>NW_024884142.1:46757905-47146832 GCF_019232065.1 Centrocercus urophasianus | reverse complement strand
CAAACAGCAAACAGCAAACAGCAAACAGCAAACAGCAAACAGCAAACGCCTCTTACCCACAGAAGGCCTCAGGTACACAGGGATCTCCACCAAGATGTCCATATCTATGTCTCTTTCAACACTTATATGAGATCAGAGAAGGGGTAGATCCTGGCTTTACCCCTTCCAGTCACTCAGGTGGATTGCATGCACCTGAGCTCCTCTGGGTTGGCCCTGCCTTACCCCCAGGTGCTCAATCACTGTTTCAAGCCCTGACTTAGCACTTTTGCTGCAACTTCTATGCCAGCTTTTTATAGCACGCATAGCAGGATTCATGCAGACTACCCGGGTAGGGCCTCCAAACGGCATTGCTGATGCCAACTGATGTAGAATCCAAGCTTCATGTCAGCATTTTAAGCCTGGATCAATAAAGCTTAACTTGTGTGACTACTCCATATGTATACACCAGCAACCACTCGTCACTGTATAGGATAAGTATTGCTCAGGATCTTCTTCCTGGTGCTACTGTTGCCATTCCATGACAAGCAGTTAAGCTCTAAGCAGGAGATTGCACGACATGACCTCCAGAGGTCCCTACTATAATGTAAGTTATTCTGCAATTCTGCAAATTGACAAATCACACTTTGAGACTCTTTTCCCTGCTACAGAAGAAGCCTTCTGTAACTCAGCATTGCAATGGCTGGTGATTCAAGATTTTGAAGGACTATTTAAGGTCAAACTCCTCCTGAAGTTCTCTCAAGCTTTCATTGCTGATCCAGCATCCAGATCTATGTAAGGTCCCATGAGCCTTTAAGAAAGCAGCAACACTAAATTCTTAGAACAGCTACATGCAAAATAATAATAATAATAATAATAATAATAATAATAATAAAATTTAGTGGAAACATGCACTGTACAAGTATTCCTGGCCGACTTATTCCTGGCCAGCTGACGTTGCGATATCTACTTTTTAGTCATGTTTATCTCTAGGTCATTCCTTTCCGTTGTAAATCATAGGGATAATTAAATATCTAATATCTGTTTCAGTAAGATGCAGCAAGTAAGAAGAGAGACATCTAGACTAGACTGTGAGTCATACCTATCATTCCTTACCCATGCAAAATGGTACAGTTTGAACAAGAAGGTTTGAGAAACTGCTCCCCAGATTACCTCTCAGCTATAGTATTCAAAAGTACATTGGAGATGTGAGATCTAACACCAAGCAAACAGAAAAGATAATAGCACAGCTCTTCCTATGGGGTGAGCCCTCTAACAAGTGGTTAAGGCAGTAAATGCAAGAGGAGCCCAACCATGATACTGCTTTCATTCTCCAGATATCAGTGTGATGGTCACACTCTGCCAACCCCAGAAGGCCCCAGAAGGAGTGAGGAGGGGATTGGCCTCCCAGGCAAGGGAAATTTGTGGGGTCTCAGTGCTATGAGAGAGAACCTGAGGAGCTTGTCAGAGGAAGAACCGATACCCAGGAACATGAGGTACTTTGAAGGTTATGATGATGAAGAGTTGTGGGTAGCTATATCCATCTGTGAAGTCAGTATCCTGGTTTGGAAGGAGCTCTGTTTTTCACATGAATTGTGTTTTTCATATAAATCAACTGAGCAGTAAACAGAATATGAGCATTAAAATACACTGCATAGCACATGAGTCTTCTGGAGAGAAAAGAATAATTTATCTCATAGTCTTTAAAATTTGTGCAATTCTAGTTGAATCATATTTAAAATCCATTAATCATTTAATTGCATGTCTGTCTTTTAAACTGATGCGTATTTTCCAACACCTTGTCATGTAATATTTTTTATATTTTTGATATAAGAAAAAAAAACCCTTAAGTACTAAAGGCAACTATTTCAGTGATGAAAGAGAAAGAAAGGCAAAGTAGAAACAGCTCATCACTTCTCTGCCTGAATAGGAAAGTAGTTCAGTCTGATTATCGTTTTATCTGAAAGTGTTGCAGATTTCTGGTTAATGTGAACCCCGGAAACCCTGTTTGTTACACTTCAGCTGGCAAACAGAAGCCTTTCTGTTCTCTTCCTTCAGAAAGGCTTAGTTCAGAATTAACAAGCTAATAAAATACATAGCTATGCATTTTTATAAGAATCTGTGAAGGGTCACATCACCACGTTGTCATAGTAATGAGAAGTACAGATGTCAAATCCAAACCAGAATGTGGTACATACGATGGTTTGATTTTGAGGGACATTTTACTATACAGTATTCAGGGGCCTTCCAACAGATTACTTAGTTTCCAGTGGCCTGAAACACAGTACAGACAGCCACCGCACACCTCGGGCTGCTGGTTTCAATGGTAAGTGAACACAGCTGTTGGGAAGGCACTGATGTGAGACAAGTGCTTTAGTTTTTTCTTTGCACTGTGACAAATTCCTCCTACGAACCAAGGCCTGACAGCTGCTTGAAGTACACATAAACTTCAGGAGGACTGGTTTTGGATGACTTGACGTTCAGTAAGTGGGATGGTATTCTTGATAAATCTTGCTGCTGAGGGATATTCTTTATCACTACCACTGTGTCTCTAACATCTCCACTACAATCTGTCTATTTAATTCCACTGGTCTGAGCAGAGTGAAGCCAAAGCCAATGTTGAGCAGGAGAAATACCACAATGTCTAATGACACTATATTTTATACCCTTTTCTTATTTATTATACACCAGGAGAAAGAAGGTTGCCTTCTCAACACCAAAACCAGCCTCTGTTCTTCCCTCCCTCCCTCAGTGGTATTGAAACTAAGCTGGATGAAGCCTCAGAATTCTGCTCAACTTTAAATGGAAGTGCTGATCTGAGCAGGAAATTGGATCAAATAACATCCAGGATAATAATCCTTTCCAACAGAAGTTATGATTTTTGTTTTTGTTATGAATTGGAGATACAAAATAATGTTGCAGTAAGAAAACGTTTCTCCTATGCTATGTAACTGCCTAATAAATTTCCCGCTTTGCTTTTCTCTTCAGATTTAGTGGCATTTTAAATCCTTTTTTTTTTCATGTTGATTGGTCAGTGACTGTAAGAACAGACTTCCCAGAAGTGTCAATGCATTTAACTTCAAATGTTTCAGCTTATCATCTCCTCTTTAGGCCTCTGAAATGATTGTTGCTCAGACAGAGACAACTTCAGTCAGTGTCATAGGGATTTCTGCTACAGATAAAAATCACAGACTTATCTGTGGGACCACTAGTCTAAGCTAATTTAGTTCATACAATTCATGAAGAGCAGTGAATTAATGATGTTTGGGAGCAGCTGCCATAAAGATGTACCTACTTTATTTTCCTGGTGGGATCCACCCTGCAACAAGGCTAAAACCTGGGGACATCTCCAAGATCAGCAGCAAGTACCTCTGCACAGTACGTTGTTCAGCATTTCAGTTGAGGATATCTGGCTTCCCCACTTGCTCAATCCCTGCCCAGATATGCCACATCCTCGGCCCTCAGTATCAACTGAAACATCTCCTACCTCTGATGTCAGCTGTGGTCATCATGAACCCCCTCAAACTCTGCAGTACTTTTCCTGACACTTGGACATTATTTTACATAATAAAAAAGACTAATATTATATATTACCTTTTTTATAAAAACAGAGCAGTTGAAAAATTCTTACATCAGACCATATGAATGCAACACATGTTCTGTATTATCCTGTGATGCCGTGAAAAAAAATGGCCTGACCTTTCCCAGAAGCCCATGGAGATTCCTGCAGGGACAGTCTGGATCCAGCCAGCTTGGAGATAAGTCACAAATTCAGTGACTGAAAATAATTATATTGAGCAGCTACACCAAAAGGAACTGAAAGGGCTCTAGAGGTCAGAGTGAGTAAGCGGAAATCTCATACATTAGTTCACATATGTTAGCCTCCTCTACCCTGTCTCCAGATAAATAGAAATACAACTGAATTCCATGATATAAAAAAGGCTTGATAGAATGGCAAAGGGATTTTCCAAAAAGCAACTTGACTCCAAGCACTCAGAGGACATCATTTAAAATGTGGTTAGCTGACAATCTAAATTAATTTATCTGTATACAGAGTGGCATATTGCTTCATCCAAATGTTACCTTTAGTAATCTGGCTTTCTGCCCAGCTGTTTCACATGACATTTGGTCAAAAGCCTTAAATGAAACAATGATCACAGGGATTTCGGCTTGAATCATTTCACCGTGTGGGGGATAGTTGTGTTGGAAATATCCAAATAGTTTTGTCAGAACGGTATCTCTGATAAAAAGCAGATTTTATTTGCGATTGCAATGGTGGGCATCCTGCAAGCAGGAGCATCCCTCAGGATAAAGTGACACCTTTTTGTACCTTGTTTCCCCCTTTGCCTGTCCCCCTCCCATTTCCCCATTGGCTAGGTACTCCAGGTTCACAATCTTATCAAAGTTTACATTTGTTAATTGGTGTGTTATCTGGTGTCAGCCAGCAGCCATCTTGTTGTTTCCAAGATGTCTCAGTGCTCTTGTCCTATCGATATGGTGATTTTATTCAAAGTCTTCTTTAAACAAAGAGCACCAGGGGGGCAGGGTGATGCCAGACCTTCCGATGTCTCTTCAGGTGCTTCCTTGGGCAGGCCATGACTTGTTTTCTGATTTGATCAATCTCATGCAGGATATTCTCGCAATGTGTATGACAAAATATACACATATACTGAGCGTCCATTCCTGGGGAAGTTTTGTCTAGAGGACAAGTGATGCAAACTGTCAGAGGCCTCCCCCAAGTAAAGTAGAAAGACTCCCAAAAAGAACTGTGACAGCGGAGACCATGAAATAAAAAAATATTATCCAATTTTAATGCAGAAACAACGTTTGATTCCCACAGTAGCAAAGGCTGTAATTATTCATCAGTTATTGAATGATGCTCGGCTTGTGAAATCAAGGGAAATTTTCGGCTGAGTGTACAGGCCAAAATTAAAGTTGTGAATTTAAGTGAAATTAAGTGGAATTAAGAGTGATGGGATGTGGCTTTAATTTTCTGTAACTGTCACAGCTGCTACCACAATTATGATCGTTGTTCTATCCAGAGCTAGTGCTCATGATAAGGAAGGAAAGGAGGAATGTCTGGCTAATCTGTTGCTGATAGCTTAAAAGCGAAGCCTTGCTCAGAGGACACAAGTTCAGTTGCAGCTCTGACACTTCTGCTGCTAGGTGAAAATCTTTCATGTCTGTTAACAGTCTGAGTGAAAGAGATGGTGTTCAAAGTACATTCTGCAATGGGTGTTGCATCCTTATTTTAGGATTCAGTGCCTTTGTTCAAAGGTTTAGCACAAAGGGAAATAAAGATCTGTTAATGGCCAGACTATGAAAGGTGCAGGAGACTTTCACTAATGTCAGTGAAAATTTAAAGCAGCAAATCCTTCAAATTCTTGAAGCCTTTTGTCCTTAAGGGCTTGAGTTGACAATCCATTCAAACACAAATACGGAATATCAGTACTTAAAGCAAATATTCTTCAGAGATTGGTGACATTAAGATCCCCCCTAATTATATGTTTTGTGAAGGATTTACCTGCAATACATAGTATCCTCTGTATCAAGATGCAGGTTATGGTCTAGTTCTTGTGCAATTTTACTATCAACTTCAGCTGTACACACTCTATTTTGACTTAATAAGCTATTTCAGTTTTACAAGATGATACTTTTAAAAGGGAGTACAAGTGAGATCCAACTCAAGTTACAACTGCCACACTCTTGTGTAGCACAGAAGAATTTTGGTCTGTCACAAATATTCATAGGGACTTACACGGAGGAGTAGAATCAAATGCTTTGGGTTTTTTCTTTTTCTTTTTCTTTTCTTTTTCTTTTTTTCTTTTTTTTTTTTTTAATACCCTCAGGGTTAAAGTATTCTCCTCACTGCATCAGAAGTATTTTGTGTCTAATACAAGCTGGAGAATCCTGGTATTGTAAGTTAGCTAATGTTGAAAGGGATGTTTGGAGGTTATTTGTCCAATCTCCCTTCTCAAGCAGGGCAAGAAAGAACTACATGCCCAGGAGCATTTCCAGACAGCTTTTAAATAGACATACATTGGACCCTGCACTCCAAGTCCTCATCAGAATTGGGCAGAGGATCAATACCATCATCTCTCTTTTTCTGCTGGTAACACTTCTCCTAATGCAGTCGAGGATAGCATTGAACTACTTTGCTTCAGGGGTGCATTGCTGGCTCATGCCCACCTTGGTGTTTACAAAGATCCCCAAGTCCTTTTCCCCCTGTTTCCTTTACAGCTGGGTGGTTGCCAGAATGTTCCAGCCTAGGGTAGTTTCATAGAATCATAGAATTCTTAGAGTTGGAAGGGACCTTTAAAGGTCATCTAGTCCAGCTCCCCTTAAATGAACATCCACAGGTAGGTCAGGTTGCTCTGAGCCTGGTCCAACCTGGCCTTGGGAATTCTCCCGTTTGCAGGATTCCACAGTTCTCCTTGCTGAACTTCATGAGGTTTACGTCAGCTCATTGCTCTAGTTTGATGAGGCACCTCCAGAAGACCGCATTATACTTTGGCCATTCCTACCAGTTTTATGTCATCTGCAACTTGTGGGGGGTAAAGTCTCATCATCCAGATCGTTAATGAAGACATTCAGGTCTGGACCTGAAAGCTGGACTTTGGAAATAGTCTGATTATTTCTTTCCTCCAGTGTCTGTGAAGCAATTTAGAGATATGTTCCAAACTCTCTGTGTATGTGGCCAAATAGATGCAGTACTGCAGAGTGCTTTGATAGTGCCCAGCACAAGAGATTTTAGATTTTCCACCCAAACAGCAAAGCATGCTCTAGAATTAGTTGTAGTCCAGCTATGTCACTGTGGAGCTATTTATATAGGTTGCTTCAAAAGCCTGAGGAAAGAAAGACAATTGAAGAACTTGCAAAGTTGAGACAACACATCTGGTCATCTTCTGTTCTTGGCCTCCAAAATTGACTCTTCAATTTCTCTATTGCTCCAGTAGGAATTACTGGGACACGCATATGCCAGAAGAGTTTGGGACAATCCAACAAGCCAATATTTTCCAGGGAGAAAATTCGTGAGCAGAAAATCTCCAGCCTTCAGTTCAATGGTTTGTACTCCGTACTCTTCCCCAGAGATCTGTCTACAAGATGCAGCAGCTTGGTATTTACTGTTTGTAACAGAGGATGCCTATATACTGGCATGAAACAAAGAATTCATGTGTAAACCTAACGAAACACAGGTTATATATCATTCTGTCTCTGTATCTTGCTATTGGAAGAAAAAAGGAGAGGAGAGGAGAGGAGAGGAGAGGAGAGGAGAGGAGAGGAGAGACACACTCCTCTGTCGCTTGAAATATATCTGTAGAGAACTGCTGCTCTTACTGTAGTTCATTGATTTTACACAGTGCCAAGGCAGGAGGGGTGTCTGCATCTTCTTCATGACTTTCTGCAAATCAGAACCCATAAAGATTATCTTGTTTCCCTCCAAGAAGACCAGATGCATGACCTGATATTTCACCTTTTCAAAAACAGAATGATATGTGCCAGTGTGAAAGGAAGACCAGATGGTACCAGTGCCCAAAGGCACCTACAATTGCAGGGTTTCGATTTGTCCAGAGATCCTGCTGACAAACAATGAGCCACACTGAAGAGACTAATTTTATCAACCTGATATAGAGAAAAATGTGACAGTAGAACCACTAGCAACTGTTTGTAAGGACAGGTGCTGTATATTACCTCAGAGAGCTGGACAACTCAAGGTCTTTCCCTAACAGTAAGTGAACAACTGCTGTCACCTTGCTAGCTGAGCTGCTGTGTGTGAGATGGGCTGTATAAATGCATGGAACTAAGTAGTAGGATGTGACAACTGTAGCCAGACATCTCTGGAGAAGGTTGCTTCTCTGAAAAGAGTTGATCATTTCTCAGTATTATTTTGCATGACTTTGGTTTCAACAAAATAATAGAAATTATTCAGTATCAATTCACCATTAATTTATTTTTCTTTTTAGAATACATTTTTGTTAAATGATAGAACATAGTGTACTTGGTAGACAAAATTTTAAAAATTAATATATTGCTCAATAAATACCAATAACTTCTGGTTTTTGACAATTAATTACAATTAACTTATTGAGAAGTATTTTTTGCTTGGAGTTTGTTCTACCTTGGATTGCAATTGTGTTCTGATTTTGTGGCAGGCTTAGGAAAATGGAAAATCTGTTTACTCTCCGTCCTTGAACTGACCAGCTAACTATGCTTTATTCCCACTTTGTCTATAAAACTCGATGTTCTACAATATCTGTTAAAGAAAAAAAAAAAAAAAAGCCTGAATGCTATTTCTGAAAGGTAGAATGTTGATGTGATTCTATTGTTTGATGCTGGTATCTTCTATATTTTCAAAGCTAATTAAACTTCTATGTGGAAATTCTTTTGTTTCATTTAAAAATTACTTCCAGGCAAAAGGTGAAAAATATAATTTTGTCATGACACCGTTTTGATAATAGTTCAAGTGAATCAGAAGCCATGACGTAATTGTATGTTGGTGAAATGTTTAGTGTACCAGAAGCTAAGGAAACGTGGACGTAGGACTTTCCATGTGGTTATGCTGTCTTGGCAATGGCTGTGTTGTGGAGATTGACACTTTCCAACATAGAAATAAAACAAGCAAGCCAGATTTTTAAAGAAAAATGACTGCATTTCTGACTCAAAATATCTGTCATGCCTTTTCCCAGAAATGATAAATCTGTGCTTTGTAAGCCATGGATATTGCTCTGAAAGTAATGCCTCCTATTAATTTCCGTGGAACTACAACAGATACAAAGAGCTCAATAACACTATTTGATAGAGTAAATTATCAACTACAAAATGCTATTTTTCCAACATAGTCACTGTTGTTTCTCATGCATTGAAGCCAATATTCATCTCTGTACAAGGTTCCCCAGTCATAATTCACCAGTGTTCATGTGGATGAGCTGATCAAGATACTCTTCATTATGTAGTCTGACAGCATTACCTGGCCATCCAGAACACAGCTTGTCTTCCACGTCACCATTGCCACTGCTGAAACGCATCACCCGCAGTCTCACTGTGCTCACATTCACTCTTCAGTCTCCATAAACATTCTGCAAGCATCAGTGAATGTCAGTGGGTGCAATTTTATTCTACATGGGTGCTATTTTGTTCCATATGGGAGAATTTGCTTCACATGCACTTCCATGTCAGATGTCATTTTGTCAGCTGCTCCTCTGCTGCTGTCTGTCACACATCAACAAAATAATATTGATGGAGAAGTTCAACCCCTATTGCCATCCCATGACATCTGCCTCTGACATCATGGATGAACATAATAAAATAGGAGGCATTACTTTTGGAGCAGCCCCGTATTTAGGGTGTGGAAGTGGATCATCAGGAAGGTAAGATCTTTTTAAAATTGATTCAAAACAGCGGATGTCGAGTTTCCCTGTAAAAATGAAGGGCAATTTTGCTTAGAGACACAGCGCTTTGAACATTCAGTGTGTCTTGAGAGTAGATTTGAGCTTTCAGAGTGTATTCACTTTTTTCCTTTGTAGCTCTTTTCCCTTTGTATCTATTTTAGGAGCATCTGTGTACAGCTCCCACCCTGTGACAGTGAAGGTCTCTTTATACGGTGTAGACTAGAACAGACTGCAGTGTAGGAGGATGTTGTATTACTGTAACCTCGAATTATAAGAAAAATTTAGCAAGTGCTTTAAAAAGCCAATACAAGAAATAACAGCAAGACCATGAAAAAAATATCTAGAAATATAAACCTGTGGGTTATTTTATTCTGGGAACATAGGTAAGAGGAAAGAAAAGGAAATGGAATGGAAGAAAGAGCACACTACAAGAAGTAAAACCTGTATGAGTGATTTCCTGGTTGACACATCATCAATCACATTAAGAGGATCTTTGATTAATTTTTTTTCTAAGTCATTTCCTTTTATTTTAAACTACTTTTAAATTGTTAATAAGTTAAATTAACCAGATAAATATGTATTTAGTAGATTGCAGGGACAAGAAAGGATTCAAACTTCATTTATACTTACTGAGGCTACCAGAGGTCTAGGAAGGGCTTGAGGGTTTGAGAGAGATGCAATACCTCCTTCTCCACTGTGTGAACCAGCCTATTGTTAATGCAAGTTAACTAACTTACTTACCCGGTGGCTTCTAACTCTCCACTAACTGCTGAGCTGCTAACAATGATCAACTTCTACCAAAAGATTAAGAAAAGAGAACCTCCTGTGTCATTCAGTAGATGGTGCTCTCCCCTTTTCCTGAAGGGGCAGCTCATGATGGTGATACCCTAAATGCTGTATTTCAAGTAAATTAAAGCTACAATTCTTCTATGTTTTGTGCCACTCTTGCATGATATGAGTTCTGTCAACTTTTGGATATTGTCTGCTGTGTCCAGGCCAAGACCTAATTTATCTTGTTTACTTCATTTATTTAAAACATCCCACTTTCTCTCCTGACAAAGTCTAGTTAACAAGGTTTAGATCTACCAACATTTTGCTGCTCTCCAGGAAAGAAAGAACATACATTGTGCATTGACTCATTTCCTCCCTAGACATGCAAGACCTACTGCTATTTTTGTTGAGTTAAAGAGCTGTTCTCAAGTGTTTCTCCCACTCAGTCTGCAGTACTGATTTATTTCATCTATCTGGCTTTCCAGGACTTGCACCAATCCTGGTAGACACCAGTGGATTTATGAATGTCCAGGTCCTGACACCTGCCTCAAATAATAACCATATTCCTGACCAATGCTGGAGCAATTACTGGGCATGATCTAATCTCCACTTGTCATCTTGCACCTTGGTTCCCATCAGGAGAAAATATGATTATATACGCTCCTACCAAGTCCTTCATTTTGGAGAAGTAAAATCCGAAGGCATTGCAAGAGCATTCCAATTATAAATAAAAGTATTTACAGGGTAGTAATGCTTCCTATCCACTGTTATTTAAACCATGAAGATATGGGCTACAGTGGGCATTTCTCTTGTCTCATAATTTTGAAAGAACGAAAAAAAATTAATTATTTCTAGTCCCTTGACCACAGCTTTTCCATGGAAACAGAAGCTGTTAGTGCCATTTTTCTGTCTTCATGGTCAAGATCTGTTGACCATGTTGACTTCTACTCAGTCTGCACACAAGCTGAGGAATGAGGTTTGAAGAGGCAGAAAAGTTGTAATGAAAACCCCAAACTAAAATACTAAGCTCAAAGATCAGGATGTAGCTGGAACTGTTGATAACAGTAATTTCCTTGTAGTATCTGATTTCCATGTAGTGTCTGATACTTTTCTGAAAAGAGAGAGGCATTTACTATTTTTGTGTGTGTGTGAGGAAGAATTGATCGCTATATTTTAAGCTTACTTAATTTTGGAACACATTTCCAGTCACATGAAGGAGAAGGTACCCAGGAACACCCAGCATAGATTTACCAATGATTTGCAGTGCTTGAGCAACTCAATTGCCTTGTAATATGAGTGGACAGGAGCAGATTGATTTTTGCAGGGCTTTCTGCTCTGTCTCCCACAGTGCCCTTGTGTTCTGTAGGATGTGAATGTCTGGATGAGCAGAAAACAGTGTAGAAAATGCAATTGAATAACAGGGCTCAAGTGATAGGAGGCAGCACATTATACCTTACCTGGAGGCAGGTAACAAACTGTTTGAGGGCACTTTCATCAAATTTGCAAATGGACTCATTCTGAGGGGAATAACTCAGTACCCTCAAAGGAAGATCTGCTCTTCAGAGGTACTTAGACATGCAGAAGGCATTCATGAGCTGACTGGAATCTCATGAAATTCATCAGGGACAAAAGCAGTCCTGCATCTGGAAAAAAGAGCCCTTGACAGAGCTGTAGGCTAGGGACAGCTGTGCATTGCTGGACATTGAGAGAAAATGGGCATGTGTTGAGAACATTTTTTCATAGCGAGGACAGTTGTGCAGGGGCAGGATTTGCTCAGAGGATGGATCAGAGAACTCTGAGATACCTTCCAGCTCAAACTGCCCTATGTTACCATAATTCTCTGTAACATTACAGCTTGGTTTAAAAATAGAAGAAAACCTGAAAGATTACTGCGGTTGATGGTGGGATTTTATTTCAGCCAGCACTGTAGAGGAAGATGCTTAGAAAAACGTGCCCTGCAGCTGCCAGTACTGTCTGCTTCTCTCCTGTGAGAGGGAGAGCTTGGGCATCTGCAGTTGGCTGGGGACAGGCCCTGTCAGAAGGGATGTGGATGCTGAGGGACCCTCCTTGTTCACAAGCTCCATTTACTTTTCTGTATAACTCAGAGGGATGGGGACATTCTAGCAAAAGAGGAAGATTGATCTGGGCTGATGCTAAATTCAGTGTGAGACTTTGGGTTTTCCTTTGAGAAACCATTGCATAGCATGCAGATGGAACAAAAGCCTGTCAGAGAAATGGAAAATTTCTATAAGAATATAAAACTCTAATGGGATGCTTCAGCTGCAAACTAATGCTGAGTGTTGTTTATTTTCTGCAGAAAATGACTGCACCTTGTAATAAGGAAAGCAATATGCACATCCGGATTTTTGATGAAAGAAAATAAATCTCCCTGACATTTTATTATGGAGTAATATAATCTCTATATTCAGCAGACTAATGGATACTGTTCCAAAACATATGATAATGTCATATCATAAATGGGTGATTTAATAGGTACTGCTTATTTTATTGGAATTTCTTGTAAATTAAATTGATGTTCACACCTGTAAAATGTGTTTTGCTATTTTGATTTAAAGTTACTAAGAAAGACCATCTTCATCTTTCCACTGCACTGCCTAGTGTGCTGCTCTTTTCTGTCATGGAGTCTCTGCCAGCTCTTTCTACTTCTAGCTGGACTTACAGAAATATTTCTGAACTATGCTAGTCTTCTGTCATAATCTGTCTGGGGTTTGCACTACATCCCAAGAGCAGGTCCCACTGGTCCACACTGCAGAATACAAGCCAGAAAGCTATGACAACAGTTTCGGAGTGATTGTATTGCAGAAACAATTAGAATTCTTCCGCCTTTGTCACAGTGAACAACAGTGCTGCAATAGAGAAAAGTAATGCTAAGGGTGGGATGACTCTTCATCACTATAGTAGAGATGACAGATACTGGTTCTACCCCATCACAGTCTCTAAAGATGTATTTGCACACTTCGCACACCCTAACAGCTCAAACTAGATTATAGTTAATGTATAAATGTCACTTTTATTGCAGCATAGCACACTCTTTGAGTAACATCTAGTAAGTACTGTGAAAGGGCCAGCATGCAAGAATAGACATGGATACAGTTTGTAAAGGAAGTTAAACAAAACTTGCCATGGGTGCTGATGTTCAGACTCTTGGATTGGATGCAGTATGGGTAGCATCAAGTAAATGAACATCATTTTCCAGGCTGGTTTTCTCATCCCTGTTCAGAGGTGAACATTGGGTACACTTCACAGTTTAGCAAAATAGTAAAAAAAGGCATCAAAGTGAATACTTACTATGAACTATTTTACACTCAAAACAAAATATAGAGATGAATTTCAAAAGATTCCTTAAACTGATCACTTGCTATTTTGATTTTCTCTTTGTCTGGTATTTGACATATTCTGTATTATTCTTTACTAGTTGAATTGAACTAAACAGGATTTTTAATGGCTCTGACTAATCTTTATAATAGGGAAAAATTTCTCCCGTGAGCAAGGAGAAAGCAGGTGGCACTAATTATCTCCAGCACGGAAGAATTCTGTGTCAAAGAAATCCAAGCACTGAAATATATTTTCCTGTCAAACTCGGCTCATTAATATGCTTATCAGTTGTGTACATATTCAAAGTATGTGTCGTATCATACAAATTTGAATATGTCAGTGTCATGTGGATGTAATACACAATCCTCTAAAAAAAATTAATTAAAAGCCTTTTCAGAAATGTGTTTTCCCTCTTCTTTGATTGTTCATTGCATCTCTCCCTCTTGCCAAGCCAGCAGGTGGGGGAAGGCTTCCTCTGCAATGCAAGATTCTGGTCTTTTCTGCAGGAAAACACGAGCAAACAACTTTTTTTTTATTCTGAGCTCAAACCTCAGTAAGCACTGATGTTCATGTGTATGGACAAAAAGTTCCAGCATTAAAGTGTTTCTACTTTTTCTCCTTGAACTCCCTTGTCTGTTCATGCAAATGTTCCAAAATTGGACAACATAAACCATCTCACAAGAGCAGCCATTTGAAATAAGTATTTTCTTACTGTGCATGCTTCTTCCCCTTGTACTTTTTTGCCATTCAGACCTGGGCTGGTTGTACCTTCAGGCAGAGTGTTTGCTACAGGCCTGATATCCTTCTCAGTCCCCATAGTGAAGCAGGAATGTGGGTCTTCCATCAGGATTCTGAATTCCATCTCTCTTCTCTCCCCACCTGAAAACAGCGATGCCTGCCATAACTGAAGGACATGACTGTGACTAGCAAGCTGTCCTATACTTGGGTGGGCAGGCATGAATGTGTTCAGCACAAATCCCATGAGTGTTCTTAGCTGTCACACTCCAGCTAAAATGTCCCTGGTGTGAAGGCTGACTGATGCCTTCCACTCTCCCGAGTATCTGTCAGTCTGTACTACTTTCTGTGCAGGCCCTCAAACCCAAAGCAGACTAATTGATTGCCTTGACAGCTTACTTCTAGCTTAGGGCTTTATTTTGTCCTCCTCATTGTAGTTACTCACCAGAACACGTATGTACACTTTGCTCTGCCTGCTGTCTGAACAGGTATAATTTCCTGTCAAAGGCAATGCTGACACTGAGCACACAGGGCTTACTCACTTAAAATCAGGCACTACTTAAATATACGTTAGTGTCCATGGAAGGCAGATGTTCCATCACCAGCAGACATTTTCTGATTATGGTCAACTCCCATGGTCCACCTGGCTGATAAACTTTTAATGTTTTAGATCAGTAACATTTTAAGCTAATACATCACTGACTTCAAATGCATATAGGGCATGTGTAGGAGAACTGCCCTTATATCATTCCTGGTTATGCATATGCAATTTTAAGACTATTTGAACTTCTGCTGGTATCCAAGCTTTCAAGAGAAAATAACTACATCATTGTTATTATTTTCAGTCAGATAAATTATAAAGGATATGCTGATAGAATAACACACTTCCTCTTCCCTCCCAGAATGATGATTTCTCAGTATAAAGTTAATCTGGCTGAACTTTTAGTTGAATTAAGAGACTGACAAATCTGTATTGAGTATTTTTTGCACTTATAGTTGTCTTTCACCTACTAGCATCCAACAGCCTGGAGCTAGTTTCTTTGCATTCTCTCAATAGATACAGAAAGAAAACCCATCCTTCCATGTTTAAATAGTGGAAGTGCAAGTCATAGTCTTGGAATGTATGTTTTATTTATGTTAAAATTGTATCAAACTGGGATCAGAGACGTATATGGGATGAGGAATTATGGAGGATCCTGCAGGTAGCACTCAAATTTCTGTCACCTACAATCAGCTCAAGGTCTGGACTGAGTACCCCCAACTGGCAGCAAAAATCATCATTTGGGCTGCTTCAGCCTTCAAGTACCCTGAGCAAGAGGAAAAGAAGGGCACTTAGCATGTAAGAAAGGAGAGCTCTGAGTCTGGGCTAATGGACAGCCATATAGAGGAGTGCCCCTTAAAAGTGTTGAGGCTCTTCATGTCAATAGAAATGACAAAAATGAATTACTTTGTTCAGTACTGGCTTAATTCTCAACTCAATAAACTAACTGAGCAGAGCAAGTGCACTCTTCTAGGCTTTTATTTCTAATTAAAACTAGTGAATTTTCAAGGGAACAACACAGATAAGTCATTGATTGAGTCATATACCAGACTTCTAAGCAAATAGGCTATTTGGTTCCCTCCAGGAAAGAGTTCAACAGCACGCCATTCATAGAGGGTGTTAAACTGACAGTTGATTTGATGATTTTGTTATGCTGTATTTAATGCTAAAAGTCATAGAATGGTTTAAGTGCTGGTTTAAGTGGTTTACGAGGTCATAGAATGGTTTAAAGCTTTAAATGCTTAAGATGTTGTCAGAGTAGAATTTGAAATCTATGCAACATTATATCTCCTTTCAATTCAGAGTGTAACCACACATATTCACAGTGTGAAACCCAATGATGATAGCTAGCTAACTTTGATCAAGAAAGATGTATAACTTTTCCACAGAAAGAAAAAAGAGCACATTTTAAGACCACACCGGGGAAGATTTGTACTTGGTTTGGATGATATAGAGACTACTTTTTGTGTTTTTGTGTTTTGTGTTTTTAAATACCTGCAGCTTAGGCATATCTTGCAGAATTCAGCGCTGTGCCCTAGCAAGTTAAACTGCAGATCCTCCACAACGAGAAAATATTGTAAATAGGTGTCACAAGTGGAGAAAAGAGAAGTGTGACATCTGGAATTTCCATAGATTTTAAAGTCAGGCCAATTCTGCAGCCCTGACTCAAAGGAAAATAATCCCATTGTTGCCAAAATGACATTTTTTAGTCAGTAAGGTCTCAGTAAGACCATATTTTAAAAGTCTAGGAGACAAGATTAATGGTAAAAAAGAAAAATAAAAGAAGAACTTCAAAGACTTTGAAGTAATCAGTTCCATCCTTGTCACTGACAAAATCTTCGTAGGTTTTAATGCAAGGGTGTATTTAACTTGCATCTCTCATGACAAATTCTCAGCACAGAAGAATGGGAGCAGAGATGCAATATAGGCACAAGTGATGGACTCAGAAGTCAAAAGGCTACTCTTCCTGTGTGGCTGGACTGCAACATCTTTGGTACCCCCAGCATGATGCAAAGTACATCACGATCCCGTTTAAAAAGTCCATCCCTTCGCAGGAAAGATAAAGGATTGTGTGGCAAAAAACCCACCTTAGTTTCTGTTGTTGTTCCTTATGGTCCAAATTCTCAAGCAATGTTTGGTTTGATCTTTTGTATGCAGTTCTGCATCTGAGAAGAGTTGTATTCGCCATGAATTGTTGACCATTAACTGTGTAGGTTTGGGGACACATTCTGCCTGCATTTCTTGATGAGTGCAGCTGTTAGTTGATACAATGTTTTGAATGAAAACTGGAAACCTCAGTAGGATTCGTAGTTTTTGCACTGAGAATCTGTAATGCCTTGATCTTCTTGGGTACAGAACTATTATTTTTATGTGTATTTAACTACCTTATTTTGGTATAGTCCAATACACATATTTCTGTGCCCTGGTGATCCTTGCAGTGATCTTTTGGGTTTCCTTTCTGCTTTATTCATTCTTCTTTTCTGTATTTACTGTTCCTTAATCTTTAGCTTTGTTTCAACTGTTTTTACAGATAAATAAATTTTGGAAGGATACATCAATATAGATCTTTCATGAACGTGAAAGGACAGGAAATGCAAATGGACATGAACAGTGCCTCATACTGGGAGAGAAACAAGAAGTAACTAAGTAGAAAAAAAATCTCATTTTCAGGTGGAGGATTCCTAATAAAATAGGGTATAGAACTGTAAGATCCCCTTCTGTTTCTTTAAAGTTAATTGAGTTGATGTCTTAAACCAAAAGCACTGGCAGAACTCTCATCCCTTAATACCTAAATGTCTCTCCTATTATTCAGCTACACAAGTTTAAAGATAACAATATGCATTTCAGCTACTTGTTATCTTCAACAGAAACCAAAACCTGCATACATTCATTACTCACCACTGGACTATGAAATACCAACATGATACAGCCATAAAAGAAGTTACTGAAGCTAAAGGACAGCGTTGTCACAAGAATACACCAATAGGAGCCAGCTGTTTATAACCACAACATGAAAACTAGGAGATTTGTAAGCATCAAAGCTGTGAAGTGCTGGTTTGCTTTCCCACAGGAATACTGAGGGAGAAAACTCTAATTGCACTTAAAAACAGCATCTAAAAACTTTTCAGGAGGCCTCACACAGTAACAGCATGACTTAGAGACTATGCCCCGGGAAGGTTCTTGGATCATACATCCCCTGGAGAAGGGGAGGACATGGGACACAGGCAAAATTTCTGCATTTTGCCTCTTTATTATTCCTTCCCCCTCTCCCTCCCCCCATTCTCTCAATTTCTTTTCACCCCAGCCTGACTTTTCGTATGTCTGGCTTGAAAAAAAAACCACAACGAAACAGAATGTATGTTGTGATACGCATTGATGTCTGGCATGGCAAGGTGCCCCAGAGTGCCAGGAAGCCACTGATCAGGACTGCATTGCATTCAGCCACACACAGGGCACTGGAGCTGGGCTCTCTCAGTTCTTTCTTTCCTTGGTGGCAAGGAGCCATGTGCTAGCACAATGCCTTCATTGTCAGAACACAAAGGACAAAACTGCAGGTTGAGCCTGATCGGTAGTGAAACAAATCACTTGCGCTTATCAGATTGCAGGGCCTTTTCTGGGAACAGAAATATGGAGCTCTTCAGAGCTGAAAAAAAAATCTGCAATGAAAATAGCAACATTTGGGCGAGCCAAAATCAAGTGAGCTAGCTTCACATTTGGAATCATGGTGTCTGACTAGTTGCTGTCACAAAATCATTCATGTAACTAAGTATTACAGAGCTGGGTGACACACCCAGGGAGCTAAACTGGAAGAAAGCATCTCTCTTGTCATTAAATACCTGCTTGCAGAAGGTAGATCCTTACTGAGAACAGATTTCTCCTTGTTAGGAAGGTATGTATGAACTAAAAATACAGGGATTTTAACCAAGGGCAAGATCAATTCACTGTCCTCCCTTACACTTTTTCATGACAGAGAAGTTGACAAAAGGCTGTTTCACAGAATCACAGAATGACCTGGGTTGGAAGGGACCTCAAGGATCATGAATCTCCTACCCCCCTGCCACATGCAGGGCCACCAACCTCCCCATTTCATACTAGACCAGGCTGCCCAGGGCCCCATCCAATCTGGCCTTGAACACCTCCAGGGATGGCGCATCCACAGCCTCTCTGGGCAGCCTGTTCCAGCACCTGTTTCTGGTTAATTGCTCTCCAGGGCAATTTTTCCCACTCCCAGCACTTCAGCTTCAATGCATGTCAGATCGTGACACACAGAAGAGTTGGATATATGTATCTTATTGTAATTTTGCCTGGAAGTAATAGAGAGACAATAAACAGGGAATGGCCAATGTGTGTATTTGTTCTGAAACTGACTAGGCTTAGAAGAAAACACTTAAGAAGAGGATCACCTGATGCAGTTGGAATCTGCAGTTCAATGACCTTGGCAGTCTCCTTCCCTCTTGTGTTATTTCCAGGTCTCTGAAAAAAGCAGTTTGATAGTTATCAACTGTCTTCTCTCTGAGTATGCTATTATATACTGCTGTTATTTTTGTTTGTTTGCTTGTTTTCTCCTAAGCTTCAATAATAGTAGTTTTGTGCCAGAAAGCCCTCATAAGCAGAAAACTGTCAACTGCACTGCTTGTTGAGCTCCAGAAATAATCTCTTCATACCCAACATTTCGCTTGCCTTGGAGTATAGCTTATTTAGTGTAAGAAGTTCTCTGAAGTGAGTAGATCCAAAGCTTCGCAGCCTTTTATTAACTGTAGTGTTCTCAAAAAACCTTGTGTGTAAGTACATCTAATTATTTTTGCTCTTCAGCAGACCAGAGAAATAACTACAAGAAACTAATAATTACTTCTTCTTTTTTAATTTTTTTTTTTATTATTTTTGTCCTTGATAATTCTATTCTGCAGTAATTCCTCCAGTGTAATTCACAGACTTCCTTCAGCACACAAAAAATGTAATCTTTGGATATTTAGGGAATAATAAAAGTCCCAATATATGCATGAAGAATATCATATTACTTGCTTCCTAATGACTAGGCTAGTTTCTGGAGGCAACGACTCCCTTTGGCTGTGTTGTCTCAAAGATACCTTGTCTTCTTTTCCATCCTGGAAAAAAATATTCTTTACTGATTGTCCCACTATACTACTTACATCCATTTTGCTACTTCCACAAAAAACAACAACAACAACAGCAACAAACAGATAAGGGAAAATGGTTACCATTTTATTTGGCAGCCTTCTCATCTCAGCAGCTGAACAACCAAAAATGAGATTTGTGAGTGCACTGCAAGGCTGTCTACTACAGCCTGAAAGTTTTACTACTGATTTTTATAGGGCTTTGTAACATATATAAATCAGACAGATAGAATGGTGTCCAGACCTTAATCTGTTCTCTGTATATTTGTAGATGTGTCTAATGTGTGAAGGATTTTCTTTTATATATTTAATTATAGTAAAAAAGACTTAACTGCACAAACCAGGTGTTGATTTTCACATCTGTACTTGACCACTGACTTGGCAGCATTTTTCTCATTGGCACAGAAGTGCTGGACCTGGAGGAAGCATTCTAGAAGGATTCAGAGACCATACAAGCCATTTGGTTTGATGAGGGAGCCACATGCAGTAAGTGTGCTCATCTGTTTTTATCAGTACACTCACCTAACTTGAGGATGGGAGAAATGGGAAGAAAATGCATCACAGCAGTGTGATTCTGACATGCTTCCCTCATGCTTTGGGATGTTGCTGCAGAGCCAGGCCTTGGGCAGCTCATGTTGTCTCCATGTCAGTTCCAATGTTCCTTGGCTGAGGTTATGTGGGACATGAAGGTGTTGGAGTTGGCCTAGGAGCATTAAGATGGGACACTAGGGACAGTGATGGATCTAAAGGCTGGAGTGAAGGATGGAGGCAAGGAGAACGACCATGGTCAGTGCCTAAAAGGCAGGGAAAAAAATTATTCGTACAGTTTAATGGGTGAGCGCAGAATAGCAATAAGAATAGTATGACACAGACAAGAAATCAGTGAAAGAAATGGAACCATACTAGCAATGCTGTACCTTAGAACTGGAGAGACCAGATAAATGAGATTGGGAGAGCTGAAAAAGGGGAAAAAAAAAAAGAGAATATGGATGGAGAAGAAAGGAAAGAAATGAAGCAAGGAAGGGTAAATCTTTGTAAAATAGGGGAAAATACAGAAAAAATTGGCACAGAAAGTTTATGCAAGTGTCAAAAATAGGCTTTCAATACTGATTAAGACAGCATCAAGCCTGGTACTTTTGTCAACTGTGAAGAATTACAACTTCATAAAAATATGTACTGCCATTTTCTGCTAATTGATGTTCTTTTTAGCTGCACTAAGATAACCCTTGAGAAAAGGATTTATTTCATTATCCTTGAGCTGACTGAGCTCACAGTTCCCTTATAACCAGAGGTAAAAGAGAGAGTTTTGAATAGAATGAAGGACACAGGAGAGCGATGTCCAAGCTAGGGCATGGGCTAAAAGGCAGCATTCAGAGAAAGGAAATTCAGCAACTGTCATAAGCCAGGTTGTATCCTGCAATGGGCTTTTGTACTCATCATACTTTTATCACCCCTGGCAGTGTAGGTATCTGGGCTGAGATTTGGGCTTAACTTCTTCAGCTGCAGCAACAAATTCTGGTCCCTACTAACCTGATTCACGTTTGAACCAGTAACCCAGAGCTGAGAGGCTGCCTTGCTCATTAAAAATTCCCTGCGCGAGTTTCCTGACCCAGTTCCAAAACCACAGAGAAAGCTGTTTAAGTTGTTTTTCAGAATTCATGTCATAAAAGATTCAGGCAACATATGGAATATTTATTCACGTAGGGAATTTAAAATTGCTGCTTTATTAAAAAAAAATGCATCTGATTTCCAATACTGTCTTTATTTTACAGATATTCAGCAGTTACTGAAAGAGCAGATGGAGGAGGAAAGGGGTAAACTGGGACAAGGTCTTGAGCACTACTGCAAGGACCTAACCATTTCAGGTCTTGTGCCAAATTGTTCTAATGAAACAGTTGATTTTATTTTCTACTTGCCTGTGAAAGTCAGAAGGACTTTCAGATATATTCATTATTTCAGATATATTATTCAATTCTTTCTGTAGAAAGAATGTATCCCATTCTTTACACACAAGTATTTTGAATTAATCAGAGATCAATTTCTCACTTTTTTGCTTGTGCAACATAAGTCACCAGGGACCAGTCCATTGAAGACACATCGTCTGTCCTGATTTGTACCAGCTGCAGCTCTGCTCCACACTTTATAAATGAAAATGTACAGAGGCTCACAGCTTCATCAAAGCTATTGCTCTTGGCTTCGGCCTCTGTAGAAGCCCCTTCCTACTGCAACTGTAATGCACATCAAAATCTTCTGGAGGAAACTGAAGAGAAAAATAGAAAAGCAGCAGCATCACACTGCAGGCAGACCTCAAGCAGGCTGCAGACTTGCTCCAGGACATAACCTCTGTCCAGTTACAGGTTCAAAGACAAAGTAATATATGGAGCATTAAGTATCATCACATTAGGAATGGTATTGTAGCCTTATGGACATCAGCATCTTCACATTTGATGTGAGAGTGTGCCTGGATTCTTCTCTAAAGAGAGGAGAGCTAAACAGCAGAAGAGCCACAGAAAAAATCGTAGAATCATAGAATATCCCAAACTGGAAGAGACCAATAAGGATCATGAGGTCCCTCCCTGATGTCTGCAGGCAGGTTCAACTCTGGGGATACAGAGCCCGAAGAAGCAGTGCTGCTCCACAGGGACCTTCAGCCACATCCTCCCCATGCCCTGGCAGCCTCCCCTCCCTGCCCCTGCTTTTCTAGCATCAGATGACTGTTTCCACTTATTTTATCCTGAATAACCCTCATCTGAAGCCAGAGGAGGAAACATTTTATTTCTAAAATTTTCAGCACAGGAAAAATGCAGGAGCTGTGCAGTGGACCAGAACACATTTGTAAGGCTGATGTCTCACCAACTGATCTGTGGCTCAGATATTCCCAAAATAGACTAACCGAGGTCATATCATAATTTGGATAAACATCTTCTGCAGCACCATAGGAAAAAAATCAGTCACATCTACCAATTTTCTCAAACAAAGTAAATAGAGCAGTCTATGCCATTATACGCTTGATAAACTGAAACTTATCCCAGGTAAAACACTTTGCTGCTGATAAGGGAGTGAACTAATAAAATAGTTAAGAGGAAGTGGTACATTTAATTCTGAACAGAGTTCAATTACAAAAAACTAACTTCTTATCTGTTGATAATATTAAGAGTTTGAGTGCAAAACCTTACTGGGGTTGTTGTAATAGACTCTGCAGGGTGTTTGATGTGGTACAGCATGGCATTTTGATTAAGAAGCAGAGTGGATTAACAACTGGTTAGTAGGTCTCAAAACGTAATGCGGATTTCTGTTTCAATGGTTGCATTTCTACTGATTCCCACAGAGATCAATTTTAAGTATTACATTGTTTGAAACTGCTCCCTAACACCCTAGAGAAATCCAATGGTCTGAAAATTAAAATAAAATAATCATAAAATCATGGAATCATAGAATACTCCAATTTGGAATGTACGCATAAGGATCATTGAGTCCAACTCAATAAAATAAAATAATATAATAAAATAAAAAGAGATTAATTCATTATGAAGAAAACAGTTCTCTAATACAGATCAGTATGCATCTGAAGGTAGAAGGTATGTATCTGAAGGTATGTTGTACTGGGGAGGACTGCGGGAGGGTTTGGTGGCCTGGGTGTATCATCTGTAGAATGTGAGCTTTACTGATTATGATGGCAAAACCACCTGATATTGCCTTTGCTCTCTCCTGATTATGAAAAGTACAAAGCTAAAGTAACAAGTCTGTGTTACGCCTACAGGGAGGTTACTGCTAAAATGTTTGTCAGGTCTGATGCTTACAAATTCAAGGTAGACACTGAAATTGGAGAAGATTCAGGAAAGAGACAAAAAAAAATTTGATGGACTGGAGCATGTGTCTCTTGAGAAACCAAGGGATTTAGCTTATTTTGTTTATTCAAAGTATGTTTGACAGGGACCTGTTCCCTTTTTTAAATATCGGGAATTGCAAGTTGACAGACAGTATTCAAGATAACAAACTCAAAAGCTGGAAAATAGAGCTGGCTAGATACAGGGTATTTTTTCACAGGTTTCCTAGAGATAGCAAATTCTCTCCCATCTTTCTGTTCCATCCCTTGTTTTCTCTCCTTCTCTCCCACCCAGGCAAGTTATAAATGTTCAGCATGTGTCAGCATGTTTGCCCAGTTACAACCAAAGATACCACAGTGAGGCAGTGGGAAAATCTCAAAGATATGACAAGTTTTTAAGCATTCTGACAAGAAACAGGGCAGAGTTGTGCAGACTGATTTATGCTTTTACACAGAGGAAACAGCTACGATGATGCTTTACGCCTTGAGTGCAGATGTTGGCTGGCTGGGTACCGCACGCACAAGGCCTGGCCAACCTGTGCCCTATTTGGCCTGGATGAGATTTTCTGAAAGCCTGAGCAAGTGCATAACAAAGACTGAATCCAAGCAGTCCTGCTGCTTGTGTGTCACAGAAGATCAGCCAAGGAAACAGTGGCAGCAGCATTTCTGATCTCACAGCCTCAGCATCCATTTAACACAAAGAGATGAAGCTTGTGAAAAACAGTAAAAGAAGAAGAAACTGCAACCTATAGGATGGTCCAAGGGAAATATCCATGTCAGAAAATAACGGGAAGTGTGAATGCCCTGCTCCAGCTCGACAGCAGCCAGCTGAGTCTGGCTGTGCCCAGCTATCACTGCTCAGAGCTGAGTGAGCAGGGCTACCAGGGAAGCACTAGAGAGGTGCATCTGACATTGTGTCTCCTGCAGCCATTTTATCAGGCTGGGCCTGCTGTTTGAATAGCACACCAGCGCCCACATGCTTTGAGCCCAGCACAGCCAAGGCTTGTTTTGAAAACTCGTTGGCCTACACACAGTACCCAGAAGATGCTTTGCAGAAGACCCGTGGGCACTTGTCCTGCCACTGTTGGCTTCTTTTGCACTACAAACACCGAAGGAAAGGGGATGCTGACTCTGTTCCTGAAGAAACTACAGCTCAGATTGCTGAATTTCACCTCACAGAAGCCCAGAAAGCATAACAGAGAGCAATTTCTGCATGAGGAGAGGAAGATATTTACAGAGCTTGTTCCAGGAAGAAAGGAAAAAGCTCTGGGGGTGGTGTGGGAGAGGTCTGTAAACACTGAATAAGGTTTTAATAGTGTTATATCTGCCTGAATCAACACAGCCAGGCAACAGTATTACAGAGTTAAATACCACACTGATTTCCTTCATATCTTTCTCCCTCTGGCCCTGGCCTTTACTCATCTGTCTCTGCCACTTGTTTTCTGTGTTCTGTGCTTTCCCAAGTCTGTTCTGCCTTCCCTGTTGTAAGCCCAAATGTTCTCCAAAAGAAAATACCGGCTGCTCTTTGGAAATCCAAGTGATGAGTTGGAAAAAAAATTAAGCTGAAGGCAAATATTTTGTGACTGCTAAAAGGCACTATACCTGACCCTGGAGACTCAATGATTTGAAGCTTCAGGGCTTTCTTGTCAAAGCTGTTGGCCAAGGCTAAACTTACATTTGTGAAGGAAAGGCTGGTGGTCTGTGTGTCACTCACAGCTGGGGTGGTGCCAGTTTCTCTGTGACTTGAACAGAACAGAAGGCAGTGCCCAAGTTTCACTCTTGAAGCCAGAAAACACTCGCTTTGGATGCAGTTATTCTACCTTGTGGAAAGTATACATCTATTTCCACCTCGGGAGGTGTACTATGAGGGATAAGACCAGAGCACCCAGCTCTTTGCCTGAGTTTGCATCTGATTATCTTTGTGGCCTTAGGAAGATTCTGTAACTGAAGCAGTATGACATCTGCATTGGGACTCTGAAAGGCTTTGGTGAGGGGGCTACAGTGGGGATTAAGCTATGCAGTGCAAAGCATAACTTTTCACTTTGGCAACACAGGCAAACTTACTAGCAAATCCTGTCATCATTTAAGGATTCGAATACAAAATTGTGATTTATTATTTATTTGACAGCACAGATAAAATTAACAAGGATAAAACAGAATTTACAACTGTTACACTTAAACCTGTATCAAACACGCTTGTTACTGGGAGCTTAAACTATAAATCTGCCAGGTAGTCCTCTCTTTCATTGCAGAGCAAGCGAGTGGTGTTTTAATAGTGATGAGATCTAGCATAAGAATAAAGCCTTTTTTGCATTCATCTTCAATCACACTGATGCAAACATGCAGAGGAATATGTAAGCATTTTTAAAGTAAAGAGCAAAGAAAACTGCCACATGTGTTGTTTTACTTTTTTTCTAGACTCCCAGGAGCTCTGAGTCAATCACAGCTGAATATGCATAGAAAGCCCTTGATAACCTTGTTGAAATTTCATTACAAGCACTGAGTGAAAATTGTGCACATGTGCAGAAGTTCGAGTTCTATATATAAATCCCTTCAACTGTTTCAGTGTTAAGCATAACGTCAGCGAAAGCCGAATGAGTCTTCCCTCTCTGTCTGGAGGGCTTGCAGTGAGCGTGGTCCCTGAAATGTGCTACGTGTCAGTCCCTGAAGGGTGCCCAGCCCTTTGAGTTCTGCTCACTGGCTTCCACATAGCTGTAGCGCTGCAGATCCCCATGGGCTGCTCTGCCCCCTCGCATGGTGGAGGCAGAAGTGCAAAAACACGCAGAGGCAAAAAGCGCAGCGGCACTAACCCAGCTTATGGCTTTAAACCAGGGTGATGGGAGGATGGAAAGCCATGAAAGTGAAAGAGCTGGCACTGCCTGTGTCCTTGCCCCCTGCTCAGCTGCTTGGAGGTGCATTTGAAGGCTGCGTGGAGGTTGTGGAGCTGAGCTGTAAACAAACACACTGAGAAATAATCAGCCATCCAGGTTGCTTGGATGATTTTCTCTTTTTTTGCCTTTCCTTGGTGCTAATAAATAAATAAATAGATTAATGAAGCAGAGCCCAGGAAAACCTGCTATTAATTTAGTTGAAAAACATGCCAGCTTCACAACCCAGTAATATATTAATTAAATAAGTTATTTGGATAGCAAGCCTTGTGGATAAACAGATTTATTACTGAGCTGGAATTTGGAAGATATGTGAGTCATTATGTTCTGTTCATAGATATTTCTCCTAGATTATCATCCACATGGAGCACATATAAGCGTTGTCATATTTTGCCAGGCCTCGACAACACTGGTATCAGCTTGAGGGACATGGCAACAACATAAGGCCATTGGCAGACTGAAAGGTGACTGAGGGAGAATAAAGACACCTCTTCTGATGCTAACCCAGCCTTAAGTCAGCCTTAAATTATTTCAGAGTAAAACATTCAGCCAAGCAATGTGAGTGTAGTCATAGAACTTCCTCATCAAAGCAGTGGCTTGTACAGTGGCTTGACTACTTGTACAGTGGTCATTTACTGTACAGCTTATTGAAATAGGTGCCTGAGCTAACCCAAGAAAGTACTTGTCCTTAATATACCAGGACTGCTCAGAAACGGATGCCTCGTATTTTACTATGTTGGTCCACAGTGTAGAGGTGGGTGTCGGTGATGTGGTAGTAGGGTTGAAACTTCCCACCAATATTCCATTAAAGATGTGTAATTGAATTCCTCATGCAGAAAAAAATCACTCTTACTGACATTCATTGACACTTGCTGAACATTTAAGGGGACCAAATAGTGGATGTGAGCACAGTGAGGTGGTGGGTGGTGCATTTCAGCAGAGGCAGCAACGGCGTGAAGGATAAACTGTGTTCCAGATGGCCATGCTGACTTTTATGAGCATGACATGCAGGCTCTTGTTCATCGCCAGAAAAAATGCATGGCTAATGGTGGTGACTATGTTGAAAAAGTGTTTTGCTGCTGAGAATATGCCCTATCAAATAATGTTATCATGCTTCTTGCAATCTGCTGTAGTTTCCACATAAATAAATAGGAGGCATTAATTTCAGAGTAACTCATGTATCTGGCTCAAAGCCAATCTTCACTTTTGAAGCTGCCATTGACAGGTTATTTTCAGCTGCTGGCAGGGCAAAGGTAGTGGTGGCTCAAGGGAGTCACTTGCAGAGCATGGCTTGCAATTGGTAGTTCTGTTAAATGACATTTCTCTGCTAAATTTGTTCCTGCAAAATGTACTATCATATAGACAGCCAAAAATACTATAAAATCTCAGCCAGTTTTTCTACGCTTTGCTGTCCTTCAGTTCACAAATACAGTGCAAGAGAGTAGGAAGAGAGGGAATTAAGGAAATGAAAGGGAAGATAAAGGAATTTCAAAATGATTCTTTGACCTGCAAGTCAGGGATGAGAAAAGAGTTTTTCCTTTCATTTATGGAAATTAGCCTGCTGCCTAGATAGAGATAACTCTGCAATGCAACTTCATTCTTGCTGAGCTTTTCTTTCCTTTAATCCTGCTGACTAGAAACAGTCTATTTTTGTACTGTAAGCATCATCTACTTCCCCAGAAAAGCTTTAATTTAATTTTTCTAGGCAGGACTGTGAGATGTTCCTATGGCTTTCATTATGAATAAAAAAAATAACAACTAGGTAAAGGCCTTTTCTTTCTCAAATTAAACATAGTGACTAAAGATGCAACTCCTATGAAATTAGGCAGCACACTTTTGGTTCTTCTGCATCATCTTGAGAGATTCACAAATGTGACTACGGTTTTTTGGCTCCATACAGAGATTAAGATGCATAAATCAAGCAA
Organism: Centrocercus urophasianus; assembly: GCF_019232065.1. Taxonomy (NCBI): domain Eukaryota; kingdom Metazoa; phylum Chordata; class Aves; order Galliformes; family Phasianidae; genus Centrocercus; species Centrocercus urophasianus. The sequence goes on along the minus strand of NW_024884142.1, from coordinate 47,118,310 downwards.
TGAAGTTCATCTGCATTTCATCTGTTGGGGAAGGAGGAATGAGAGAGGAATGAAACGAATCTCAATGTGGAGATCCATCTGATAACAAAATCATAAATGTGATGAATGCATAGCAGCAGCAATTGTGAGATGTGGAGCGCAGTGCAAAGTAAAAAATACACAAGGCAAGCTCATGAACTAGTTATAATTGGCTTAATTCTACCCAAGTTACCAGAATTACGCTCAGTTTTTCCACCTGGAAAGCAGAAAAGCAAAGAGCTTTCATCAGGAAAAGTGTGAAAACGTATTTCACAGAGACACAAATTTTTCTCAGTTGGGAGAGAATTACTGACACAGACTGACACATCACAGACACCTAAATAAATCCCTTCAGTATCGCTGTAGGAAGAGATGGAGGAATTATTAAATAGTGGTGGAGGGGCCAGCGAGACACAACACTGCAGTGCTGCAAGCAATAGTTCATAATGGGGCCCGCTGCCACGGTTATCCATACAAACATAAACCCAAACTGGTTGCTTTCCACTGCCACTGTGGGTTTGGGAAGGCTCTGACTGTGACTCACCGGTGGCTGCCTCACACCCGCTGCTCGGCTCCCCCTGGCAATACATTTATCAATTTTTAATCTCAAGTGTTAGCTGGAAGTATTCTCAAGTGTCTTTCAAGTTTAGGTGTGTGCCTGTTGTTCTTGTTTTTGTTTTTCCTCCATTCCTCACACAAAATCCCTCCAGCACCTGGCGCACATTTCAGAGGGTGTAAATTATGCAATTAATGGCCCATTGCAATATCAGTTATGGCATCATAGACTTGTCAGCAGCAACATACATGCCTATTTCTGTAACATTTGTTATAAAATATGGATGCTGCTCATGCCATCATGAGGATCTCATATTTTATGCTTGCTGCTTGACTGTTTCCATAGACAACAGAGCAGCCAGCCAGGAGCTCTGGCTTGTGCCTGCACCATGGCAGGAAAAGGCCTTATGGGGCAGCTGAACCTAGCCCCAAATTATGTCCTTTCTTCAGTTCAATTGTAAACTTCCACATGCAATGGAACAGAGCTGATACCTTAACTGGAGACATTGTGGTAGTTTGTAGACATGGCAGTAACCTGGTACCTTAATGAGGACTTGGGTTTCAGTCCCATATCTGCTTCAAATGTGTGGTTATTTTGTTAGAGACCTAATAGTAACTGAGAGACAGGAGCTTAATATTTCCCTTCCCTAGACCTTTTTTTGGTGGACATGTTAGACCAGTGGTGCCCAAGTATTTTTGACTGCACACATTTATCAGTATAATCTTTTGAGCAAGCACACCCATACGTTTGTGTATGTTTACTTTTACATTATATTTATGTGCCAATGTACTAAAATAATATGAACACTATAAAAATAAATTTATAAGAGGATGAGATGAAGGTGAAAACACTTTCTCCCCCTTCCCCACCAGAGACCATGGGTGTCTACTTCACATGTGGTTGTGTTCTGCTCCCCACCAGAGCAGCTCAGCACTGTCCTGTCTCAACTCAGCGTGTTGTCCCACTCCTGTTGTTATTCCTGACAAGAATACAGAAAATGCCTTAAGAAATTTCCTGCCCTGGACACCTCTGCTAACTGCTCTAATGCTGCTTGTATCACAATCACTTAAGCAGCAGGAGCTGAGCTTTTAATTACATTCACAGTATGGTCAGCCTGTACAACACACAGATGTGTGGTTGGGGTTTTTTGTACTTGATATACTCATCAGTTCTAACTATTCTGAAAACACTTAGTTCAAAAGAACGTGAAAAACATGAAGGTAAGCTCTTCTGATTTTTTGTTTGACTAATGTTACAACAATAATCTTTGTGTCCCGAAATATCAAGCCTCTTCATTATTCACTTTATCCTGAAGAAGGAGACCTGCCCATCCCTCTTCTGGAAATACTTTATAATACTAATAGCCTAAATACTCCATCTGATATAGCTCAGCTACAGCCTGCAGACCCCCACTTCAGGCAACTGGAAAGCCAAGAATAACACAATCAGATAGCCTCTCCACCTTGCAGCCCTCAGAGGAAATAACTTTTATGCCCTCTCAGTACTCCTCATCTGGGTAGAGCTGGGAACCAGCCCCTGCCCTGTGAAGAGGACAGGCCCCTAGCTCTCAGCAGCACTGGCTTTCTTCATACATTGCCTCACATCCTTCTGCCATCCGCCTATCCCCTGACTCTAGCCGTAAGACCAACCCAAACCTTTAAGATCTGGGCAGACCAGATGCCTGGCCACATACAAACTTACACGCTTCTCTTTGCTCTTACGCTTTTTTGTGTGTTTGTAGTAGCCTTCATGGGAAACCTGACTGCCATTATTCAAGTTTATAAAGGTGTTTCTCTCAGATCTCTGCTAGACTACCAGGCCCACTAGGACCAGAGCAGACAGCCCCCACCACAATTTGAACATGCAGTCTCCCATGTCCAGAAAGTGGAATTCAGCCCCAAGGTTATTTTAAGTGCCAAAAGCTTTGTTTTTCTCTATCAGTAATGCTTGTGCCAAGTTTCTTTGAGGGTTATAAAGAATAGTGCAAAGCCCATACATTTTTATTGAATTTAGTGGGTCTTGGAATACCACAAGGAGTGTGACTGATGGTGTTAAGTGAGGGGCTTTGTTACATGTGCCCTTCAGAGGGTCTGTAGGCTGCCATGCAGCTCAGAGCTGGGATTTTGTCTGGTGCTTGACTTCAGCAATCCAAAGCTTCCAGGTTCTCAGCTGGGGACATTATTACTCAGGAGCATGAACTAGGAAGTGGTCTGGCACAGTGTAGGTCCAAAGCTTTTTCTTACCATTTGCAGGCTGAATCCTGTGATGTACCTCAGGAGTGATTCTGTAACTGATCATGAAGCTGAACCCTGCAGGAAAAGAGGACTAATGACCTCACCTAATATCCATATCCACACTTCTCATTGCTGTCCAGGCCCATTAAAATCTAATATCTAACTAGGGATGTTGACTGAAGTTTGCAGCACCTGAGGGGCTACGGAGGCAGCTGTCTTCAATTACAGGCCATCTTTTCACTCCTCTTTTCTCAAGAGTAATCTCTGCCTGGATGGACAAGATAATGATTGGTGCAGAAAATCAATAGATTTGAGAACTGAAGACAGTGCTGGAATTTGGAAAAATTACAGGAATGAAAGAGCAGGCAAGATTATTTCTGTTTCCTATTCTTTTTGGTGTTCAACATGTCTTTCAGGATAGGTTAGGGCTTCTTTCAACTGGGAGCTAGGAAAGCTGCATCCTTGGGAAGCCAGGTTACACCCAGGCCATGACTGTCAGGGAAAGATTCACAGTATTATCTGTGGGGGACAGAATCCTTCATGTACTGGAGAAAGGACTCCCTCTCTCCTTAATTACTCCAGTTTAGTCTTAGAACCATTTCTATGTTGCCCTAATGTCAGAAAAAAATGGATATATTACGGAACACATTAAGTTCTCTGTATATGAACTCTCTAAATCAATTTCTGTACCAAGATGAAGCTAATGGCTGTGTCATTGAATCCATTAGAAAATGACAAGGTCAGGCAGGACCACTGCTGTTGATTTTGAAGTTTAGACAAGTTTAGACATGCATTGAAATAATTTTCCAGGAAATACACTTTTATTTTTTCTCTCAGAAATATTTACGATGAGAAGTAGATCTGTAAAACTAAAACCTTTGGTCTGTAACAGAGCTATATTCTTCCAGTATTTTAGAAAATTATTTTTAAATGCTTTTATAGTGAAGTAGTGTGATTAGTTCCCCGGGTCTTATTTCTTGGTCATGATGGTAAGGTGATAATCTCTGCCACTAGTAAATGGGGGACAGACATGTCTTGGCCTCTCCCTTTGTTGGATTTTTGAGATAACAGTAAGAGTGTAAAACTTTCACTGCTTTTATGGTTGGCTGTGCTTTAATAGCTGTGTCATTGAAGAGGACATTTCTTGTTGGTTTCTAGCTGAAAATATCAAACTCAAAATTCTCTCAGAATGCCCTACTTGTCCTCTGCTGATAGCATTTTTATGGCACGTGTTAATAATTCATGGGGAAAAAATAATCATGGTTAAATTTCTACTACTAGCTGCCTAGAAGCAGTTTATTGACCTTTCTAAAGGCTTTTTTTTTTCTTTTTTTTTTCTTTTTTTTTTTTTTTTTTTTTATTGGCTTATCCATACTTCTTTTGAATGTTGAGCTCTAGATGTTCCTGATGCAAAACGCAGCTTCTCATTCATGTAACGGTAGGTAACCTTGAAGTGCCCTAAGACAACATAAATTTCAGGAAGGAGAAAACAGAAGCAGCAAACTGAATTGTGTCTCTTTCCTCAGGTGCTTGGAATTTGCCTGAACCAGCAAGCTGAGTAGCTCACAACGGGGGATGCTCTTCTTTCAAGAATGTTGGAATCATTTCCATTATGCAGAAGCAAGTCATCAGACAAGATAAGCACTGACTGGGAACACTCTGAAGAAATTTCTTACCAATGGCACTTCACATCCAGAAATATACAAAGACTTCACATACATCTTGCAATAGAGCTGTGATTTTCCCAGCTGCACATGAAGATGAATGTGCCGAGCTTCCTTTCCTTACGTGAAGCCATTGCCATGAGTTCCCTGCACCAAATTTTGCTTTTTGGTCATTCAGATTCAAAAAGACAAATGAAAAAGACAAGCAGCTCCTTGGTTTTGACAACTGCTTCATGCTGCTGCATTTTGAACCATCTGGTGTATGTGTGTGGCATGATGTAAGTTTTGTAGATCTGCTCCCGAAGTTACAGCTCTGGTTCATTTAAAGTAATAGAATATTTGTGACAGTACATGGGAGAAACAAGCACCAGAAATGTGATTTTCTAATCGTTTTGGAGGGAGAGGTAGGGAAGGGGGGGAGGGAAAGATGGCATGAGGGAGGAACAGCTAGTCATAATCTAAAAGGTTTTTTTCTTGAACATTTTGCATCCTATGTGCAATCTAAGGTCATTTTTTTTTTCTTCTTTGTCCCAGGGTATGCCTTAAAAATTGAATAACTTATGGACTGCCTGTGTAGAAACAAGGCCCATCAAAAAGCTGTTTTTTATTTTTTCCCATAGAAAACTTCTAATTCCACTTCCACATTATTATTCAGCTGTGTGACTGAACAGTAAGAAAGAACTTACTGTAAAAGAAGTTCTGGCTGGGTCTGGAGGAGGAAAACATCCTGTTGAGCCATTAACATCCATGGTACCAGCAGAATTTACACTATCTGATGACCTGTCTTCTACAGTCTGCTCTCAGCACTGTTTTCTTTCTTATCCTTCTTTCCATTTCCCGTGTTATTGAAGCCCGGCTTGGACAAAGTCCAGTTCTCCCCTGAGAAGCTGGTTCGCTGGAGACACCAATACAGGCTCCAGGCTGGTGTCGATTCAAGTTTTGCTTGTTCTGAAGCTTTTTCCATATCTGTCTTCATAACAGATAGCAATGGATGCTGGCCAACAGGAGCCCTACTGACCATGCTGGCTACAAACTTCTCATACCTGGAGAAGTAAATAAGATCCCTGTGTGTCTCCCCAGGTCCAGTCAGTTTTTTTCAGTCCATTTGGCATCACATGCACATGCTGCCCCAGGGAATTCAGTTTCCTTTGTAAGTCTGGGGATCAGCCCATTGTAAATACACCAGACCCAGCAGTCAAGCTAACTGCTCAAAGGCAATGCTGCACTATCACAGCATTAATTCACTAGGCTCATCAGTATTTTAATCACAAGATCTAGGCGGCTTTTCTGAGCCATGGGATTATTAAAGCACAGTGGGATTTCTTCTCTCCATTGCCTTAATTTCCTTTATTCAGTAAGCAAATATTCTGCAGCAACAATGACTTTATTTCCTACAGCAGTCAAACACTGCAAGCCACAGAAACTAACGTTTCTGAGGGTAGCTATTCCTCCTGGCTGGAGCATGTTGGATCACATCAAGGTCAATACTGCAATGGATTTCATAGATCTGCAGTGCAGAGTCCAACAAAGCAGAGGAATATATCACGATATTAAGAAATTAAAAACAAAATCATATTTTCTCATGGCCTGGGAAAACATTTCCCAGTTCAAGCAGTAGCATCCCCCTTTGCACCCAATCTGCAAGCTGAAAGCACCCAATTTGGCACAGGAGCATGAAGGATGCAAGGGGGAAGGTCTGGTCTGACCAGCTGCTGCCAGGTGGTGCCCAGCGCTGTGCCACAATTGCATCTGGTGCTGCATATCTACTATTAAACTGGGGAGGAGGGTGGAGAACTACAAAGATGCTCTGTGGTGCCAAGTACACAGCAACTTGTCTGGCTGTAAGAAGCTCTGAGGAAAGGTAAAACAAATCAACGTCTGATGTAATGTCTGATCTGGATGAGGCCATGGAACCAGGTGGAATGCAGCTAAGGGTGCTAGGCGCAAAAGGTAGCCAACAGCACAGAATTTTACCTATTCCTCTTTGTATTAGGATGATCAAGTAGTCTGCTGTGCAGAACAGAATCCTCTGTTACCTTTCTTAAAAATCGTATCTCATACTGTGCTTCCCCTCTGAGAGAATAAGTTTCTGTTTGCATTTTTATGTATTTTTTAATTCTGTTTTTAAAAAAATGTAGTTATATTTTATGACTCTTCACTGAAATGCAATGCTAGATACTGATATACCAGACTAAATAAATGCGAACTAGAATTTTGGCATGACAATAGTTAATCAGTGAGTTTAGTGTTTGGATCTGCTACAGAACTGGTTTCTAAGGGAAAAAAATCAACTTTACTGAATCTATTTGAGTGATAGAAGTGAAGTGGCCAGATTTCTCTCTTTGACAAAAATTGTCACAGTTTCCCTTCCATGCTACTAAGGTATTCCAGTAGAACCAAGATCCACCAGGTTTATGATGGACTCATTAAGTGCTTTTTTGTCAAACACTGTATTACATACCCTATATATTTAATTTGCTCCTACTATCCATCTTTTCAGAATAATAGATGTAATTTTAGCCTCCAGAGCTTTATAGAGCTGAAAAAATTCTATTGACTTCGCACAGAGGAAACCACTGTGAGTCGATTGCACGACCATGGATGAGCTAGCAAGCTGCACTAGGAAGACACGATATTTTCATGAGTACACACGTAGGAACAAGCCTCATGAAGATAAGACTGAGCATGGAGCTTACTGAAACTCTAGTAGTCAATGGTCAGTTATCTCTGTATAAGTGAGAACTGTTTTTCCAATCTGTATGGCACACCTACTCATCTGTACTCATCCTCAACAGGAAGAGTGAATGTCTGACCTCTCTAAAAATGTGAAAAAAGATTTCCTCTCCTATTATGTTCCTTTAACTGAAGTACTTGCTTTTATACAGGTTTAATATCCAGAAATCTCCCCCCACCTTTTTTTTTTTTTTTTTCTTTTTCTTTATTGCACGTTTTCTGACTGCCTTGTCATACAACAACAAGAATTCATTTAGAGGTAGAAATGCAAAAGTGGCGATTTCATTTCTAACACAGAAATTCTAACTTCATCATTGCCATCACACCCATCTATCTCGGGCTTTAAAGTGGTGCAAGGCAAAGTCCACCAGGGCTATGCTCAAAATCCTACAGCATCACACAGTTCTGTTCTGTGAGAGTACACAGGCAGACTTAGTGGTGGTCCTTGTACTTAAAGGGAAGGAGTTGCCAAACTGTAGCAAGAACAACAGAGCTTCTGGCAAACACAAACAGGAAGGTGCAGACAGCTAAGGAGACTGGGAGCCAGAAAGGTTGCTCAGGCATCCAAGCCCTTTTATTTCTGACTAGACTTTTGAAATGATGCTTTCTTTTGCTTCTTCCCACTTCCCCATACACCACCTGGAAGGCTGCAAGAGCTGTTCTGCATCCTCTTCATGGAAGGTTTTGGTAGCAGCAGCTTTTCAGCCCTAGGAACCAAGGCACAAAAAGGCGGAGGGGAAGAGGAGGAATGAATGGTGCATAATCATCTCAGTTTAGAAAAAGTCTAATGATAACAAAAGTTGCCTTTAAAATATTTTCTGTGATCTGATATTTTTCAAAAATAAAGGAAAAAGAGTTCATGCTCCTGCTTCTGCCCTGGTTTTGTAATGCCTCCGTGAGTTTCTGTATAGTACCCACACTAGAGCCACATAAACCTATTTCAAGAACAAGGCAGGACAAAGCAAGTGGACATCATGATTCTGCTTTGATGATTTCAGTCATCATTTTACATTGCTCTTTTTATTGTTCTGAACTTATTTTAGATTTCTACTGATGCTAAAAATCTGCTGACAAGGAAGAGATAAAACATTTGCTTTAAAAAAAAAAAAAAAAAAAAGAAAGAAAAGAAAAAGAAAGAAAACCTTCCTTCCATTTCACTCCACCCACAGCTCGGGTGCAGCAGCTTACTCTTAGACACAATAAGAGTAGAGTTAATCTTTTTTTGAATAAAGTAGCTTAGACAGGAAGAAAAACAAAAAAAAAAAAAAAAAAAAAAGTTTTTGTATAAAGAAACCCTCTTCCCAGTCTTGGAATATTCCAGAGATTTGGGATTTGTTTTGTTGGAATCTAATTTCTTGTTTTAAGAGAATTTGGGAGATGCTTCCCAACATCCTATTCTCCTTAGGACGCCTCAGCTCAAGCACTGAGAAACTCATTTAAAAACTGGGTTAGCACATTAAAACGGATTAGCCACGTAAGTAGCGTAGTTAGAAGGACACATTTAAGCTAAATTGTATCTTCTTAAATTTCACGGTCCTTATTAACTTCTGAAGGAGCTCTGCAAATGTATCCAAAGGCACACTTCAGTGTTTGAAGTGTAAATTGACCCCTCCCCATCCCAGCAGAAATCCCTAGCGTACCAATTTGTGAAGCCTAGGATCAGTTCTTCTCATCTTTTTGGTAGTACATCCTGCAAATTGTATCTGCAGGAGCAGCATTATTACCTCTCAAGAGGCAGTTAAACACCAGCCTCTCAGAGACCCTCACAGGGGACCCACCCAGGACATGAGGCTCATTCCCCTGAGGCTATTGGAAAGACCTGAGAATTTTGTCTTGCATTTCAGTGGACTCTGCAAAGAACAGGATGAAAATCACCTAGAATTATTCTCACTGCCAAAGGGACTAATAAGGACTGTTGCTTTTGTAATTGCCACTTCATTAGACATGTAATATTGCCATGCCTGAAGAATTTGAGGAGCAAAGCTGCAGATACACTTGCAAGCACACACTTTTTGCTTTCTTCTGCTAAAACTGCATGTTCTGGCAATATTCCCAAGCAGCTGGTGGATAATAATCCTTCTTCTGGCTTATTGAAAGAAATTTAACACCTCTACCATCACATCCTTGCTCTTTAGCAGTGTATGCTTTAAGCTATGTGAATGAGAAGCTCCAGCACTTGAGTGCTATAATAATTATATTAAAACCATTCAAAACAAAAACAGACAAAGCAAAACAAAAAACAAACCACTTTAAATGATGAGCTAAAAAAGAAGGAGCAGGAAATGGAGATCAAGAAAGATCCCTTGCATGTTTCTGATCTTGTTACAAGAAAATGCTCAAGAAAGATCTCTTAGAAATATTTGGAAATCCAGAAGAAACTGAGAAGCACATGTATTATTGTCTCACAGTAGGCAAACAAACACAAAACGTCTACATTGGTCATACCTGAGGCCAGTGAAGGTCCTGCATTTATTCCTGTGGTACAAGAGCCAGCCCTCAGCAATGAACTGAGTCTGTGGGGCTATGTACAACCAGAAGTTTTAATTCCCTTTCCCTACAGCTCCTCCCAGCTCACCCAAGGCTCCCAGCTGTGGGCCAGCTCTATCACTACTGACTGCTCCTAACCTGTGCTCCTCCTCATCCATCACCTTCCAGCTGCTTGTTCCCCTGGAAGCCCAAACAAGGAGAGAGCTGTAGAGCTGTTCCCACAGGGTTAGCAGAACAGCTCACTCCACAAAACATAAGCATTATATCATGTTAGATTAAATGTTAGATTAATCAGATTGGATTTAAGAAATAACTTTTTTTTTTTTTTTTTTTTTTTTTTTTTTTTTTTTTTACACCAGGAGTGGTGAGGCACAAGAACAGTTTGCCTATAGGGGTGGTTGATGCCCCTGGACACATTCATGGTCAGGCTGGAGGGGGCTCTGAGCACCCTGATGTAGCTGTAAGTGTCCCTGTTCACAGCAGGGGGGTTGGACTAGACGGCCCTTAAGGGTCTCTTCCAACTCAAATTATCCTATGGTTCTATGATTCTATGATTATTTTGCAGCACAAACCATCCAAACTGTTAGCATGGCATGAATTTAGCAGCCAGACCTAGATGTCTGTTCACATCCACTTGGAACAGCAGGACTTGCAATACATATAGGCAAAGGGCACTGAAGAGATTGAAGAAAACACTGCTTACCTTACAGAGAGCAGCAGCACTCTAATGTCCTCAGATAAACACATAAAATGCTTTCTGAAAAATACTGGGTACATCAAAGTGGGTAATTCATATTTCTGAAGAAAAAAAAAGACATATTTTTAAAAAGACATTAAGATTTCAAAATCCACATAGTTTTTGAATGCAGGATGTGTCACTGAACTTTCCTTGCTCATTAGTGTTTTTCAGACTAAAACCATGTTTATTTTTCTCCCCTGAATGAAACCTTGAACAGCCTACTATGAACAGCCAGAAAAGAACACCCGCTCAGCATTCCCCTAAATGACTTTCAGGAAAAGGGGGTGTCCCTGCCCTGCACCAGGAATCAGGCAGAAAGGTTCAATCAGAAACCGATTAAAGCTCCAGGCTCTTCATGGCAGCTGTGGCTGGTGTCAGCACACAGCAACTCCCTGGGGCTGGAGCAGAGGGAGGAAGAAGTGAGTCGGGCTGCCTGATTTTGTCTTCCTGCAACCTGGTGGCAAGGAATTATTTTTGGGAGTGCACAGCTGCTGCTACATATGACACTGGCCCATGTTTGAAAGCAAAGACACCTGCCTAACAAGTGGGATTTCTGTGTGGCTGTGGGAAGATGTGATTTTTCTATCCCTGACAGACATATCCGTGGCAATTTATCCATCCGTAGTGGCCGTCCATTTTGATAAAGATCCTCTGCACCCAAAGATGGTTGGGACCCTAAATCTGCATGGCAGTGCTCATTTATGCTCTGGCTCTTACTGCAGAGAGCTGCCACGTGACACTTCTGGCATCATTAGTCCTCTAATGAGGAGCAACGATTGCTGAAGGTGCTATGACAGTCAACATCTGGCCTTTTATTCAGGCTCCACTTCCTTTGAATTTTCTCTGTCACCTTCCCACCACATGAAGCTGCTTCAGCCACAGTGCCCTCTTCCCACAACCTGTCTGGGAAAGATCCCCTACCCAAAGGCTCCCAGGTCCTGCCATCTCTTTGGGCCTCACCCAAGCACAGACCTGCAGCCTCTGGTGATTCAGATGGTTCAGTCAAAGCCCCCACAGGTTTCACTTGCTGGGTGGCTGACAAGCCTCCTTTGAAACAGGCTGGGCATCCACCTGCATATGCATTGCCTTCACCATCAGGATGCTGGTTTGTTGGAAAGCAGCAGCTGGGTGCAGCCAGGTTTGCCTCACCAAGTCGGCTGGTGGAGGCCAAGGTGACAGACTGAGGCACAGAAACTGATGTTCTCCAGACGGCTGGGCTCGCTGCTGCTACTAGGGAGAGAAAGAACAGACTCTGACTGCATGCAAATTTAATTGTGAAGCCTTTTAATGGATTTAATGGATTTAAATGCTATTCCAAAGCAGCTTTCATATATGCCTCTCAGTGGCAGAGTGTGCAGACCTCTGTGGAGAATTTGACTTCACACAAACCAGCTTTGTTGGTTTGTTTGTGCAAGGATCTAGGCATTTTGGTTGTTAAAGGAGCTTTAAAACACTGCTGGCTGCAAAGCAAAGGAGCCCATTCACCAGAAATGGACAGAGGCAATAGCTGATCTGTCTGATAAGAAAGTTTAATTCAAAATATGATCAGTCTTGCTCCAGGCTTATCACACAGAATTCTCTCTCCCCAATTATCTCTCAAATGAGAGATCTGTGCTCTAGGATACACAGAGAATAAGTACCTCTTAGGTGGAGGCAGAGAACAATTGGGTCACAGCCTTCCCCAAAAACTTAAACCAGTTAAGTCTATTACAACATCCAGTAGTGACAGCAGAGAAGGCCTCTTCTGGACTGCACTCACTGCCTAGATGAGCCCGTGCTGCTCAGCCCCTGCAAAGGCTGTGTTCATACCACTTCTCCATTTCTTCCCAGGACAGCCTCTCCCAAGTCTGCTGGGAGGCTGCTGCTATCTCAGTGTAAAATGAACAGCTTTTTCATGCCGGGCTTATCTCTCACAGCCACACTGAGCCTGGCAGCTGTGTTGACCTTTGCTACATTTGTTATTGTTCAGCACTTAAGTAGTGCCATAAACATACACAGCTCTTTACAAACATGAATACATCATTCCTGTTCCAGAGAAGGACCCTATCAGTTCAAAAAGGGCTGTGCCACGAGAACAGCCAAAGCAAAGTTAATGAGTTATTCAGGCATGATCGGAGAGAAGCCAGAAGCGCGAGGACCTGGGTGATTTTATTGATCCAGCTGAGCTCAAACTAATGCCACTCTCACCTACTACCACCAGGAAAAAAAGCTTTCCATAGGAGGTCTTCCCTTTTCCCCTGGCTGTACCAGGTAATGCTGAAGTCCTGCGACCCACCCTGGGGCAGTCCTCAGGGCAGAGAGAGTACAAGATCTCAGTCTGTTTTGAACTTCTTTGTCTCTGCAATAATCTCAGTGTAAAAAGCTGCTTTGTGCTCCTGGTGCCCATGTGTTCTGCCCCTGTACTTTTCTTTGAGCAGCACAATGAGTGTCCTGGGCTGAGACCTTTTCATCTTTCTGGAGCTCAAGCATTTGCGGAGGTTCACTTCAGGTTTCAGAAGGATGCAGTTTTGCTGTGAATATTGAACAAACTGTAGTGCACAATTACCTACAAATTGCCATCAGATGGAAGCTGATTACAGTAAATAAGAACTGAAGAGATTGTACGGAAGCAACCTGAAAGCAACAGAAATGAAGCTCATTTATGTTTTCTCAGCCTGCCTCCAGCAGTTTTGTTGCATATACACCATATCTTCTACCCTGACTGAAATACAAATTGCTTCTATGTGGGAAGGTCTAGTGTGAACTACAAACACCATTCAGCTGTAGATTTGGTAATCATGTACTTAAAATGTGATATTCAGCCAAAAATTAGGTTGTCAAGCCAACAAATAAAAGGGAAACACTTTCAATGTGCAACCTGATGTATTTGTAGGTGTCCCTGTTCATTGAAGAGAAGTTGGGCTAGATGGTCTTTTAAGGATCCCTTCCAAACCAAATGATTCTATGATCTATGACTCCCCTGCGGGGGAAGCCCAGGCTGCAGGGTTGGTGTAGGGGGGACTCTGGCCCCCGCCCCAATCCCCTCACACAGAGATGGGGTGGGCTGTGCAGGCATCACAGCAGGGAGCATGAGGAGAACTACCAGTAGTGAGCCCCAGGTTGAGCTTGAGCAACGTGGCAGGGCCACCTTGTACAGCTTGCCCTTTTATGGCATTATTCCTCCAGTGCTGCAGAGCTATGAATGATCTGAAAGTCATTATTTTCTTAGTTGCTCGCTGTGACATTGTGGACATATTGGTGAGGAGCGACAGGACTGGTGTCACTGATAAAAGCAACAAGATGTGTCTTCTAAAAAGGATGAAATGCTTCAGCTCCCAAGGACAGGAGGCAAGAGGTAAAACAGCCAGTGGTGAGGGATGAGTGTCTGGCAGGGAGTGAGTGCTTTTTAACATTTACAGTACAATGAAGAGAAAACACCCTGTGCTGTCTGCCGTCTGGTTGGCATCTGAGTGAAGAACGCAACTTGTTCAGCTACTGCAGATACCCCACATTCTGCTCTACCCTTTCTCAACCCTTCTCATTCACAGCTGTCTGCAGCCACCTCAGTGCTGAGGGGGCGCACTCCAAATGTGAGGAAATGCAACACTGCAACAGACATCCTGGAGCAAAACAGACTCTGAAAGCTATAGATTTGTCTCAACAAATGTTTATTCTCTTTACTGATAGCTCCAATTTAAAGTGACAGGTTTTAAAAGGATTTTGGATCTGACTTTCAAAGTGATCTGAACCACATTTTATCCCCTTTGGGCCATGACAAATGCAGAAGCAGTGTGATGAGCACTGACTTCAATCTTGACTCAGACTCGAGTAGGATCACTGTGGAGACAAACCTACCAAAAAAGCTGGAGATATTCACAGTGCTTGCCTATAGAAGTTCCTGTCTCTGTTTGGAGGATGAATAGAAGAACCTCATGTATATGAATTAGAGGTTTTGTTTATTTATTTATGATCACTTTCCTGGACAGTAAGTGCCCTGGGAACCTGTAGCTTGTGAAGGGAAAATTTTTGTGGAGACTTTCAGCAGAACTGTTCCTGCTGAAAGTTGAGAAGAGGAAAGACAAATGATCTCATAGAGAATCTCCTAAACAATGTTTTTTTGTACTTTCCAATTTGGTATTTATTATTTTGCTGTTCTCATATCTGGATCTTATACTACAATTATGACACTATGATGTCCCCAACTCCTCCTCAGCAAATACTCTGCTCCCTCAAATGTTTCTGCAGTTAGTGAGCAACAAAGGCTATGGCATCCGACATTAATAATGAAGCAACTGCTAGGAAACACCCTGTTACACACCTAATGCTAGAAAGAAAGCAAACACTGCAGTGTGGGCCACCCTGTGCTGCTACTCACCATGCAGGAGGCTGTGGTGATGCAGTGGCATGAGGGGCTTGTGCAGCCAGGCTGAAAGCAGGCAGTGTGCACAGGAACAGGGATAGAACAGCCAGGCATGTTTGTTCTGGGAAATGTCACATGGGTTCATGCTCCAGCGTGAGGAGATGAAGGAAGCTCAGGAGAAAAGGGCAGTATGACAAGCACGAGTCCTCCTCTTGTCATAAACATGACCCATGTAGACAAGGTTCACGAGCAGTGGGTATCTGACAGTTTCAAGCAGGATGGACAGAGCTATGCAGCAGAAACCTCTTGTGCTGCATCACCAAAGGGGCCAGGCATCAGCTGGAGCCAGACAGCACCAAGCTCAGATCTTCCCTTGTATAGGGGTCTCTTGTCACAGTTTTTGTTACTGGGTCAGCCAATGGCTTCACTGTAAGTAAATAAGTATTTACTTACTTTAGTGTTTACTTAAGTTATTTACTTATTAAGTAAATAAGTATTTCTTTGCAGATTTCATAGTTTTCAGGCATTAGAAAGTAAGACTCACACACTCTGTGGGTTCCATTTGAGAACTCCTAGCACACTTTAGGAGAGAGATGTATTTGATGCAAAAAAATGGCATATTTAGAACTTAAGATTTCTACCCAGAACTTAATTTTGGAAATCATTGTAATCATAGTGAAACCACACATAGCATTCCCAAGGTGTTGTGACTGATGGGAAAACATCAGTATGTCATAATCCCAAGGTCAGAGCTCAGATCTGCAGTTTAGCTGCAAATCTTCAAAACACATTGTTTGAAACAGCTCTCTGGTCCTCAAAAAGCTAACTAGGTGACCAGCAAGTTGTTTACTCATCCACAGTTACTTAGATAAATACTTAAGAGTATGTAAAGCTTTTGTGCTATCATTGCTGTTCCACTGCAGATTACAAGCATTGATCTTGTTATTGCTTACAGGAAATGCAGCTGACACTTTTTCATAGTGTTAGCATAAAGCTAGCTATCCACGGGCAGCACAGGAAAAGTTTTCTTAGGGCTTCTCTGTTCTCCAGGAGTTCTGTGCATTTTCTGTCTTTGGCGTCATCTGCTCACAGAGGGGGCTGGGACTGCTACTGGCAAAATTTATTTTCTTTTCCTGTTTAGGAGAGAAACCACATTAGTAAAAGATTACAAAACTTGGGTTTCTGTGTATTTTGATTCCAGGAAACCAACTGAAAAAGCTTATATTACTATACGCACTATTCAGCTAATACAGTTGTATAAATATTGGGCAAGCTTTATCTAGTTTTCTAATGTACAAAACAGACCAGGAAAAAAATAATCCAAAGGGAACCATCTGCACAAAGTTCTTGAAACTTACTGTACTTGCAGTATTTTCCTTCTGATGCCTATAGCACTGGTTTGATCCATCAAAGATATGCATATTCAAAGATCTGTCTCTCCTTTGATAGTCTTCAAATATGAACGAAATTGTTAAAAGCCCAAAGGCCATCTACTACCAATCAGTTCTCTTCATTTTATCAGTCCTCACATTGAGTCCAGACTCATATCGTTATCAAAGAAAAAGCTGAACTATGAATTATGGCATAACATACCCTGGGATAGATCTTTACCAGTAGAGCCAAAAGATTACTTCAGTCCAGGTAAGTGACTGAAGCAGGACTGACACAGCAAAACGAAGGTATGTGCTACAGACTGGTAGGTCTCCTAGGACATGTGCCACCTCTAGGTTAGCAGCTGCAGAGCCATGCCTGAACAAGTGAGCCACAAAGCCAACTTTGTTTCCAAGGTACCCAAAACCTGCCTCGTGTTCAGCCAAACTGGAGGTCTCAGAGACAGGGGGCTGTGTCTGCAAGCATACATCAATGCGTGTACTTGTGAATGGGATCCATTAGTTACAACGTAAAATAATCTCACAATTTTATAAAGCTTTAAAAAAAAAATAAATTAGAAATTGATACAACAAATAGGATGAGAATTAATGGCCTTAAGGTGTGCCAGAGGAAGTTCAGACTGGATATTAGGAACAATTTTGTCTCAGAAAGAGTGGTGAGCCTGGCACAGGCTGCCCAGGGAGCTGGTGGAGTCACCATCCTTGGAGGTGTTCAGAAGAAGGGTGGCACTTAGGGACATGGTTTAGTGGGCATGGTGGTGATGGGTTGATGGTTGGACTAGGTGATCTTAGAGGTCTTTTCCAACTGGAACGATTCTATGATTGTGCCAATGGTTCTGAGGTTCCTCTTGTTTCTTGTTAGACTCCTAACTAAGAAAGAGGCCTGTGTTGGCTCTGCTGCTCAAAGTGACATAAACACTATTGATGGCACCAAGCAGGACAGATGATTTTATTTTAATTCCCTATCTGCTTCCAAATTTCTCACCTAGTACCAAAAACCAGTGGGAATTAGTAACTGAAGTGATTGCACAGGCCTGTGAGTACCATTAATAAGTAACTAACAATTTCATTTCTATGAATAATTTAAAAAACTTTAGTGTTCAAAACAGATTTTACTCTGTATTTGGAAATAGGGTAAGCTACCTGGAGCCTATTCGGATGCCACCAGAAACTCATGAGAAAGCTAAAAATATTCAGGAAAAAAAAAAAAACAACGAGTTCAGTAGATGTAACTAATCTATTTCCATCTTAAGGGGATTTGTGAAGAAATCTTTTCCCAATTTACAGCAAAAAAATTCCAGAGGATGGAGAAGAGTGATAACACAGTGCTGATAGTTTTTAAAAGACTGTCAGCATGAATAACGTAATATACCTCAACATGAGCCCTAGGAAAAATGATAATGGGAAATAATAATGAGGAATCATTGCTGATAAAATCTGTTTGGTCCATTTCAGCTGTCATACAATGATTACAGCATGTGTCTTACCAGGTGCAAAATAAAAGACACAGAGAACTTCTTTAGTCTATCAGAGAATATAAAATAAAAATCCTTCCTGGAAGGTAAATCCAGACGAATTCAATCAGCAATTAGGACTACATTCTTACTAGTAAAAGCACTTACAGGGACAAACTGCTTGCAAAAGTGAAAAATCCAGTTTTTCATGATTCCTTCCAGGGCAAGCTGGATTCACCTCCTGTGGCCATTTAGGGCCCAGTGGGTCTCTACTTTGGAGGCCTCCCTCTATTGCCTTATGAGTGCTGATTTAGTTCAGATATTGGGAGGCAAGATTTTACCCACGATGGGTGAGGCACTGGCACAGGCTGCTCAGAGAATCTGTAGATGCCCCAATCCTGGAGGTGCTCAAGGCCAGGTTGGATGGGCCCTGGGCAGCCTGAGCTGGTGGGGGGTAGCCCTGCCCACGGCACAGGGTTGGGGCTGGGTAGGCTTTGAGATCTCTACCGGCCCAAGACATTCTAAGATTCCATGAGTGTTTTGGCACTGAATGCTTGCTGTGTACAGCCTCTGGAATTGGGCAGGTGACAAGCCAATCTGCCTTGGCTTGTCTTCATCGTGGTGGCTTTTGAGCCCTCATTTTGTAGAGTGAGGGAGGATAGCAGAAAGTAGAGGAACACTAGACAGTCCTACAGCTTGGCATGGGTACTGAAGTGTCAAAAAACCTGAGTGCTCTGCGAGTTTGGACATCCCAATATCATAGATAATGACACTCATAGCCTATTAGGGTGCTCTTCTTCCCAATATAGGCTGGAGATCAGCTTCAGAGGGCATACCATCACTCATTAACTAACAGTATTAGCAAATAAATACCGTTAACCACCCGAGGAAAGCTTCTCCCTTCCCACTCCAGCATTTGGTTTAATAGATGCTGGGAGAGAGGCACAGAGGATAAGAGATTTACTAAGACCTCAGAAGAAAAGATCTTGCCAAGCTAGGTAAAATTGCTTAGAAGGTTGTTTTAAATAAAATGTTGCTTTAAGTGCCCCTAGGCAAGATTAGTGTCAAATACCATCAAAATGCCATAGAAACAGTAAGAGAGTTTGCTAAATTGTAAACAGCAAGATGAAATGCACCTTTCTCTGCACAGTGGGGAAGAAAAGGAACCAATCAATAGCAGACTAATGAAAGTATTGAACAATTAAATTGCCTCTGGCATTACAAACGAGGACTGCAGCTAAGTGTACATCTAAAACTCAATTTACAAGGTCAGAAGAGGACTCATTCAGCATACAAAGTGACAGAGGTATATTGAGAGTAACTGAACAAAGACTTACATCTTCAAAAATCATGAAGATCTTCAGTTTGTTTATCAATAGTTTTATCACTTCTCTGAGCGAAGATGTACCATTCCAAGAAAAGAAATGTGAAAAGCGTGTTTCCAAGAAGTTTCCAGTTCAGATGTTCATTTAAAAAAAAAGCAGCTTGCCAAAAAGTTACAGAAATGTTACTTTTGTTTTTAATATTTTTCCCCCCTAAACAGGTGCTGTTAAGACTTGAAGTTAAAACTATTTGCAAAGTATTTTCAGCTTAAAGAGAAATGGAGAATGCCAGTGACAATAAGGAAAACTTTCAACTAATCCAGCCACAAGCAATAGGACTTCTGCTATTTGCTTATCCAATCACCCGTTGTTAACTCTAAAGCAGACTTTCCAGGATTACTAATTAATGGCATTTGTGATACCTGGAGGCATAAGACTATGGCATTTGTTTTGAACACATTCTTTTGAACACAAAGGCAACCACACTCCGCAAGCTGAAGTTCAACATTTTTACTCTTGTAGATGAGGAGCAGTACACTGTGGAGCATGTCTCAATATAAATGCTGTGGTTTAACCTGTCAGGTAGCTGGCCATTACTCAGGCTAATACAGACAGCCTAATAGGACAGAAAAGGAAGGGAAAAGTATTATCATTAATAGCAACAATAAAAGAATATACAAAACAAATATTGCATAAAGCAATTGCTCACCACTCATTGATTCATGTCAGCCAGTTCCCAAGGAGCAGCAGCCCTCCTGACTAACTCCCACATGATAAGGAACATTCCTTTGGCCAGTTTAGGTCAGCTGTCCTGGCAGTGTCCTCTTCCAGCATCTTGTGCACCTCTGGCTCCTTGTTGGCAGGACAATAAAAGAAGTTGAAACATCCTTGGTTTTGTGCAGCACAGCTCAGCAACAGCTAAAGCACCAGTGTGTTACCAACCTTATTCTCATCCTAAATCCATAAAATATCAGCCACTATGAAGAAAACTAGCCCTATTCCAGTTGAAATTAGTGCAGAATCTTTCAATTTTTTTTTTTAATTTATTCTATTTTTTTTTTGTACTGCCAAAATAGCAGGCAGCATTGCCACTATACTTTGCAGATGCAGAAGTAGGCCATGGGATGAGTCTTGGTTCTATATCTGCGGATCCAAGAAGGGGATCCTATGAGAGGTTCCTTGTGAGGATGTAGCAGCTTCCCCCTCAAAGAAACAGAATATCTGGAGAGATTATCTGATATTAGAAGCTCAGTCTTTATTCTATCCTAGCTATATTAATTTTGTATCTGAATTCTAGAATCACTCCAAGACAATGCTTTCACAGCAAAAATAATTCCTGTCTGAAAAGTGGAACTTAATAGTGCAAAATAGATTCAGTAGGACAGAAAATTGAAAACAGCTTTCTTTTTGAAGGCCAAAATAAATCTTCTTGTATGAAACAGTATTAAATATGTATCTTCTGTATGTGGGGTTTTCTTTTTCTTAAATTCTGTCTTTCTCATCCTTATTTTCTGCCTCTCAAATTGTCAAAGTCAAAATACAGTCATGGGGAAATGAGTGTAGATCACATCTATTGTAAATGCTTGCAAGATTCCTCATATTCTCCCTCACACAATGAAGTGCTGTCTGACTGTCACATAATTTCACCTGTATGAGCCTTAGCAAAGGATGAAAGGGGAAGCACATCCAATGTGGCTTTCACTGTAGCTCTCTTTTTATTTACAGCCTGAAGACGAGCTCACCCTGCATGGCAGCTCTGATCAATCAAACTGTTCATCTGACAGACTTTTTTTGGAGGGGGAAATTAAGGGGGGAAAAAAAATGTGAGCAGATTTTCCCAAAATAAAGACTTCCCTTTCAGGTGTTCATTAAAAAAAAAAAAGAAAAAAAAAAAGAAAAAAAAAAAGAAAAAAAAAAAAAGGATGCTGAAAAACTTAAACTTGCTGAAAAATACAGCCCAAGGTTCTCTTTCTTGAGAGCTGAAGTCGGTAACTGCATATGACCTCAGCTATTTGAGCTTCTTACACACCAAAACTAACTAACCCATATCAGTTTTGTAAAAGTTGTATTGATTAACCCAGTTTTCACAATATATTTTGACACCAAGTTGACACCAAGGCCATTAAAGCCTTTCTACTGGAAGCATGTTGCATAATCATTCAGAGCCGCTGGCAACAGGTGCCTCTTGTTTCTGCTTGCTGTTGAGTCTTTACAAGTGGTCTAATAAATAAATAAATAAATAAATAAATAAATCCTGGAGTTGAAAGTAAAATATAAATGAAAGTCGTGCTCATCTGCAGCTAGATGAGGTGGTGCTTACCTACAGGTGATGAAATTTGCAGCGTGGCACCTTTTTTCCTCTGAGATGTCCCTGCAGCACAACAATCACTGTGAAAGCCAGCTACCTGAGCATGAATCATTTCTGCTTGACTCAGACCTAGAATGGTTTGAAATGACCAAGGTGTTGAATGTTCCTCCAGTCCACTGCTTAAATTACCTCAGATCCCAATGACTGGAAAATAGTAAATGTGATATCAGTATTTCATAATACCCTCCAGGGGAATTTTGAAAACTACAGGAAGTTAAATCTGCCTCCTGTATGGAGCAGATTAATAGTAAGCATATTAAAAAATAGAATTAGTGCATTTATAGATAAATATGTAAGTTATAAAAGGAATTACCTTTAGAGTAAAATCTGTTGGAATAATTTGAAGATATCAACAAACACAGTTAAGAATTAAGCAAATCACTTTAATAATGTATCTCCTCATAGAGCCTTAAAAAAACTAGGAAATTATGCATATAAAATCAGCAAATAGAAAATCAAATAGCTGTATAACTCCATAAAATATCTGTAACTGAACATTAAAAAAAAAACATGAAGTATTAGGAGAAAAAGTTTGCTGGTGACACTGAATTATTCACAGTAGTCAAGTTATAAAGAGTTGTAAAAGGATTTTGAGAGAACATCAGTAGATAATGCAGTGGTTAATGAAATTCAATCCTGATAACTATAAATTACTGCACGAAGAAAAACTAACTCTAATTACACAGCCACAATAATGTCGTCTAAATTACCTATTACTCAGGAAAAACATCTTCATATTGCTATGAATAATTCCTCTACTCAGCTCTAGTGAGGATACACCTGTAGTGCAGGGTCCAGTGCTGGGCTTTGCAGTATAAGGAATGACAGATCTACTGAAAATAACCACCAAGGTGATGGTGGCTCACTTGTCTCACTGAAGGTGTAGAGTAGGGAACAGAGGAAGGAGAAGCCTCCTCTGGGCATGGAGCCCTCATTATTGATGTGCTTGGTTACATTCCCAAATAAAAGAGAAACAGCAAGAAGATTACTTGTGTTAGTAAAGAGCTCTAAATCAAAATAAGTGGAAAAGGATGAAGAAGGATAATTCTTTGTGCCAGTAGTGGGAAAGATCCTACTGAGGTGCGAAAATCCCCTCAAGCTTTAGAAGAGAAAACTGCACGTACATATTATCACCTCCAATAGGCTATTCTGAATTTACCAAGTCTACAATTCTATTTTTACAGGTAATCTATTTGCAGTTTGGTAGTAATGCCTTTTTTTCCTGTAGATTTTCAAATTTATAGTACAACAACTTTCCAAACCTCAAGAAGTATGGGTAACAAAGCTCACAGCTTTTACAAAGTTGTTGATTTAAAAGGTTAATTTTTTTTGTTGTTTTTAAAAACACATTCAGTAATTTAATATTTTAGAAGAAATGGAAACCATGCCCTCTATTCTTCATTACTGACACTCTCGACATTTGATAGGAATAAGAACTTAAGAAAAATCAGACGAAGGGTCTAGAGAGTTAATACACCATATCTGAGGCTGGCAGATATCCAGAAAGAAGTAGAAAATGAATAAGAATATGAATTATTTTTCTTCCATCAATACCCTCCCACCTCTCAGCTTATTTTACTGTTGCAGCTTTACTGAATTGGAGATGGTTTCTGCATCAATCCACAGCAGATTTCCCTTCCAAGTACTCCTCCATTAGGCCCCTTGAGCCACATAAAGATTTTCCATTAACAACAGCCTTCTGCAGTGGTTTCCATAGGTCAATTATCTGTTGCACGATAAACCCCTTCCTACATTTATTTTGAGGCTCATTCCTGCCAGCTTCTTCTGATGCTACTCATTGTAACACAGTTTACTGAAAGGGCCTCAGCTGTTGAAGCACCAAAGAATAATATGTCCCTAGCTGGTTGCCAAGTGTTTGAAACAGATAATAATAATTTAAAAGAACTTGAATAGGAAAGGCGCATAAGAGGAAAGGAATATGAATAATACCTACTCAATAATACCTTCTCTCCATTTAGCAGATCTGGTACGTAAAGAAGAATCAGACTCTTCTGCTAGCTGTGGTAATGCTATTCCACCCCCAAACCAAGTGGAAAAACAAAAGTGCATCAGGCCTGAATTTCAATTAGAATTAGCTTTCATGTGACATTTCTCCTGACCTAACAGTGCTGTAAGAACACAGTCTTTCAAAATATATCTGCAGCCAAAAATCTGCTCTATGCTAGCTGTTCTGCCCAGCGTACTGCATTTCATCCTCTGGCCTATCTGAAATGCATTAGACCTGAGAGGGTACAAATTACCCAAACTTCTCACCTGTGACAGGGAGAGCTTGCTAATAGTACCTTATTCACTCCAGGCAGAACAGTGTGACTGCTTCTCAGCCAGTGGCCTCTCAGTTGGCCGGGTGGCAAGGATTTGCACTCTCCTGTTAGAAAACCAGAACTGCCCACCAGTTTGCTGCTATGTCATCTCCCTTACCCAAGAGCCAAACGTTTCTGATCCAGGACGGTAATAAAAAAGACAGCTGACAATCTAAGTATTTAAGTGCTTTGGGCAAGGCTTGCTATGTGGTGTTAAGGACTGCGATATAATTTGCGTTTTGCCATTTCCTATGTATGCCGTGGGTATGTGTTTATAGCATGTGTTCCCAAACCAGGCCCAGCAGCATTTTGCAGCAAATCTCTACTTTGCTGAGAGTTAGGACAATACCAAATAATACTCAATTCATCACTGTTAAACAGAATTGCATTCTTCTCTAGTTCGTTAATTCCTTTATGCCACCAACTGTCTTATTATTCTCTCCTTATGTCTTTTCATTTCCACTTTTTGTAATCAGACTTGTAATCAAATCCTCCAGCTCCAGACGAAAGCTCCCACTCTCGAAATCCCTGAAAGGCTGATTGCTGGAAACTGGGAGGATCTGCAAGGGAAAGAAACACTCAGCTGCCAGTATTTAAGCAGCTACTGCAGCTTATTGTCACAGGTGGATTTCTGCTTTTAACTCATTTCTTACGTTTGCATGAGCAAAGTGTGTTTGGAAAACTTATGGTTTGAAACAATGTGTTTTTGCATGAGAACTTGATGTGCAGAATACCAGTTAGGGTAAGATCATATTCTCACTTGGCTCTGAAATGCTTTAGGCAAGGAAACTCAAAAATGAAGAAAAAAACATTTCCTCAAGCAGACTCAAAATGTGACGTTTCTCCAATATTTTGTTTGTCACAGGAGCTGGGCTGATTATTCACACATAATTTTGTGCACATTGATTTTTGAACTCATAAAACAGTAATGTAACTTACAGAATGAATTTTTTAAGATGTTTGCAAGTCCACTTCTCCATTGTTTAACTGTATTTGCTGCGGAGGTTCAGAATAGAAGTGCTTACTGTTAGCCTGAAACTACTTTTGTTTTTGTTAAGTGCCCCATCCTGGATACATTTTTCCTGCAGACAGTTGGGTGAAATTGCCTTGCTTGGGTGGCAGTGGCAGTTTTTAAGTACTACTCTAAAGTAGACTGATTGGACCACTACTCCTGCTGCTGCTAAAAATCCTCTATTGTTCAATCAGCAGACCAGCCTATGAACAACTGCCCAATAAGTATTTCCTGGTTCAAGTCTGGGATTCTGCTCCTATACCCTTTCTCTCAATGCAGAAACCTGAGAGATAGAAGACCCTTTAGAAACTTGCTTTGATTTGAAATCAGTTTTGCTGACTTTGTTGTTTCCTAGCCCTCGTTTGTTTTTGGGTGTGCTGCCAATCTGAGTTTCTTTTTCTCCCTACCAGAGAGGGGTGGGAAGGAAACACCCCCTGGTACCTGCACTTTTCTTCTTGTAAAGGCCTCTGTCACCACAGGGGAAAGTAAAGGGAACACAAGTGAGGATGTGAACCTAGTTTCATGCATGGCCATGTACAAGTCTCAGCAGAAATCATGAGGTGAGACTGTTCAGCCTGTGCTTTGTGCACTATCCTAATGATATATCTGCTTACATGATTAATAAAATATCTGGATAGTTACTAACCCATTGGTAAGCTTTTCTCTCTCTAACTTACAAAATGGCTTTTTAAAAAGTTTCTTAATTCATTTGTATGATTTTCAGAGTAAGTACTGGTAGGATACAAAGCTTCTTTAGTACGGGGCAGAACAAGTCAGCCACGGCAAGATGTTCACTGCAGCCCGTGCTGGGCTCGTGTACTTATTTTTAAACTGTTCTTATACAGATCCACACACAGAAATAACAGAGACAGTTGGGGATGGATTACATAGAGCAGCTGCATGTGAGCATTTCCATGTAGCCGCATCAGAGAGACCCTGCATGGTGACTGCTGGACAACACAGGGCGCAAAGTGGACTACATACAATACGGAGATTTTTGTGTGATCAACGTCCATCCCTCAGGGCTTCTGACTGATTTTGTCCACATGTCTCCTATGCCATCATGGCCAATCTCCTGGGGCCAGCTGCAGCAGAAGGAATCTTCTCTTTGGCAAAGAAGTGGGGTAAGGAAGCACCCAGCATTTTGGCAGAGCAAAGCGTTAAGGGATTTCTTCAAAGGATAATGATTAACAAATGTTACCAGTGCTCTGAAACCTCCTTTTCCTAATTCTTGCAAGGACCAACTGGAGCCTGGAATATTAATAGTAATGTTAATGCACTCACGTATTAGCTAACACAGTGTTTGGTGGAAATGCCTACTGGTAGCAGAAACAGCTCTGCTTAGTGCCCTGACTACACCACTGGCTGCTACGCAGCTACAGGTGTTCTGTGAGGCAGGAGCAGAGGGATGAGGCCCCATGGTGCAGGCTGTGACCTTCCCCTGACTCCATGGCTTGGCATGGCTGGCCCAGGTGTGGGTGCTGAACCTCAGGCTGGGCCACACACCTGCATGCAGGTCCAAGTGTGGCTGGCTTTCCTCTGAAGTGCTTTTTTTTTGCTCTCCTGCTGGATAAGAAGGTGCTTACAACCAGTCTGAGCTGTTGTACAACACAGGATATGGGGAGGTACAGGATCCTGATGGCATCAGTGGAGACCCCTCACCTCCTGCCCCATGCCTGCATGGCCATTGGCAAAACCTCTTTGTGACCGGTTGAAGATGCCTAAACTGAGGCAAAAGAGAAGTGTTGAGTTACAATCTATTTGTGTTCACCTTCCCAGCCCTGGTCATCCTGTGCTGGTGGAGTATGTTCACTCAGCATGATAGGACACATCTTTGCTCCTCTCCACAAAGACATGAGGCCCTACACAGAGCCCTTTATTCTCTCTTCATGACCCTGGTAGGTTAAATGACTACAGCAAAGATCTTCGCTTTGATCTTGCAGCCTCCAGGCTCTGTTACTCCATCAGATCCCCCAGTGCAAATTATTATCTTATATAAATTATTAATTCACATCGGTGATCCAGAAATGCTACACAAGTAAAAGAGCCAAAAGGTCAGCCAGTAATTATGAAGGAGAATCCCCATAGTGACCACGGATATAAGTGGTCTTCCATTAATTTGAAATTATACAGTAACAAGACAAAATGACACAAACTGCTCTGGGGATTCTTCACACATGCCTTCTTTAGTGGGACTCACTAAATCCAGTTATGTCTAGTAATATGTTTATTCTGTGTTATTTTCAAAGTGGTAAGTCTTCATATACTGAAAATGCAAGAAGTGATTAGTATAATATTAAATGATGTCTCTCTGAACAGTGTGTAACTTCATATCCTTTTCTAATGTTCCTTTAAGATACAAGTGAAGTGGGTGTCCTCTGTATTTTAGCCCCCTTCTAAAAAATTGCAGGATACACATGTAAAGAGAATGTTAGATAAGTTACAATAAACATTAGTTTGATGAACAATAGTTCTATATGCATGCTCAAATTTAATACTAAAAGCAGCTTCAGTTATGTTCCCATAGAAATTTTTCATATTTTTCATATAATGGGACAATAGATAGCTGTCTTGCACTTGCAGATTTGCCAGGAAGGATGAAATAATAAATATCTGCATTTACTTAAGAATTAATCAGTTTTTTTCATTTTCCTATCTTCACTTCTGAAACTTTGTCTTCATCTTTGCAGTATTATTCTTTAGGTACATTGGTCTGGCAGTTCTATACACAGACCCTTTTTTAGCAGTCATTCACTGCAACCAGGTGCAGTAATGCATCTCATTTTATATCATAACGGTCTTTTAATTTGTGTAGTTATCATATTTGCCTGGTTTTGTAGGGATTGCTAATTCACCTCCCTACACAAAGAACAGACATTTCATTTCCTCTTATATTCTGTACATTACAAGCATAATGTGACACAACTGGCAATTTGATGCTGCATCCACTTGTAAGCATTCGGTTATAAATATGCTCTTAGAGAAGAGAGATGTGTTACTGCTGTGCTCTGTGCTGCTGCCCTGATGGCTGGGAGCACCTTAGGACTGTAAGATCATTCACACAGATACTGCATAGTTACCTGTGAACATTTAGAGATTTGGCTTTGAGTTCCAGACGCAGAGCTTCAGTAGACCTACATTATGGAAAAAAAGTCTTAATAATTTAAATAACACATCCTGCTTCTTTGCTTCTCCAGAGATCCTTTACTTGAGTGTGCAGATTCAGTCTCAGACTACTTTGTCTCCTCTTAGGGGTTTACCCTTAGGATCCCTCATATCACCTCACTACGGTATTCTTCCAGAGAAGTATTTCACACCAAGGTGATCATTTAGCTTTTCCTCTCTGATATATTTGATGACTATACATATGATTGGAAAACATGACCAAAAAGAGTGACATTTGCCTCTACAGTGCATCTGAGTGACAAATACAGGTGTGCCCCCCTCAGCTGCCCAGACGCAGAGAACACTGTCAGTTTTCTTCATTTCACCACTTATTCTTCTGAACATTTTCACTCATCAAAGCTCTCTTACTCTGGCAGCTGTTTTGCTGGCAGCTGATGGCTTTTTACCCTGACTTTGTTTTCTTGTTACATTCTGGTTGTCTGATTTGACTGAAGTCAAATCATCTCAGTATCTGTTATTTCTTCTTCTCTTCTGAATGTTTCAGTGTCTGAAGTTCTCTGTGTGGTTGAATAAAAAAGAATAAAAAAAAGATTTCCAGAAGTGCAATGCTTTCTGTGACTTGTAATTCACAGTTGTAATTTTCCTCAAAACCCAGAACCTCCAGAGTAACCTCCATCCTCAAAACATCCCTTTCTTATCTGAAAGAAAAACTTTTATTTCAAATAAGCTTCTGCTGAAATCTTCATGCATTGTTTGTTTCTTAATCAGCTCTTCTAACTGCCTTAATTCTCCACTTCTGATTAACCCCAGAGCGGACTTGAATTTCCAGTAATGAAGACAGGCCCTTGGAAAAGGTAGTTCCCCATTCTAGTCACTGCATTTTGAATCTGAGAATTGTTAAACAAAACCCAAACACTGTGGGAGTGGAAAGCAGACCCCAGCAGTCAGACACGCTGTGCCAACACTTGCTTATCAATGCCAGCACGCCCCCTTTGCTATGCCAGGAATGGCAGCCGTATCTCTTTTGGTTTTCCTATATACTGTTCTAATTACTGAGCCACTATGAGTGTGTTTTACTTCTCAGCCCGGCTGTCTCTCAGGACTGATTTTCATTCTGCACAAATGTTCTCATTATGAAGACTTAACCGAGGAGAATATAAATGAGAGGATGAGTGCACGCTGAGAACTTGCTTATCCAGAAATTGTATTGATCAAAGGAGTGGTGGAGTTAAACACACACCAGCATTCATGTGCTCTCATTTACTGAGTTCAGTTAGTTTCCTTTCCCATAAGAATGGTGTGACTCTTGGTCTCTGAAGCCAGGCCAATTTCATGATTTTGCTTAACTGAAAGTACAAATAATTTCTAAAGAACCATTATACTTGCCATTAGTATGAGGAGTCCTTTGCAAGCAAGGTTTCCACCATGCTCACACATCAAGCTTTATGATTATATGAAACCTCACGGAGGAACTGAAATTCCAAAAGGTGCTCATGTATGAGGCCACCAGGTGAGCCTGGCTGGGAACAATTTCCAGAAGGCTGAAACACTGCAGCTTCATCTGAATGCTTCATCTGACCAGCAGCTGAACCACCTATGGCTAGTTTCTAGGATGTGCATCCCTTGGAAGCTGCTTTCATCCAGTGGTTTTAGGCTGCTTCAGGCTCCAACAGCAGCCACCTGTAGAGCAAGACAGCCTCCTCTGCCCCCTCCCACTGTAAACCAGATTGGAAGTGGCAAAGACACAGACTTCTTTGGAATTTCAGTGTCTACTTTTCCCCTCCTCTGCAGAGGGAATTGCCAGTTTAGCTTCTCCTTTATCTAAGGCTCAGACAACATGTCATTATAAGCTGGACAGAGGCAGGGGGCATGCACAGATAAAGAGCTGCCTTGAGGAAGACTGCACTAAACAAAACCTCAGGTGAGGAGCAGCGCAGCCACAGGTGTCCAGCAACTCATCTCCCTCTGAGGCCATGGGATCCACTCCTGGCTTCCATTGGGCCAGCTCTGCCTGTGCAGCTGGTGTCTCATCTGCAGAGAAAAAGTGTCAATTTACACTTAATTTCACCAGCATATTCCCAGGCACAACCGAATTTAAAATGTGCATGTGTATTTCTACTGAAGTTCAATTTACAAGCTCTCTTGAGTGTGGTGGCTTCAATGTTTTTGTTTTTCCTGCTGGCTGGTTGTAGAAATCTGTAGTATCTCCTCAGGGCTTTCACAAAATCAGAATTCTAATGAGAAGACATACGTCACATCTCTACATTGACATAAAAATGGAATGGTATCATTCTCGTTGCTAGAACAAAGCATGGCTCACACACTTTGACTGCTCACTGACCCAATGTGGCCTTTAGGCTGAAATAGTATACACAGAAGTGTGCAGTCAAAAATCATGAACGTCCACAAATTCAAAAAATGAGGTCTCTTAAATCCTAATTTCCAACTTGTATAACCTTAAGAAGCATTTTTACCATTGAAAGCATCAAAGTTCAATAACTCTACCACTAGATACAATGTATTATCCAAAGTATATTCCAGTATCTGTGTATCTGGATACTCAGTGCCTGAATCATTCCTGACGTTCCAGTCCCTGTTTAGATCTGTATCACCTTCAGCCAACACAAAAGCACCACTAAATTGTCTCCCAAAAGCTTCCTGCACATTATCTGCTGTGTTAGTCTCCTTGCAGACTGAGCATCTTCATGCCATGTTCACCTATGCTTTGAGTCATTCTTTCTAAAATAGTCTCTCTCCCCACATCAGTGAATTCATGTCTGTTATCAGGACTTAGACATGATTTCAGGAGTCAGACATGACAATCCTTGTGGGTCCCTTGCCAATTTGGGTTACATTATGATTTACTAATCTCTCTCATTACTCCTTCAACCCCTAACACCTCAGTTCAGCAGTGCAGACAATCTATGGCATGGGTTGTTGAGGTATCAAAAGCATGGCTTCTACTCGGAGCAAGTGTTGATATCAGACACAGTTCCTCAGAGCAACTCGAAGAGATCCAGCCAGACTTGGAAGCTGCTTTGGAACCATCACAAACATCTCCATAGCCAGCAGTACAGAAATAGTGTGGAGCGTGAACTAGAACTGAGAACAGAACATGGACACACTTGCACCATCTGTTTTTAATACCAACACTTTCCCAGAATAACCTGTTGTATGAATCCTTCTTTGGTTTTGGCTCAAAGCTTGCTTCCTGAGGTACTTCTTGTGGTAAGACTGACTTGTCTAGGAGATAAGCAACGGGTGTTGCCGTGTGGCAATCAACTGTGTGGACAATTTCACATTTGAAAGCATTTCTTTGGAGCTGTTTGCCTTCAGAAGAAAGTCCTCAGGGCTGTTTACTGGCAGAAGATCTGGGGTGTGACCAAATAACTTCAGCTTGCTGTGGGACATTGGGGGATGATATCATTGTATCCTGTGAAGGCAAGATACAAGTTGGCGCCTCCCAGCTCCCTCTTATCTGCTGGCAAGGCCTGGAAGATGGGAACAAAGGAGTTTCTGCTGAGATCCCAGAGCCAGAAGCTGCCACTCCAAAGAGAGCTGACTTGGCCACTTTGGATGTATAAATAAGTTGGTACTACCATTGAAAAGTTGCCATCATTGCCGTGGTCACCGTCGTCATCAAAGAAACACCCGACAACCCACCACTATTGAAGATCAATCACTGAACTACAAACCACACTAGATCCATGGAGGTGACTATCTCCCTCTTGCTTCCTATAAAGACTCCTTGCTTCTTTCCTATCTTTTCTATTGCTCCTCTTCCCTTCCTCATCACCCTAATTTGTAACAGTGTCCGCCCTCCTCTTCCCCATCTCCCTGATTAAGATTTGTAATAAACTGGTCGGACCAACATTAGAACTGTTGTTTCTTAATCTCATGATGGGTATACAGATATCAAAGAACCTCCTCTCCCTCCTGTAAATTGGAGTGAGACACCTGTGCACCATTACCTCAAGACATTCTTCCAAAGAAGCACTTAAATAAAAACCAGAATTGTTGTCTGAAGATATAGGAGGAAGGCAACATATTTTTTCTGGGACATGCTGTTACGCTTCTGAGAGCTTCACACCTTTCTACACGAGGTTTGGTCTCTGTGCACCTGCACTCTAAAGTGTTCACTCCACTGCCAGTGGCTACAAAAACAAAACAAAACAAAAACAACAACAAAAAAAACCCAACCCAAAAATCAAACAAAAACATGTACTTTGTTGCTGTTGTTGTTTTTAACCCTATTTTGAGCCTGATTTTGAGTAAATTAGTAGTGCTACCTTGTAAAACAAACAAACAAACAAAGACAAAAAGAAAGAATTTTAGAAGAAACAATCCTAGAATCACAGAATCACTCAAGTTGGAAAAGCTTTTGAAATGCTTTTGAAACAAAAGCCCTGTTTACTTTCATGGGTCAAAACACCTCAAAATCAAGTATGGGGTCCAGTTTCTTTGATATGGACATCAGTGTCTCTTAGATGCTCTGGGGCGGCCTCCAGCCATTCCTGATCCAGAACACATCTCCGTAGAGTTTCGCTTGTCATATCCCCCACACCAGGACACCCCAAATGACACCAGGTGACCAATACGTCCCCTAAGATTTACTTTTTCAAGCTTCTATTCTTGATGATGGCCGTAAGTACTGTAAATGTGTGGAGTCTCCAACTATCAGATCACCTATCAAAGTGTCTGGACGTAGCTTCACTGAAACATCAATTTCTACAGCTTTACTTGAAATTAGTGGATTATGTCTGCTGTGCACAATGATACAAAAAGGCACTCATTCATGGCAGTGACTTGTGTGGATGAAAGGGAGGTGACAATCTGAGACTCAGATGTCATAGAGTTTTTTGTTTTCCTGCTTTGTGTTGCCATATGTAAGTTGTATTTAAATTACTTGATGCCATGGTAAATAGATATATCCAAATGAAGTAGTTCTTGACAATACATATCAGATGTCAAATCAGTTTGATATGACCAATAAGATTTTATACAGAGATACAACAGTTACAGCTTCTCTCTCCAGTTTTAGGCATCCTGTGGAATAAGAGGACATGCCGGGCCCAGAGAAGCACAGTGCAGAAAATGATAGGACTCACCTGTGGAAGTTTGGATTTTTATATCCAGTAGGATGCCAAAATGTTTTTGTTTTTTTTTTTAAATTATATTTGAGACCACTTGTTAAATTCTAACTTAATTGGATGTGAACCTGAAGGAAGTTGGAGCAGTACCTCCTTAAATCTAAACCCACATCACCTGAACCCGATTTTAAAGTTTTATCATTTAAAATCTTGCCTTGGAAACTTTCCAATGAAATTAGCATTTAAAGGAAGACAATGAGGTAACTGGTGGCTTCTTGAAACAGCAATGATTTGGGATTAGCTTATCTGCATAAATTTTTTCACATGATTTCAGCACTCAGACTCCAGATCAGTGTTTTGGCTCTAGACCCATGAATCAGCTCCACCAAGCTGACTATACGAGCAATGGTTCTGTCACTTTTATTACTTACAAAGCACTTCATTTTATTAAAGCCTATTTGGAAATAGGTGAAAACATACACAGTGCAAAGGAAGAAATACTTTATTGCGAGCGTGGTTTGAGAAATGTATGACATTTCAGAATACACTGTTATATACTCAGTGAGGGAAAAGAATGTAAGCCATGAAACATGAGATAAATGATCAGTGCTTGATATCAATGAAGAATATGCACACAGCTGTTTTAACAGCACAAAATTGATACCAACCGCAACATGTATGAAATAGCTTTTATCACCAGAGGCAATTTTAAACAACGTTCATAGAAAATGCAAATATTGGACCTACTCCTGCATTGTACATCCAAAGCCTTTCTGAATCTTGCGGGTATATGGGAGGAACAGTAAGAGTAAACTGACACACAACCCCAGGCAGCAGAAGGCAGAGATAGAAGAAACATCACAACCCGAATGCATAAAACACTGTTCTAAAAAAAAAAAAAAAAGAAAAGGCAAATACCATCAAGGAATATTATTATTTTCAGAAGATCTTAATTGCAGCATCCTGACTACATTAAAGCCAGTAATGTTTGCCATTGACATTAGCGGAGCCTGAATTTTATTCTGAAATTTGAAACATTCTTGTGGTAGTGTAAACATCTGCAGAAACAGCATATCAGCATCTACACACATATTCAAGTGCTGTTTTTTAAAAAAACAATTAAAAATAGACAGTGCTAACCCAAAACGCTGGTACACATATAAAAGGCAGAGAATTAAAAGACCTTTTTCCAAATACACATTTTAAAGTATTTAAAAGCATCCATTTTTTTAAATATCCATATATCATTGCTAGAGAAAAAAATCCATGAGAAAAGTCTGAAGTATCTGCAATGATAAAGGAAGGGCACAGTGTTTGTTCAGATTTACTTGAAATCAGTAGTTTTCCACTTTGGAACCACGATGTATACCTGCATATTCAAGTGTGTTTCAAAGCAGTGCTGAGGAGCGG
The DNA here is from genome assembly GCF_019232065.1 of Centrocercus urophasianus. Taxonomy (NCBI): domain Eukaryota; kingdom Metazoa; phylum Chordata; class Aves; order Galliformes; family Phasianidae; genus Centrocercus; species Centrocercus urophasianus. Next base: position 47,084,046 of record NW_024884142.1, on the reverse strand, counting down.
CTGTATTTAATGATGAACTACAATCCTTCTGTGCAAGTACTTCAGCATTATTCTGCAGGAGACATTGACACCCATTCGTATTTTCAGTAAAAAAAAAGATGAAAAGAGAAAGGAAAATTTCTTGAAATACTTTTCATCTTCAAACAACCTGATGAGGGTCTTCTACTACAGCAATTTACAATCATTCATTTGGAGATCCAGAGTTGATATAACTTTTCCATTTATTGTTAGGGTTGTGCCCATCTTCAAACAGTTCTTTTCTCATTTTCATGCGGACCTCAGGCGTGGATAACAGCTCCTTTATTTGACTCAGCCCGGATAACAGGGCCTGTGTTTCTCTGTGCAAAGCTTCCTTTACAAAGTCTGCTTCATGGCTCTTTCCTAGAGAAGAAGAACAATATAACATTTTATAATAACTAACGTCACTTAGAATCATTAATGTACAGAGACAGAGACCAACCATATCTGTTTTGGACAGTGTTAAGTGCTTTTTCCCCATATTTTTTTATAAAAAGGTACTCCATTGAAAGAAAACACACAGTTTGCATCAACAACGGTTACCAAAAATACAGAACAGAAAGGTGTCACATTTCAGAGAAACTCCTGCTATGTTACATACTGTGTAATAGTATCTGTGACGAGTACTGGTAGTGGTAATTTTTAGCTTGGGATGCCTGCTGCTGACTTTGCAGCCCCATGGCAGTGCCAGGCTGTGCACAGGGCATTGTTTCCATTTGTGGCAAGGCCTCTTCGTGCCCATTCCTTACGATCCAAAAGGCAAACACAGAGAACACAGTTCTTCTTCAAAAGCAAGGGAGGGACTCTTGGTATTAAGAGCCCATGGAGACGGGAGCTGTTTCACCATTCTTGTCCTTTTCCAGCATTCAATAGATTTTCAGCAATGCAAGCGCTTATTAGACCAGCAGGCAGTGTCCCTCGATTTAGAACAAACTTCTGATAAGAGCCTCTCAGAGCAGAGTGCCTGTCACCCAGCACCGCTCAGCAAGTTTCAGCAGGGAGCTGGGACACTTTTTTGCTGTTATTCTTGGTGGGATACTCGCTCCCAGGCTTTTGCACAGTGCTCACTTGCTGTTGCCATTGTTGCTCTCATTCTTAGTGCCACTAGCAGCTTCCTCAGCTTTCAAAGGGCTCCCATCAGTCTGTCTGGCTTTGTTTTGTGTTTCTTCTAAATACTGCTGTACAGCCTTGAGCACTGCATTCTCCACCAGCCTTTTGCTGAGGCTCACGAGCTCTGCGTCATCTGGCTCTGCCGCGTGCTTTTCACCTATGTGTCACAACAGATAAGAGAAGGAATTCATTTCCATGGAAAGAGCAGCTGGAATTGCATCAGGAGGAGCCTCTGGCTGAGCTGGCCATCTAGATTTCAAGTTATTAGACAGTTCTAAGTCTGCCTCTTCCTGACTGTAAAAATAATTTCCCCCTCCAGGAGCTCTGAATCAAGTGTTTCATGAAGATGTACACAGTACATCAGACTAAAAGTATTTCATTTCTCATCTTTATTGTAACAGTCCTGTAAGCCACTGGCTAACATTAACAACACCCACTCAGCTTAGAAGTGTGCAAATTTCATTTCTTCTGGTCAGTAATAGCACATGCCTACTGGGCACACAACTGATTTACATTTTAGTAAAATTCTTATGTCTAGCTACCCCTTTTTCGTGAGTTTGCTTAATAAATTTGAAAATGTCTACCTTTTAATTCACTGCTTAAAATGCAAGTTCGTCACAGGAAAAAAATATTAAAGTATTTGTCTAAGAGCAGGTTAGAAGATACTACTGTTATTACTACTTTTCTTTTAAAACCCAGCACAAAACATGGTAAAACCATTTCCTCCCCCCGGTTCACCCTTCTGTCTTCTGATCTAAAGTTTTGTCACTGATGTAAGTGCCAACTCTATTCATAGGTATCTACTGATAAAAGCAAAAAGCTGGCATTTCCCTGCATTGAATTCACAGGAATAAACACATACAACCAAGTAACTGTACACATAATGAGAATTTACATGTTACATATAGTTTGAAATTATACTTTTCCATGAATCATTTTCCTAGTGACTTATGCAGCCTGCTACAGCATCGTCCTTTGATGAGGAATGAAATCCAGGAAAAATGCAATTTATTGTCCAATTTCCACTGGCTGTATAATCTGCACTTGCCACTTTGCAATTTCTTGCCCTAGGCAAACAACTGTTTCCCTGTGTGTACATTTAAAAGTCATATTTTTAATGTCCTTTCCTGGAGTTCGCATTCTGTAACCAGTAATAAGAGGCTGCTTAGTCACACGCATCTGGTGAAAGAGATACTATTGTATGTTCTCAGTACAAAGCTCTGCACTGTTCAATTACATAAACTTGTTCTCCTTCAGATATGTAAATTTATTCAAGTTTGCCAGCACATATAGATTATAGTTATAAAAGACTTTCATTAGTCTTGCTAGGGGACTGAACAACCTGTGAGCAATTTCAGTGATAAAACACAGTTCATAAGGGAATTCGAGAGGGAGAGGTACACAAAAGCCTCCATTTCCAGAGGCAAAGCCTTTGTTAGCTATTAGCACGAGCATCCTGCTCTGGAACAGTAAGACAGTCCAACGTCCTCCAGTTCTGTTCATAAAGTTAATATGGTGCCGTTACAGTGGGTCTAAAAGAACTGGAGTTTCCAGCTGAAGAGTGATCAGACTAGATCTGGGCAAAACATTTTGTTAGGTTTGTAAAAAGTTGGGAAATACCCTGAAAAAAAATATTCAGAAAGGCATCTGTGGGGGGAAAAAAAAAAAAAAAAAAAAAAAAAAAAAGTTAAATGAGAAATAACAAAAATAAGACATCAAAAACAGATTTTGCAGTTCCAGGAAGAAGCATTTCAGGTTAACATATGAGTCACAGATACCCTTCCCAAAACCACTCAGATGCCTACCTCGTGGTACATCAGTTACCATGTTCTTCCACTAACTGCATTCCCTGGGTTTAAGTCCATCCTTTAATTTACTTAGAGGAGAGACTTAATTCAGGCTCTTATCTCTTTGGAGACTTACGATACACACGAGCAGCATCTCCTCTCAATTTCTATGAGACGATCCCTCAGGCTCCTCTGAATGCAGCCCTTTGATTTCAAATTTCCTCTGCTTTTATTAAAGATGCTCAGAACTGAAACAAAATGTTTTGGTTGTCACAGTCTATTTATTTACTAGAAAAAATACTGCTTTCCAGCTAAGAGTTTTTTTATTTCTCAGAACTGCCAGTGAATCACAGAAACTGTTACTCACGCAGCTCTAATGATCTGTCCAAGGAATTCTATAAACAAAATCGATGGGAATAGGTGCTCAGCAGCCCTGGCACTTGACCTAATAGTATTTAATATGCAGAATATGAACAATCAGCAACAGAGGCCTCCAGATAACATAAAACAGTTGTGACTGCAGTTATTCAGAATCATTTTACTTACAGTATGTTACGTGGTTTTTTTTTTTTGTATTTTACATTGTTGAAATGAACAGAGCTGTTCTCCCACAAATATTTCCCGTGTTCTTATTAAACAGTTGTCACTTCTACATAGGTTTTGAGTTCACAAATAAATAATATTATATATATATATATATATGCATCTAGATGCAAGTAGATGGTTTGCTGTGTAATCTGTCAAGCATGAAAAAAGATCTAAAATGAGCCTTCTAGAAGTACACTTTAGAAAGCCACAGAACTGCTTTTAAAATTTTCTATATTTTTAATATTTTGAGATGTTTGTGGCTCACCAACAGCCTGTAGTACTCCTTAAGTCCTCCACTCCCACTGGGAAGATTGCCATAGGATCTGGCTGATGTACGGTGTGCACACGTCCCACTAGCAAGAGAAAGCCTAGATTTATCTTCCAGACACTTCAGTGGCCTGGCACATGTGGCTATAGGATTCACTCATTACATCTCTTTACATTTTCAGACTCCCTAAATAGCACTTTGTGTATGCGTGTGCACAGTACTGAAGTTCATTGGCAAGGCAGCTGTGTACTCTAGCAGCATTTCTATTCATGACCATTAACAAAATGAAATAGGTCAGGCAATAACAACAGGTATTGATCATTTATTTTTACTTAAATTTTTATGTATACGTCTACTCCATGTATTTTTCTCCATGCTGCATTTGTTGCTTGCAGGCAACAACGTAGACTGTCATTTTCTGAATATCAGCAAAAAGTCATTGCTCGTATGCATGTTTTAGATTCAAAAAGGAGGTTTAAAAATTCAGCATTACTTTGACTGTAATCTCCAATCTGAGAGATATCTGAAAAAGGGAACAGATATACCAAGTGCACTGTATTTACATCCATAGTGTGTCTGTTAGTATGGACTATGGACCGCTGATTTATTCCTGTGCCTATGCACGAAAAAATGTTTCCCATCTTGCATATGTCTTAGAATAGAAACAAAACAAAGCCTCCATTTTATCCCTGAGTTTGGTAATTTTTGGAAGATGAAAACAAATTCTTATTCTGTGAATATGACTCAATGCATGCATCCTTTTTATTATTTACTAAAACTGAAGCAAGCCTGTTATCCTGAAATGGCCACACTTTTTTTTCCAAAAGGGGACTGTGAAGTGCACAGAATTATTCAAACAAGGATTTATGATCCCACAACATGCTGCTGCAGTCACAGACATGAATAGGAGTCCTGAAACGAAATCTAAGTTTAGATTCAAACTCACTGCTGAACAACTCCATGGGATTAGGTTTACTTTCCAATTTGATGCTCCCTGACATTTTTACAAGACCATTAACTGAATTTTGAAAGCTAGCCTTGGAACAAATCAGATGCTGCAGTCCTTGTTCAGCCCGAGTTAGATACCTATGTGAGCATTTCAGGTTTGGAGAGAGGCAGAACAGTCACTGGGATCAAATCCTGTTTATCCTACTTGTCCATTTTTGCAGGACATTTCAGTAAAAGAGCCATCTATACATCCATTTTACAAGAAAAGACAGTTTTACAGCCTTTAATCAGCTATATTCTAAGACAAACTTCTGCAGTCCTTGCTTTACGGCCTTAACACACCGCATTTTGTTTTTGCTTTCAACAGACTTTCATCACTGAACAATGATGCCAACATGGGGCAAATTATAAAGGAGAGTGCTGGTAATTCACATAGGTGGATGAGACGAGCTGGAAAGACTGTTTTCTGAGGACAGGGGTTATAGGCAATGAATGCCCTGAGGACTTTTGCGGTAACAGAAATGCCTCTGTCTCCCACTAGTTCATCAATTTCTAATACTCTTTACAAAATCTGGAAACAAGAAAATCCACAAAGGATTCTGGCACCCTTTCAAAAACTAAACTTTATAAAATTCCTCCTAAATGCTAGAAAATACCATTTTTCTACTTACACTGTGCCTCTTGCTGACACCCAAATCGTGAGCCAAGTTGCTGCTGCACGTGCACAAAACTTTGTACTTCAGTGAAGGAATCTCTTTCTGTCTGAGATCCTGCAATGACTGAGGAGTCCACTCTAAGTCTTAATAATCACCCACCATCAGTTAATTGATTATGCTCCCCTGGTACAGAGGCAAAGGATTTGCTACCACATAGTATGGTGAGATAGGAAGGGAAGAGACAACCACCCAAATTACTGATGGACTAAGGAACGTCAGCAGACAACTATCAGTGATTTCTATGATGGGTTTGGAGCTAACAGAAAGAGGCCAATAAAGGCAAAGTCAGACAGATTTCAGCCATGTGAATCCATACAGTTTGTGACTTCAGTGTTTGTGTCTTTACCGTGGTTTACTATTCCCAGGTTACCAGGAGAAGATCTACACTCACAGTACCCAGGCAGATGTAGACTACTGCAAGGCTGCCGTGCCCTGCTACAACCCATGGAAGTACCTCGTTCTTACTGTGATATACCTTTGTGCCTGCAGAATCTAATTCAACATTAAAGTAAATCTCATTGACTTTAGTGGGAATAAGATTCCCATACTGGCACAAAAAACTGCAGTGTTCTTGGCATCAGACCAACGTGCTGAACACCCTCTTTGCTAAGGACTTTCAGATAAATTTGGTAGGTCACATATACTAACAGAACTACAGCATTAAAAAAATACCACTACCTTCATCCCACTAAGACAGAACCTACAGTCCATAACGAGCTGAATTTCAGGCTATGACCACTCACTGGACTGTATGCTTTCCACCCTTGTAGCAGACTGTAAATCATCCAGCACAGTCAAGATCATGGTTTTGAAGAAATGAACACAAACAAGAGCTCATGCCCATATCTAATCAACACAATAACCATCAGCAGGAAAATCGCAACCCTAAACAATTCCTTGTTAATTAGGAAGGGCTTCCATGAAATGTCTCCAGTGGTCACTTAAGATATTGGCACAAATAAAGCAGTGAGAGGAAGGGTGAAATTACAATGTTGTTATGACATTACAGTAACATTACTGCATTACTGCATGTTCCCATAAATGACACTAAGCATGTAATACAGCTAGTTTAGCTCACCTTGGACATGTAAAAAAACTTGTTTGGTTTTAAGAATTTCTTTCTGTATACACAGAACTGCCTAACAAAGCAACACTAACCCTTCACGCTGAATGCATGGGTTTCTAATGTGTTAATTTACGTGATTTAGCCTACAATAAAATAAAACCATAACAATTATGAATTTCAAGTGCAGAGGAAATTCAGGCTATTGCAGCTGTTCAGGGAATATGACGCTTTTGCCAGTTTTTATGATGAAAGCAAGAATATCTGCAGGCTGCCTTCAATTTGGAGGCTTAGTTAACTTGGCAAAAGTTTGTTTTATTTCAGACAAAATCCTTCAAAGTTCAGTGATCTAAGATTTCTGACCATCTCTTCTTACAAGTGGAGAAACACAACATGCTCTGCTAAACCTATCCTTTCTCCTACAAGCACTGAAGGATGCAATGTCAGTTATGAGCATTCCTAAAGAAAAAAAAAAAAAGGTCTAGTTTGTTAAGCAAATAATTCAGACAATCATTTGGTCTTAAGTAATTGGTCTGTCATAGGGTTCCAGTCACCTAGGCTATATGAAATCAGAGTCACCGTAGTTAAAAAGTAGCTAATAATTCTAATGTATGATCACAGTTTGCCAACAGTTGACCTAATTCACAAGAATCCAGAACGTGTTGTCAGAGCATAGTGTACAGATACCACTTCATTTAAATAAATAAAAAAAAAAAAAAAAGGAAGATAAGAAAGGGAAGATTACTAAAGGAAGAAAAAAAGAAGGAAGATTACTAAAGGAAGAAACTAAATTTAATGCAATCAACCTTTCAAACAAACCAAGCAGATTAGGTTAAAAAAAAAAAAAAAAAGCATACTAGAAGGTAACACTTTTTTTATTTTATTTTTAGTGTTTGATAGTACATATATCTTAAATTCATCAACAAGCATTTAATAATCAAACAAAATTTTATTCTAGAGTCTGTCTTACTGTTAAAAATCAAGAATCACTGAGTTTCAATTATTTGTTTAAGCCAGGGGGCCTCATTGTTCACAACCTTCCAATGCTAAAAATGAAATAGTTGTAAAAACATTTTCTTCGTCAAACAACAGAAAACACCTTAAGAAGATAACCAATATTCTCAACATAATAGCAACATTTCCTTCACAAGATTCACTACAGCTCCAAAAACACACTCTTGCAGCAAAAGAATACTTCTCTCTCTTCCCCACATCTTTCTACTTCCTTATAGTCAGCGAGCCAGTCTATTCCAGTGGCATTTCTATGAAAGAAATTCAAAAAATGTCAGCAATGACATAAACTGAACTAACCATCATAACTTTTACCAGTTCACACTCTGTACCACAACAGGTTGCTCACTAACATGCCTTAAAATTCTGTTCTATTTCTACTCTGTTGTCCATTCTCAAATTTTATTTGCTCTAACTGCAGAGTATTCCCAACTCTTTAGCATCCTAATAATTATAATCTTGTCCTCTTAGCATCAGTAGAGAACTGCTTATTTATGCTAGTCCTGGTCCTTTATTTCTGTCACGTTAAATACTTCTAACCTGGAGTTTCATCTTCACCTCTTCACCCTCTCTTACTTTAAAGCAATGTTTTTCATCGTCTTCTGTCAACTCAAGGTAAAGGAAATAAGGGTTTGATATTCAAGCTAAAAAGTGTTTTTGCATTTTTCTTCACTATATTCAGAACTAGCCTTGAAAAAATAAAGCAGTATTTTTTTTTCTTTAGTCCTGTTAAAGCAATGCATTTGTTTCAACAGTTCACTTTGCCTTTATGTTTTCCACATCTTCTTCTGGCTAGAAAGACTAAGTGAATTTCCACAAGATGAGTATTAGGAAGAAGATGGGCAATGTTTCTCCTTAAGAACAAATAATATCTTTCACAGTTTTGGGATTTCCTGCATCAGAAGTAGTCGTTCAGAGCACCTGTAGATCCGCCTGTCCTCATAGCCTGGGTGCGGCACCACAACGATCCAGCTATTCTGTCACTGAAAAGCGTGAAAGCTTACACTTGGACACATCACTGATGTGGGAGCTTATACTTGGACACATCTTACCACACAACAAGTTTTCATCCAAAATCTAATCCTGTAATCTCTTCTTATTTTATGCCTAGTATATGGCTTAAAGAATGGTTCCAGGCAATTAAATTCACCTTTCAAAGCTTCATTTGCAACAGAGTTACTCACCACGCTGCGTTACAGGCAGTGCCCCAAGCAGCCTGGGCTGTGTTGTACCAAGCCCTCTGTCCTTGTTGTTCAAGGCCCTCACTCCTTATGTTTCAGTCCGTTTGTAAGTGCAAATACCCACGGTGGGTGAGAGCACACAAGGTGGAGGTAACAGAAAGTAGTATTTACTTAACCAAATCAGAGGATCAAGCCTTTCAAAATACGCATACGCTGCATGTGTATTTCTCATTTCATAGATTTCTCATTAACAAAAAAGATAACCCCAGACTCGAGAAGGGTGCTCTATCCCTGAAACTCACCTCAGTCTCATATTATACTACAGGAACAAACTTTTTTTTGTGTGCTGAAAAAAGCCTCTCGCACTCTATTACTGATGCGTTTGTGAAAAGTAAAGGGAGAGCGGAAAAAAGAGAGGAGAGAGAAACTTTTATGATTGCGCTAATCTACACTGAGTGGTAATGGATTTTAAAGACAGAAAAACATGTTTCTCATTTGCTGTTTCCTCTCAGCCTCAGAAGTGCTGCAAAACCCATGCCTGATACTCAATACGGCTTTGTTCAATGCTTGTGCTTTGTACTAAAGTGGAAAATTGAATAAAATGCCATTCAAAAAATTATTGCTACGATGTGAAACGGAATGAGTAACATCATAATAGACCATGACATAAAGCATTTCGCTTAGCGAGAGGATACAAGTTCTCCAGAGAGAGTAAATGAATTATCCATATCTCAGTATTTTAACTCACAGGAAATGAAGCAAGTGGCCAAATGGATTCTACCTGAGATGGGAAGATATTCAAAGGGATTAAGCCATCAGCAGGAATGATAAAGCTAATGGAGGATTTTGAGACTTTGGGCATTGGAATCCAGACAAGATTCAAAATAAGGAGCAAATTTTCTCTATACCAATTTAAAACAACATTCTTGAGGTTCATGAGGGTTTCACACTGGGTTATGGGCCTGACAGAAGTTCAGCTATGTATGCTAACATCAGAACTACAGGTCTGAAAGAACCACCCATTGCAAGAGTTTGGAAATGCCACAGGTGTGGCCAATACGTCACACTTCCAGGTAAAGGCCCAGGGACTTAGTCTATACTCAAAACATTTCCTTTGGTAGAGGGTAAACTTAAACAACATCCGTGACATCCAGTCCATTTTCCTTTAATAAATGCAGAGTAACTGCATATCCCTTTCTTCAGTTTGACTTCCAGAGCATACATAACAGCTCTCCAACACCCAGAACTCTCCCTAAATCTCAGTCTTTTCTCCTAGTTTCACAATTCAAGCTTAAGGGAACAGAAAAGACAGTTTTACCCAAATCTTAGGAATAGCAGAAAAGATTAGAAATAGTACTAAACCAATAATAACTAGCTGCTGAACAACACGTCAGTACCCTTACTACAATACTTTACAAGATACAAGATCCCTTATTTTCCCTTTTGCCTAGTGTTTAACAAGTAGTAACAGCCCAGTGTTATCTAAAGGACCACTTCACTGGACCAAGGACCTTTGTTTGCCTTGCCTGCTTTGTTTGTCTGCATTCATCTGAAAATCCCAGTCACAATATTGCAAAATGTAGAGTCTGCTCCGCAGCCCAGCATCTGTCACTGGAAGGAAGCTTTCCCCAAAATATATACAAAATGTTCCCTCTTGTTCCTATTATGCATGATGTAACAGAAGTAATCCTGCACTATCTTAACAGTTGCTTAATCAAATTAACCTCCTCCTGCCTTCTGGGTTTGCAGCTCCACAGTTTCCCAGCCATTTTCTGGAAGTGAAGCTGCCTGGGTTGCCATAATTTTGAAGCATTATCTTCCGGTGAGAAAGCAACCCTTCTGACTTGTTCCACGTGAGCACCCCTCACACAGAGATGCCCTCCATCTGTACTCTGCTCAGCCCCGCCTTGTGCCTCTGGGCTTCCCAGACAGAAAAGACTCCGATCTTCCCAGGGCAGACTTAATTTGCACCACATGCATTTCCTTTTATGCTAAAATGCAGCAGTAGGCACAGTGATGTATTATCTTGCTAAAAGGGAAAAAGAGAGAAGATTTGGGGTTTTCTTTTCCTTCCCAATGGCGAATATTTTCTACGGATGAAGCCTTTTTTCAAAAGAAGGCAGAGTACAGTCTTCCTGTCATTCCAGGTCAGAATGGAAATGTCAAGTCAAGTCTGAGTGACTGGGATTATTTACCCAGATTACATTTTCTAATAAGCCAAAATGAAGCAAGTTAGTTGTCTTCTCTTTTTTAATTATATGACATCTTTAAGAGACACAGTGCAGTTTTTTTTAAGTATATTTACTATTTCAACATTTTCTGGATTAAAGGTTAAAACACGCCTCGCTGCTTCCAAGAATACCACTCTCCACTAGAAAACAAAGCACACAATTAGCTAGCATTAAGCATTACAATTAAGACGGGGAAAAAAAAAAGCCCATTTAAAACATCAGGTTAGGAAGGAGTAGACAACCACTACACTACAACCACTACATAATGGCTTTTAACACTTTTCCCCTACTGTGACTGTGTTCTGTAATGCATGCTTTTCTCCATATATTAGGATTTGCATGCAGTGACTGACTTCGGCCTGAGCTCATGGGGACCAGGCTACAGCATGACCTGTCATATAGCAATTCAACAGCAGAAACAAATGAGTTTTGCAAATTGAGGGAGCTGTTTGTATCTGATAAGAGAGAACAGTATTCAATGTTCAGCACATCATGCTTCTTGTCTGGCCATAATTTGGGTTTGCTCACACTTCATTTCTGAGCGAAGAAGGAAAATACAGCTTAGGTTCTCCTTTGCTATTAGACAAACCATTAGAGCAATGTGAAAATGATTCCCTCAGCCCAGTGTTTGATTAAGACACACACAACTGTGTTGGCACAGGCGAGCTGCAAGTGCCACTGTTTGCTCTCTGACACTGAGGCCTGCTAGCAGAAGCCAGCTTGGGCCCACACCACCACAGTGACTCAAGGATGCAAGCACCTGGGCACTGCCATGTGTTATTTTCAAAAGTGCTTTTTCTCAAGAGCCAGATCTGTACCAAGCTCTGATTTACCAGCACAAGCAACCAATATTACCAAGAACACATAATGCAGTGCAGCAGCAGCTCATAATGCAACTGACAGAGACAGGATTTGGCTTGAGACTCTGATAAAGCTGTGGGTACAACACAGCCAATTTCCTCTTCCATGATGTTAAGATCCTTCTGCAGCACTTCTGATTTAATCTTCAGACATGAGGAAACACAGAGATATCACTCATATCCCTTGAGGTTCTCTGACACTTTCTACTTTTCAGGGCAGGTCTGACAGGACTTGAGAAAACATACTGCTCCTTCTTTTGTTTGGTGAGCTGCAAGTGACACAAGTTCTTTTTCTCAATTAACAACAAGGGGAAAGGCACCATACCAGAGCATACATACAGCTCAGTAAGTTGAGAAAAGAGCATGTGAAAATTAATATGAATATGAGAAACAGTACTAAGCGAGGGGAGTTCCCTTAGAATAGGCTATTTGGATGTTGTCTTATGTTCAAAGGGAACACAATGCAGCTCCTAATAGTATCAGTGATAGCAACAGCGTTTCATTTCCACTTTGGGAAATCAATACAAGCAATGTCATAGATTTTGCTTTATTCAATAGTACATTAGTGAGAAGCAAGAACAGCTCTGAGCACTCTGTCTTGCCTTGTCTTCCTTTTGTTGCAGCAGTGGTCTTACTGAGATTATCTTAAAATCATCTTAACGGCTTAAAAGACAGAATATCTCATATCTAAGCGTGTATGTGGTAAATACAGAACACATTTTATCACTAACAAGCAACACTGTTTGATCAGCTCACTTGAAGTATGAGAAACTCAACACAATGCTTTCTCTGCTTAAATGGAACACCTGCATAGAGGACAATTATTGAAGTTTACCTAAAACATGCTTGTATTTGTTTCCTTTGCTGTCCTTTATACTCCCTTTCAAACCCAAGAGAATATGGGATAGCAGTAAACAAACTGCTTAAGGACAACAGTGTATATGCAGAACATTTAAAGTGGCCTTATTCTCCTTACAGACCTGCTGCCTTCTCACTTGAAGAAATTGTGCAGGAAGTCTCCACCAGCAGCTGTGAGCAGAACACCAGCCTTCTTCCAAGGGAGTCTGACATTGTCTGCCTGAGGCTGAAAGAACAGCATTTTTAACCTGTCCTCCTCTTCTTGCTACGAAGTAGATTCCAGATGAAGCTGGCACTTTGTTGGCTTGCCATCTGAACTAGCCCTCCTGATACTATTTATAGAAGGCCACTTCTACATGGTCTTGCTGATATTCCCATCCATCTTGCTGCAGTCCTTAACTCCAGGGATGCCAGCAGAATGTCACAGCCATGACACTTGGCAGGCCAGGTCCTAGATTGGTATAAACCAGCACTATTCTTACTTACAGCTGCTAAGGATTTCACTTGACATTTTCACTACCACTTTATTCACACCCCAGATAATCTGTCTCACTTTCGTGAGACAGATTCACTTGCATGTTTAGCAAATACCCCTAAACACTTAACTTGCTTCTAACGAAATACTCCAGCCTAAGTGTCCTCTTAGACAGCTCCCGAGCACTGAAATATCTGAATGGCATATTACTGAAATTATTTTAAATGAATATAATCTTTATTAACTGACTGGGAATTTTAATGTACATTTAATGAGATTTTGTCACTAATAAAAAAGCTATCATATTTATTGTACAGAAGTAAGTTTGCAGGCAAAAGCACTGTGAATTGTTATTTATGCTACATTGCCAATTGACAGATACTGGTTAACAACTAATTATTTGGTGAAAGGCTATTATCCATTCCAGTATAATTAAAGAAATATTTATTTTCTATTCAAGTTTTTATTCTAACTCTGTGGGAGATCTACTATACACAAACTAATTGCAGTTGAAAGATTTTGCCCCAGGAAAGATGATATTCACCATTCTTTGGTCTGTGCTACTGTTCTGGTGTTTTGAATCAAGCAGCAGCATCATTTGGAATATTAAATGCAATTGCCAGCTGTAATCTGCCATGGCAGCTGCTACCCCACAGAAACGCCCAGGGCTGCTTGAAATCTACCTCAGCAGAATTTGCTCACACTGCAAGCTACCGTAAAGCTTCCTTCTCCCTAGACTGCCATACAGAATGTTTTGGATATATTCTTAGGCATTCTCTGCCTGCTGCCCAGCCAGGCAAGGAAGTGACCTACAGTGGATGGAATTTAAACTGACATCTTCAACCAAAGAAATTTAAAGCTCAATTCTGCATCTACAAAAGTTTCCTGCTGCATCAAACATTTGCCAATCAGTTTAATTGAAGGAGCACTAAGTGTGCTCAGTAGAATGAGAACACACTATTTTTATTTTGCAATCTGCTGTTCCATTCGTGCAGTTCTCTGAATGAAATACCTACCAGAAACAATAAACAAAACATGTGTCTAATGTCACGGTGAGAAATGTCTCCACATAAGCAAGTTTCCAGTGCATTACCTCTCCATTTGGACTGCCTGACCCTGTAGCAAAGTGTGCTAAAAAGTTACTTGAGCATAAATTTTGAAATAGATAGTAAATGTAAAAAAAAACAAGTGACAGAATTAATGCACTGCATCAACCTGCAGTAAAATAAGCATTAGGGAAGGTCCCTCTCCTTGACAGAAGATTCTCTTTCTTGTTCTTTACAGTGCACCAATACTGCATAGTCTCTTACTATGCTTGATTTCTGCCCAGAAAGAGCTATACAGTTATAATGTAATAAATAGTTCATTTTTCCCTATCCACTGTTAGACTGATGAGTACTGATTAGTTCCAGCAGTGGTAATCTCTGTATTGGCTAACTCAGATCATAAGCTCCCTTCCCATAATCTATAAACAAAACAATGTCAATATAATCTCTCATCTTTACTAATGAAAAAAAAAGACTCAAAATTGAGTTATCCACTGCAGCACTAATGACTAAACAATGAAGAACTTGTTCTTGTATAATGAAATAGATTATTTTACCTGAAAATACATAAATGGATCACAGAATGCTCTTCACAGCAGAAACGTTATATGAACTTGATTCATTCACTGCATTTTTCTTCCACGACTTTCAACATTCCCAGACTGGCATAACTATGATTTCTTTCTCAGTAAACCCAGTTCTGGAATTCTCAGAGAATTATGTTTTGGAAGATACAAAGAGAATGGGAAAGTAAACAAACGTGAAGGTAAACTTCTTGTGAAACACAGGCATAATACACTTACAGAACATTTTAAGCCAGGAGAAGTACAGCACTTTATTTTTGGGGCAGCAGCCATGAAACGATAATACTGGGAGGAATGGCAAGAGAAAGATGCACAGTCCATAAACCCCTCTCAGAGATTTGTCCTTCCAACCATTCTTGTTGCACTTCCCAAAAAGCATTACGACTACAACTAGTTGTTCTCTCCATTTGAGTCCCATCTGATGTCTATCTCAGAATCACAGAACTTTCAAGGTCAGCAGGGACCATCTGGTCCAATTTCTGCTTAACTGGGCCACCCAAAGCAGCATGCCCAGGAACACATCTGTGTGGCTTCTGACGATCACCAAGGAGGAAACCTCTCAGCTATTTGTTTTATATTTTATCCATGAGTATTAGCAGATCAGCCTGCACTGAAGCAAAGCTTAGTATTTTAAACCAAGCAGAATCCTTTTCACTGTGCTAAGGGAATTATACCTAAATATGATTACCAATACAAACATTACTGAGTCAACCAAGAAAGACCATAATGTCTATACTTCCAATCCTTTCCCCTGCAAGAAAAGTTTCATCTACTTGTCCCTCCCAACATCCCTCCTGGCAGCAACATGACAGCACTATTGCATGCACATGTTCACAAAGGATCGAGGCTGGTCAGTACCTTCCAAGATTGAGCCCATATATTCCTGATGTAACACAAAGGTATTTTTTACTTGATCCAGTCCTACACTGGAAGAAGTTATACCTAGCTGGTTCTTACCATCATCTGCCCCACAGGTTTGGAGAATTCCTTAATTCAATTCAAGAAAAACGAGATGGGTTAGTAATGGAGAAGTGTTTTACCTCACTGAGGTGATTTTGCTTTAAAGGATGGCTCATGTAATCTGCTCTGCTATGGAGCAGTAAATGTAGCATACATCACCACTGTATGACCAACAATACTGGCAACAATGACCACGTGGGATCAGCAAACACTTTTGTCAACACTTCTGAATTTAAAAGAGAATGGGGTTTTATGGCCTTACAGCCACTACTGTTTGCTAACTTAACAACTGCCAGGCTAACAGCTTTGTTTCTATCAACATTAAATTGCAACAACAATATTAAAATGTGTTGTTAATAAGCACTGCACATAACCATGTATTTCTAACTAGAACTCACTGTAAAAGAAGGCAGCTTCCAGCAATCCACTACAAGGCACTGGCAGGATTACCAAATATGTGTCCAGTTTTCAACTCCATGGTCTTATCCAAGAGGTGGGCATGCCAAGTATCACACAATTCCTACATCTGGGCCAAGATGAATATAATCACAGCAAACGGGAGCGTTAAAGGCATTGTTACATTACACTCCACTCTGCCTGTAATTTAAACAGATTTTTGGAAGCTAACAGTTGTGGAGGTTTTCACATGAAAAGTAGCTTGCAAATAGAGGCTCTTGGCCTCCGTACGGAAATCAAACATATGATTTCAACACAATACAATGAACCTATGCAAACATGTATACAAAATCATGTGTGTCATTCAAAAGTCAAAAACGTCCTTATTTTGACCACTTGTTCACAGCAGTGATTTCACAACTGTGCTTATTATAAAATGACATTAAACTATTTACCCTTAGATGCTTGAGCTAATGGTCAATGCTCATACAATAGATTGCAGCCACAAATAAATCCAGAAGGGAAGTTTTCAAAGGGTCTTCACCATCAGAACAGACATTTTCTGCAGCAGGCTCCCAGTGAGGTTGTGGAAGAAAGAAACAATCAAGGTATTGCTGTAACAGACTGTAGCACTCAGTGATCTCAGCACTTTTCTCATCTTGCTCTACTGAGTCACAAGTCGCTTGGTGGTTGATTCTCCGATCATACACTTTTTGAAAATGAGACCCTTGAGTTCACGAAAAATTCAAATATACTAACATGACATTTTAGCACTCTGTCTCAAAGTTTTCCATCAGGTTCTTCTGAATTTTCTTCTCACTGTCATCAAGGAGAAATGTTGGTTATGTGTCCCACCACTGAACTAGTCACCTACACCAATTAGATCATCCTGGTCTTCCCTTTACTATAATTGAAAATTCCTCCCAACTTCTCAAAGGTAATTCTTTAACTCAGAATCACAGAACGGCCAAAGGGTCCTCAAGGATCATGAAGCTCCAAACCCCCTGCCACAGGCAGGGCCACCAACCTCCCCATTTAATACTAGACCAGGTTGCCCAGGGCCCCATCCAATCTGGCCTTGAACACCTCCAGGGGCATCCACAACCTCTCTGGGCAGCCTGCTCCAGCACCTCACCACTCTCTCTGTAAAGAATTTCCCCCTGACATCCAACCTAAATCTTCCCTCCCTCACCTTAAAACCATTTCCCCTTGTCCTGCTGCTATCTACCCTTTCAAAGAGCTGATTCCCTTCCTGTTTGTAGGCTCCCTTTAGCTACTGAAAGGCTGCAATGAGGTCACCCCGCATCCTTCTTTTCTCCAGGCTGAACAAGCCCGGCTCCCTCAGCCTGTGTTCATAGGGAAGGTGCTCCAGTCCCCTGATCATCTTTGTGGCTCTCCTCCGGACCCTCCCCAACAGCTCCCTGTCTTTCTTGTACTGGGAGCTCCAGACCTGGACACAGTACTCCAGATGGGGCGTCACAAGAGCAGAGTAGAAGGGGACAATCACCTCCCTGTCCCTGCTGGCCACCCCTCTTCTGATGGGCTCCTTTAGTATAGATATGATGACTCCTTTAATAAAGATAGGTTTGGTTAAAGACTTCATTGAAGTTTCCCAGCGTTCAGCAGAAAAGGATCACTGTGGTCCTAAGCACCTCCACACAAGGTCTTAGGCTTCATACACATTTTCATTTGATATGTAAGTACATGTTACATGAAAGATTTGACTTCTAACCAAAACCACAATTTAAAGTAGTTAAAAGCAGTTACATATTACCGTGGACTTTTTTAGATTACGTACCTAAGAACTTCCTGCCTTTGCTTATGTTTCTACTCAGGAAAGCAGCACTTCTGCCATATTTCTAAATAAACTCTGTAATAAACACTGCTGCTCCACCTCCCTCCACCCCCAGTAACATAATTTAATAGCAAGGCAATCACACTTGACTTGATTCATGTCCGGAATTCCTAGTTGTAATTCATTTAACATAAAACATCCTGACAGAAATGTGGAAGGGATCCCAACATCTGCAGTCTAACACATTATAAGGTAAGACAGTCTGCTGTACCTTCATGAAATACGAAAATGTAGCCTAATTCTAAAAATAGTATAGTTCTGTGCTCCAGAATTCCTTACACTCAAATAAAAATTGACACAAAAATGGAATTCAAAAGGTCAATTTCTTACCATAGGATACTTATGCTTATAGGACTAAATTTTTACTTATCTTTCTATTAAACATAAAGGGAGAGAAAAAAAAAAAAAAAGATTTTCTCTTTTCAATCAAATGCCAAATATAGCTCAAACAACTATAGATAGTGGAAAAAAAATTTCAGCAATGTGTGTTTGTACCTTGCAGGGCTACTTTCTAAAAGCAATAAGTAATTTTAATTAAATAAACACAATGTAGGGACACTTCAGTTTGAGGAAGGCTTGCATAAAGGCATAAGGATACACCTAATGTCATTCTACAATCCCCACTTTTGCAGTCACCTTTATTTTTATTCTTTTCAAGATAACTACACTTTTCTGTTTTTGAGGCCATAAGTAGGCATATATGTTGTTAGCGCTTTATTTGCTTTTGTGGGTTTCTTTGTTTTTTGTTTTCAAGTCTGCTTCCTCCTATTTGAAAGCTTGTTCTTCTACCATCCCCTCTAGGACACCTTGCAATGAAGCTGAACTTACCAGTACAACTAACCCCTCTGTTTTACCCGCCGGATTTTCTCTAAATCTCTGCTTTCTCTTTTTCTGTATTGATACGTACAATTCCCCCATTACTGCAGGAATTATTTCCTAAACCAACGTGAATCCCAAGATTTGACAAACAAGTATCCACAATCATACTTCACAAACGCGAATGACAGCCTTGGATATCACCAAATCTTGCTTAGGCTTACAGCCTTGATCATTAAGCCTAACATCATTGGCAGCAGGAGAGAGATTTGTGTACTTTTCAACTTTGACTTATAAGTATTGAGCAATTAGTTTTGGATGGGGCCACCAAATCCTAAAGGAACTAACGACACAATCACGACATGTTTTTCAGCATTGCACCATATTTCTTTACTGTTTAGAAAGTCTGTGGGATCGTTGTCTCCTGTGTCCATTTTCTTCCAGCAGAAAATGGAAGCAACGTTAGAAACCTCACTGTGGTCACTCAGAAGCTTTACGAATGGAAAAAAAAGATTAACAACACCTAATTATTATTATTCAATAATTATTATTCAAGCTGTCATTTTGAGGAACACACATACCTCTCCTTCAAATTGTTTGTTTCTTTATCCACATCATGCATAACTTTGTTGCATGTATCTTCATATCCTACACATATGAAGATGTGTAGGAATTGAAACAATATTGCCCAGAAAGAATGTCAAGACCAGAAAGAATAGAAGCACTGAAGAATGGAGGATTTACCAAGTTCAGATAATGAGCGTGTGTTGTCATATACAGGGAAGAAGATAGGAAAACTGTAGGGCCTTCCTGGTATCTGAATGGCTATCAGATTGAGCAGCCAGGAGTTAAAATCTCAGAAAAAGAAAGTGAAAATGTCATGCACCAATACATGTGCCTGCTGGACAAGCAGTTACCAGTATCAGAAACCAGTTAGACAGCTTGGCAAGCATTCAAGGACTGTTTAACAACAAAGACTGACTTACTGCTTGTGGTAGGCAAACCTGTCCTGCCTCTCATGACAGAAGGCTGGACAATACATCTTTTCTGTGGATGTAGTACAAATACAAAATAATTCATGTCAACCCCTATCCAACACATTAAAAGTTTAGTCAACTCACTGATTTACAACCATAACTTTTAGAATTTTCAAAATTAATTCAAGACTTACTTAAATAAAATGATCACATTTTGTCCACTGACCTTTCGTTTACTCTGGAAAGCAATCCCTAGTTTGATGTATTTTGGCAGTTTTGGGTCAAACCCAAAAGAGCAAGATTGAATTTTGCTGGCCATGCTGTGCGTTTCAGCTTCCCTTATTCCTGCCTAGACAGTATGCAGCCCCAGTTCCTGTATTAATTTACTTACTTCCACATCTATTTTCAGGTATTATATTCAATCTACATCATAAGTAAATAATTTATTGTTTGATAGCTACTCTGCATTAAATGCTTGATCTCGTTAAATCAAAACATAAATGCTCAAATTGTTATGCTCTGCCCTGCCAAGATGCAAATTTCAACTTCTACAGTGCAAATAAGTTTCATATTCTACTGTGATGATCATATCACTAATTGTCTGATACGTAATTTTGTATATGTTTAATATTTACAAGTCTCTGTTTTTTTTTTTTGTTTGTTTGTTTTTTGTTTTTTTTTTTTTTTTTAAATCATGCTAATTCATGAAAGACTCAAACCAGGAAGCGAATGGGCTAATATGAAGTTTAACACCACTTATTTCATAAAACGCTCTCTTTTTTTTTTAACCACACACAAAAAAAAGCATCACATGCAAACATACATATGTATGGTAATCCTGAGCATATACATAGCCACCACAGTACCATATGTTTTAAATGTAGTGTGTGTTTATGAACTTGTACATATCAAATAAACACACGATTAAGCAATTTCTCAGCATGTACCAAAGATACACTTCAAGTAAAATTCAGTCAAAGGAAGAAAGGAATAAATGTATTGAAAACAATGAGGTGGTACCTCTAGCTTCACACATTCACTGTAATTAATTCCTAATGGGCACTGAAGCATGGAATAATAGAGAGAAAATGAAACAAAAAAACCCAACATGCTTAGCACTAACATAGGCAAACCAATGCCAGGCCTAACTCCAGGGTTATCATGGAGAGAATTCCCTTATGACCACAGAAATATCAAGAATTTGTAGACCACACACACATACATAATATACTCCATAGTGTATTTTTGGAATTTACACTTTTTTAAGAAGTCTCTTCCTAGGAATAGGAAGCCAAATTTCGATGGCCCTACCAACTTCATTGTTTCTAGTGCAAAACAACCAGGCGATTGTTACTATCACTGTCACAAGGGAAATAAAAAGCTCAGGTTAATTTCCCAGCGCAATCAGTTTAAAGGCCATCATGATAGCATGACAGAAGATGACAAACATACATGAATGCCATTCCCTTCCTCCCCTCATATGCCTGTAGTGCCAGGCAGGGCTGTCACAGAGCAGCGATCGAGGCAGCAACCGCTGACACAGCAGCTACGGAGGGCAGGGCAACACATGGCACGCTGGGCTCAAAGCCACGGGACATGAGAATCAGCGCTGGCACACACAGGGACAGTTCTGGCTCTTTCCTTCTCTCTCTTACCAGGCTGTGCTGGGCTGAAGGCAAAGCCCAATACTTACTACCCCTGTCAAACACTTCCGCTACTTTTCTCTTTCCAAGGTATCTCAGCACACCTCCTTCCCACACAAAGAGCAGCGCTGCCTCTGTGTTTTTATCTCCACGCCAGACGCCACACTCTTATCTCAGCCATCACCAGACCTCCCCACTTCAGTTACCCATAGCTGTGCCATATAACGGTGCCTATTCCCCCTCTCCAGGGCATGTGCCGCCCACATCAGACACTGCAGGCCCCAAGCCTACCCTTCCAATGCTCTTCTCATTTTGCCACAGTGCAATCCCCCAAAC
Source organism: Centrocercus urophasianus (assembly GCF_019232065.1). Taxonomy (NCBI): domain Eukaryota; kingdom Metazoa; phylum Chordata; class Aves; order Galliformes; family Phasianidae; genus Centrocercus; species Centrocercus urophasianus. Next base: position 47,062,319 of record NW_024884142.1, on the reverse strand, counting down.
ACCACTGTCAGATCACAAGCAGCTTCAGGTCACGTCGTGCTAAATGCTATACACACTGTGTGTTGCTCACAGAACTCATAGGAGGAAAGCTGGTGCATGACAAGGGATGCCTGAGAGGAAGCACAGAGGTGGCAGCGTGAGAGGATTGAGAGCAGTGGGATGCAGGAGGACCCACCCCTCGTGTATCTTTGGTTCTCTGTCAGCACAACAGTCTCAAAGCACACTTGCTAATGCTGTCTGTGCCCCTCTGCTCTGTGCATTAGAAATGAGGTGCACTAGCAACTTGCTTCTCACACAAAGGAAATCTATACTTGCTATATGCTAAAAAAGAGTTCTGAAGTATAAAATGTTCAGTCATATTCCCCATGCAAAATTTATAACAGTCATCCTCATCCCATGACCTGTTAAGGAAAGACACCTATGAACAGCAGACTCCTTCAGGCTGCCTTCTAGATATATGGCATCGGCGGTGTACACATGATTTTGACTGATGATACCTCCTCTGATTTTATTTATGCCTGGACAGCTTCCTGAGGAACAAAAATGAATACAAACCAGACCTGTAAAAGGGGATTCTCTAGCTTACGGCCAATGCATTATGTGAATTCAGTTAAAACTGGTTTCAGGAGGAGTATGACAGAAATTTGGCTACAACCTCTAGAAGAAAGGTTGCAAATATTTCACCCAACAGCAAGTCAAGAGTGAGAATATTATTGTATAACCACACTTAAGACAAACATAATTTTCAGCACATAACTGAGTAGAAACAACACTCCAGCCAAATTAGCCTGCGTGACTAGGCGCACCAAAGGGTAAAGCAATCAGAAATCGCTTCCTCCTATCCAACATGGGTTTGCTCAGCCAAAAACCAAAGAGAAGTGCTGCGCCTGTTGGTCACTAGGACGTGCTAGCCGGACACACACTGTGCTGCCACTGTGCTGCACGTCAGCTGATCGTTGTGCGGGCTCCCGCAGCACCCACACAAAGAGGACTGCTGGGCTCTGCCAGCCGTCAGACCCCTGCCCTGCAGTCACAGCCCGCCTGGTGCGAGGAGCACCGCCAGCCTTGTGCCATGCTCACAGCAGTGGGACCTCTGCGTCCTGCCCTGCACCTCGCATGTTAAATGCCGCTAACAAGGAATACTGAAACGTTCACTTAGACTGCTTCTGCCTATGGAGATGGTTTGCCAGAACGCAAATACAATCAGACGTAATTACTCAGCTGTATTACAAAGAAATCATAATCTACTTAGCAGAAATATTGTCCAGTCTGTCACCACCTATTCAGAAAGGAACAAATCCCACCCGCGGAATTCCAGCCGGCTCTCCTCTTTAAACTCCCCGACACGGGCAGCACGCCCAGCGGCACTTACTGATCTTCTCCTCGCCTCTCGAGAAGGGGAAGCAGCAGAGCTGCCCCATGGCAGCAGCCACGCAGCGCTCCCCGCGCCCCTCTGCCTGCCGCGAGCTCGACTGGGTGCGGACCGAACAGAGCTCCACCGCCTCCCGCCAGCTCGACTCCCGCTGCCGGCGGCCGCGGCACGGGGTGGGCGGAGGCTCCCTCTCCCCGTCCGTCCCTCCGCCCATTAGCCCGCCCCCATCACACGGCTCCAGCCCCGGCCCGATCGCGGGTGGAGGTGAGAAATAATCACAGTGCTGCGGGCATTAGTGCTGTGGGTGCCCACGTCTTGTAAAAGTTCAGCTCATACTGCAAGTTCTACATTCATAGGAATTCTCTTCAGCTGTGCAGTGCCCTCATCTGAGAAGATGCTGTCAGCCCAATCAAGAGCAGAAAGAACGCACATGACCCACATTCTGCTATGCAAGTGAATTAAACATGAATACTACAGGGCATTCGTGAAGCCAGTCATCAAAGCACAGAGGCTATGTCTAAGAGCCAGAAGGTCCTTCCACACTGTTCAGGATCAAAACAGGAACACAGGCAATATTTTATGGAGAAAAATAAATCTTCTCCATTAGGAAATGTTAAAAAAAAAAAAAAAAAAATCAGAAACATTTGAGTAATGCAGCAAACAATAGCATACATTTAGCGGGCACAATCTCCTATATATCCTGTCTATGCAGTATTTGAATGAATAGAGAACTTGGGGTGCTGTCATCTTTTGGATAACGTTATACAAAGCAGCACATGAAGCATAAAATACTTCAAACATGTAGCAACCAGTTCTCTTCTGGTTGCTCTTCTCCTTCTAAGCAGTCCTGGCAATTCAGAGATGTTAAGTAGACAATATCAATTTTGGAACAGTCACAACCAGTGACAGATCTCCTTCATATATACAAGCCATCTTTCAGCCAAACCTAACAAAGCACATAATCACAAATGCAAACACAGAAAACAAATAGAATAACAAAATCACAGAATCACCAAGGTTAAAAAAGACCTCCGAGATCATGTAGTCCAGCCATCCATCTACCACCAATATTTCCCCAGTAGAGCATGTCCCTTAAAACCACATCTTAATGCTTCTTGAACACCTCCAGGCATGGTAACTCAGCCGTCTTCCTGGGCCTTTTCTATAGCACCTGACCACTCTTTTGGAGAAGAATTTTTTCCTAATATCCAAACGGAACCTTCCCCAGCACAACTTGAGGCCACTCCTTGTTGTCCTATTGCTAGTTACCTGGCAGAAAGGGCTGACTCCCACCTTGCCACAGGCTCCTTTCAGGTAATTGCAGAGAGCAATAAAGTCTCCCCTGAGCCTCCTCTTCTCCAGACTAAACAATCCCAGTTCCCCCAACTGCTCCCCATAATACTTGTGCTTCAGATTCTGCACCAGCTTCAGTGTCCTTCTCTGAACCTGCTCCAGGGCATCAATGTCCATCTACCCTCCACTGAGGGGCCCAAAACTGAGCATAGTACTCAAGGTGCGGCCTCACCTTAGATGAGTACAGGGGGATGATTACTCCCTGCTCCTGCTGGCAACACTATTTCCGATACAAGCCAGGATGCCCTTGGCCTTCTTGGCTATGTTGACAAACTGCTGGTCCATATTCAGCTCAGTGTTGACTGATTCCTCCAGGTCCATTTTTCCCACACAGTCTTCCAGCCACTCTGCTCCAAGCCTGCATTGTTCCATGGGCTTGTTGTGGCCAAGGTGCAGGACCTGGCTTCATCCCAGTGGCCTCAGCCCAGTGACCTGTCTAGATCCTTCTGTTGGGCCTTCTTACACCCAGGCAGATTGACACTTCCTTCCAACTTGGTGTCATCTGCAAACTTAATGAGGGTGAACTCAAAGCCCTCATCCAGGTCATCCATAAAGATACTGAACAGGACAGGCCCCAGTACCAATCCCTGGGGAACACCACTTGTGATCAGTGGATTTAACTCTATTCACCACCTCTCTCTGGGCCCAGCCCTCCAGCCAGTTCTTTACCCACCAAAGAGTGTTCTTGTCCAAGCCACAGGCTGCCAGCTTCTCCAGGAGAATACAGTGGGAGACAGTGTCAAAGGCCTTGCTGAAGTCTAGGTAGACTACACCAACAGCCTTCCCTTCATCCATCAGGCAGGTCATTTGATCACAGAAAGATCACAGAAGTTGGTCAAGCAGGACCTGCCTTTTGTGAACCCATGCTGGCTGGGCCTGATACCCTGATTTCCCACATATGCAGTGTGATCTTACTCAAAATCATCCGATGAAAGGGGATTCAAGGAGGGCTCTGTCCAGATCAGCCTGTGGTGCTGCAATGTGCAGGTGAGAGCAGGGACCATGAAGTCACCTTCACAGCTGGATATGGTCTGTTTAGATATTTGAGCACATATTCACTGCCAGAAGTGTGACTGATCATAAATCAGTGCTTTGGCAGCTTTAGTTCATTCTGTTTTGACACTTCTTGAAATTTTGGTGAGATACATAAAGCTGTCACAGGCACAGAAATGTGACTGGATATCTAATTATAACAACTGTAGTCACATGAGGCCTGAGCAGCCACAGCATTAGAAAAAGCAAACAAGCCCCACAATACACAGGTACCTGTTTTGTTGAGAGGCAGAGAAGCTGGAGGGTCCTTGTGGCTATAGCTGATGGGCGGCTTTTCTCCAGGCAAGGAATGGCAAGGTAGCGCCCTTAACAAGGATGCCTGCCTAGACTAGCCAAGTTGAGCTGGTACAGAACCAGCAAGCAGAACTATTGGCCTTTACCAATCAGAAATTATCATTTTTAATCTCAGAAAGTGTCTCTTTCAGAGCAGACAAAGAAAAATAAAAGGTATTAATTCCAGGCAAAGATCATTTCAGCCTTTTTAATGCTTTTGAATACTGTCATCCATCCAGAAGGAACGTAAGCTGTTCCCAAGCCTGGGTATCTCTCTCTATGTGTGTATAGGTATCAGATTGTCTACCACTGTCAGGAATTGTTTTTTGAGCATCTATCAGTTCAAGACTACAATCTCTGTCAAGAAGAAAAAAGCAGAAACAAATGAGGAAGCCTTTACAACTACGTGCCTTCTGTTGGACTTCCTGAAATGCAAACATTTTCCTGCTGCACTTAACACTGCAGACTATACTCCTATTTATTTGACACTTGATTTATAATGCAGTGTTAATTCCACCAGGATTTCCATTGTGCCCTTCTGAAAAGAATTCCATTTGATTTTTATTTTTTTTACAGAGAAAAAGCTTAAATGACTAAACCAAATTGATTTTAAAGTGTTTGATTTTCTTATTCTTATGGTTTAAGCATATCCCTAGAAACATCTGCTACAGGGAAAAAAAGATACTGCGTTGGCATTTGCATTCTAAAATAGAAGTGCCTATTTTAGCTTCGCTTTTTAAAACTACATTAAAATATATACTTCCAGGGATGTCTAACTGCTAATATATGTTTTACAACACTGCCTTCTAGAGAGAGAATCTTGCTTTTATTCACTGTAAATTACTGCTTCTCAGACTTCGACTTGCTGAACATACTGTACCTTTTCCACAAAGGCTGAAAACTCAGCCACTGATATGCCTGACTTCTATTTTAAGTGTAACCTGAAGGCGAGGCTCAAGACCAAATCTGCCAACTGCCCAGATTGCTTACGCTCAGGAATGCATTCAGAGCCATGTTTGGAATGAGTCACAAGCTCTTCTGGGTGAAAACCTTAAATTCAAGAGTACAGACAGAACCCTTTCTTGCAGTGAACACGTCTGTGGTACATGCCCTAATGCATCACACCAGCTCTAGCAATGATTTTGCCTAAGCAGGGGGTAGGCATATGAGATGGGCTTCCTAGAGAACTCCAGAATATGTGAATGTTCTCCTTGATAAAGGAAATGTATAGATAAGCCCTGTGAGTATGACAACGTGAAAAGCTAGGGGAAGACACACCTCATACTTCAGGCTCTTTCCAAGGCTCACTTTACAGGCCTGAGCCTCTGAGTACTTTCAAGCATTCCTTTAATCCAGAACTCCTATTGGCTCAATTTGAGTGAAGGATACATTAGTTAGAGACAGAGAAAAAACCCTCCAAAACCACAACAAATAAACAAGCAAACAAAAAAACCCCCTTGAATCTTTTAGCTTAGTAAAAATTACCAAATGCAATGTGAAAAAAACACTGAAATTTAATTTAGGGCAAAAATGCTTGCACCTGTGAACTTTTTCATTCTAAAACAGCTGAGGGTAACGAAGTTTGAAAAGCTATGTCCCTAGCAGTAAGTAGTCAGAGACAGCTATCATTGTTCACTGATGGTTAACTAGGAGTTAACCTGACTGTGAGCAGACTAAAAAAAATTAAGGAGAAAATAAAAATGTTGCCTTCCTTCTAACGTATCTCATATAGTAAAGTAAAAAGACTTTTTCTTCTGTGGATAGAAATTAAACAAATTTTGAAAACAGTGGTGAGGTTCTAAATGACTATATATGAATACTTAAGCTAGGTACACCTTCATTTCCAACAAATTAACGCTGTATTTTTTTAGAGAAGTTCTGATTTTTTTATTTTTTTATTTTTGTCCAAATGATGGTTTGAGTATTTGCGTTGTTTTCCTGATTATGTTAAGCATTTAACAATACTTATTTTAATGAACGGGAAAACTTGGCTACCAAGTTGTTAGATGTTCTCAAATTTCTTTATCTTTTTGGCATTCAAACATGCCAACTTTCTACATTCAAAATAAAATGCAGTATCAACATGGCACAGTGTGATGTTCTTTGCTGCACTGACAAGGCCTTCTTGCTTCAGCTACAAGAGGGTGTCATGATCACAAACTCTCATACTGATGAGGGATTTCACGCAACCCAGATATTTGCTGGGAAAGCAACATGGCACAGTGCAAACAGTCCAGCAGACTCTCAGAGTGTGTTGAGGATAACTTCCTGGTCCCAGGTAATGGGAGACCAACCAGAGGTGAAGTATTATTGAACCCGTGCTCACCACTGCAGAGGAAGTCATTAAGTTAAGATTGGAGGCAGTTTGAACTGTATTGACCATGTCCTGGTCAAGTTTGTGATTTTGAGGGACATGGGCCTGGCAAAGAGCAGTCAGGACCCTGAGCTTCTGCAGAGAACCTTCAGGGCGTTTAAGGAATTACTGGATAAGATCCCCTGGGAAATTGTCCTTAGGGAACAGAAACGGAACAGAGCTGGCAGCTCTTTAAAAGACACCTTTCTGAGAGCACAGGAGCTCTCTGTCCTCCAGCAGAAGAAATCAAGCAGAGGAGGCAGGAAATCACCATAGCTGAGTTTGACCTGCTGGTCAAACAGAGGGAAAAGAAGGAAATGTACAAACAGTGGAAGCAGAGACATGCGCCCTGGGCAGAATACAGCGATGTCTGAACGTGCAGGGATGGGATCAGGAAAACACAGGTGCAGGTGGAACTGAAGTTCGCAAAAGATGTAAAAAATAACAATAGGTCCTACAAATACATTGGTCAGAAGAGACAGGCCGAGAAGAGTGTAGCCCTTAAATAAATGAGAAGGGAGAACTGGCTTCAACAGACTGACGAACTCAGCAAGCTCTTTGCTTCAGACTTCACTGGCAGACCGGCTTCTGACAACTTTCATGTTCCTGAACCTCTAGCCAGGGGTAGGGGGAGCAAATCCCTCCTGCTTTAAGGGCAGAGCAAATCACATGAGATTCATGTGACTGCCTCATGAGACTCAATGCGTACAAGTCTATGAAATTAGACAATACCAGTTCACTGAAATCTAACAGCTGTGAACTTTAGTAAACTGCACACCTTAACCTGTTCAGAGTATAAAGAAAAAAATATTTGGAAAATAAAGGATTAACCTTTGACACCCCTTCCTTTGAAACATGTAACACATTCTGTCTCATGGTTTTCCAAAAAGAAGTCTCAACTTCTGAATGTGCTCAGCTGAGTTCCAGCTTCCTCCACACCAATGAGGGAGAAAGCAGCTTCATCTTCCCAACAGCCAGACCTCCACCACTGCCAGGGCTTTGACTACTGCCTGCAGGCAAAACGTCTTTTTACCACACTGCGAGAGTACTGCAGTTGCCACAATGCCTGTGTGTTCATCTATTGGATTCATTATCACAAAGAAATGTGCCAGATAGTCTCTGGTAAAAGATCCAGAGAGGCAGTAACACTAACTCCTTTCTTATGATATTCTCCTCCATGGTTTCTTTGACACCAAAGCAGAAAATTCACTCTAAATAGAAAGCAAAGGAGATTTTGGAAAGCCAGCTAGCTTTTGCTTTCTTGGGTGGCTGCAAACGGAACTCCTTTTGGTTAGACATAGGCAGATTCCTGCTATCACCAAATTACAGAATTGCAGAATGGCTGAGATTGGAAGGGACCTCTAGAGGTCATTTGGTCATACAGTTTCATACACACCTATTTTATTTGTAGAAAAATGATATAATTTTGAGAAAAATATCTTAATTCTTAAAAAAGAGCTGTGACTGAGACACCTATATAGACACCACAAGCAACTGAGCAGATATTCCTATGTATTTCTTCACTCAAATAACACAGTGGTATTTATAAAGATAAGAAAAAAAGGAAAGGGATTCTGTACTTACTGTCAAAACAAGAACATACAATATCTATTAAGCAAAATAATAAATCCATTCTCCCTTCCTGAGTCTATTGAAAATATTTCGTTATAAAATGTAGTCAAGCTTTATAAAAACTAAAGTGGTTTCCTCTGCTCTGGATACTATTTATTTTCATAACATTTTTGTGTGCTGTAGAAACTAAAACTGCATTTACTCCTAGAAACAAAAAACTTGTAGAGGAGATCACTGGTTACACCTTTGGTATTGATGTTTATTTTTAAAATACCGTTCTGCACTAATTGATAGGATTTATGTATTTATTTTACTTACAATGCTAAAAATGAACTTTTCATTAATGTGCTAAAGAAGCTTTTAAGCAAGAATGCAAAATAAAGCATGGCTTAAAAAGTAAGCTCACATATAAAAGATAATCTTTTAAATGGACATTCACAAACATGTCAGTCTAGGAAACTCTGAACTGTTTCCAAGTACAAGAACATTGTAATGAATCATGTACTAACTGTACATGTGAGAAAGAACATCTGGGCTTTACTCAGTCCAAAGCCTGCATGTAGTGGGTAATCTGTAATCCACAGGACTGGCAGGAAGCAGCTTTGGTATGTCAAGAATGGTGACAGTCCAACAGTCAAAGAATGCTCAAAAATGCATGCTTATTCAAATGCATTTCTTTTGTGCTTTTTGTAACTCTCTCCATGTGAACACACCAATTTGGAGGCTCAGTTGGTTAAAAGGTTTCCAGAGAGAAAAGAGCTGCTTAAAGGCAACTTCTAGTTAAATAAATAGCTGCATTACGGTACATAGACATGCATGCATGTGCACATAACACAAACATGGAAATACACACACACACACTCACCAACCCTTTATGTTGATAATTTGTCTTTAATGAACGAATACCACTAAAATTAGAGAAGACCAAACAGAAAATTTTGACTGATATGTTTGCATCCAAAAATAGAATAAAAATATGTACATACTACTATAGTCAAGCACTCGTGTAGTAGTATACTTATGCTCATTTTGAACAGCCTAGAAATGGAAACATCTCATTTTGGGACCAAATGTCTGCAAAAGATATTCCTTTCTTTGAATTGTAACTTTTGTTTATACACAGACATGTAACACGCTTCTTCTATAACGCAGATTAACAGGACTTGTCAACATAACACACCTATCAAATGCACATTTCAGTCGAGTAGATAACATTCATTCAGTCCATGGGTTATATTTCATTGCATGCAAGATGACCAGGAATGAAAATCTGTTTGGAGAACAGCCCTTAAGATAGAGTCTGTAGAGAGAATTGCTAATGTAAGTGCACTAATAGCACAAAGGTTTTAATATAGTTGCACTGGTGGACCATTGCATTTGAATTTCATAAAATTGTTTGAGTTGGGAGGGACCTTTAAAGGCCATCTAGTCCAACTCCCCCACAATGAACAGGGATAATTATGGTTTGATCAGGTTGCTCAGAGCCCTGTCCAGCCTTTGAATGTCTCCACGATTAGTCTGGCTCTATGTAAATGTACATTGAAGAATGTATGTGTATGACAGAATGCAACATCTTCCATTAAATTAATTCTTCCATTAAAGTGATCGACAAAAACTAAAGAGTTCAAACAAAAACACAATTGTCATAAAAGTTATGTCTATAAAAAGTGAATTTACTAAATATCAGCAGCTGATTAATTCCATGCATTTGTTGCAACTCATCTAATAAAGAGGGATGCTAAGTAGGATCAAAACTTTCAGAAATATTTTTACTTGACTACTGCACTGTGCTCTGTAATTTTTACCTCTAACTCTACTGTACTACAGAGGGGTTTTTTTCCCAAAATAATTATTTTCCTGAAATTTCATTATGTATGCCTCACCACTACTGGCCTTGAACCACATGAAATCCCAAAATGTGAAAGACATGGGGAAAAAAGGACAAAAAGTGATTGAAGAGTTTAGAAATAAAAGGACATGAAAAATCAGAAAGAACTCAGTTTTAAAAAAATCTTATCCTTTTTCCTAATAAGCAACTTGAATAATCACAGCTTCACTGCACAAATTGGTAATGTAAGTAAAAAAATAAGGCATGATAATACAGAGAAGCAGCAAAAACTCAGATTGTGCTTCAACAGGAAAATATTTACAAATTTAAAACTAAACAAAGCCTTGGTATTTACACATCTGTATTTCAAATTACATAGTTAGGTTTACTTTGAAATAGGTTTGTGCTGTCTATATAGAAAAAATGTGTTATAATATTTTAAATCCCATTTGGAGAAAAAAACTCTCTTCATGACTTTCCTAGTTAAGAAAAACTATCCTCAAAAATATATAACCAATATACCAGTCTACTTATCTACATTCAAACCAATCCAAGTAATGAAGAAAGATTATCAAGGTGTTGTGCATATGTCTCAAAAGGAAAAAAATACACACAGAAACATAGAATCACATGGGAAGCTGAGGCTAGATAACCAGGTGACTGCAAAAGAATTAGATGATAGAAATGACTGAGGTAATGGCTAATCCAGATTATGGAGAGCAGTTGAGAGATTTGGAGATTAGTATCTATGCATCTTGGCTAACTTGTCAGAGAAGATAATTGCAATACTGAAAAAACTGAATTGACTAGCAAAAAAAACTACAAAGAATTCAACTTATGCTTCTAAAAAAGTCCATCTATGAGAAGCAGCTATATTTGCCATGTGAAATAATTATTACTTTCACTTGCTTTTACGTGTTTATATGGTCACATTGCAACAATCATAAGCTTTTGTTTGTCTCTTTGATTTTATATTAATGCTTCTATATACTTTTTTTTTTTTTTTAACCAAAGAATGGCCATACATCTCCTGACAAATAAACCTACCTATATAGCAAAGGTTTTGTTCTGGAAATGATTTCTTCACATTGATCCAGTACAACTGCAGTACAGTAGTAAAAATAACATTTGTAATAATAAATATGCACCAATACGTCTCCTTTTCTGCCAAGGGTTGTATATGTCCTAATTAAGTGATGCAAATTTTAACATGCAGCGCTTTGTGTTTCCAATACGATAGATAAAAACGGAGAAGGAAAAATATGGAGCTTTCCTGCATTTGAAAGATAAGACAGATTAACGTTGGTTGGGCATTTTAAAATACAAAGTGCCATTTCTGGTCAATTCCATATGTGAACACTCTTATTTTGGAATAAGAGTGCTTTGTTCCTGTTCAGCTTGACCCATTTTCCATGTGTATTTAATCAGGAACAGTTTTATGTGTAAAGAAGCCTTTTGTTTGTTCTCTTGATTAAAGCAACAAAGCTCAGTATGTAGGCATTCTGACCCAAACATCTTTAAATAAATCAACAAGCTATGAAAACACTAACTGGGCATTAAAATGCTTTTCCACTGTTTCCCTGAATAAGTGATTTTAAAATTACAAAGTTTTTTAAACAGTCTTTGGTCAGCAAGTACTTTCTGCTATAATTGGTAGGCTGTGGACAGTTAGTCAGAGCAATTGAAAAATACACTGTAACAACAGAATACTGTTTTTCCTCTCAGAGTATGCCCTTTGAATTACTAAAAAGCACTCCGTGCAGGTACAGCAGAAGAGCTTAATTAAATAACAGTAAGTCAAATATAGCTTCCTATTGATGTTACGACCATAGAATAAATATGCATGAACAAGATGTGACTTTCTAGCTTGGAAAATTGTAAAAAATTACTGTTTTCTAATGGTATATTCAATGAAAGAACACTAAATATTTTATTTACTCCTCACATAAATAAAAATAAACTCGCAGTTTATTTATTGCAGGCATTTAGCCTATCTTGACTTCAATATGTTATATATTTGCAATCTATTTAAAAATTTAAGAATGAATCAGCTGTTTGGAAACCAACATCTGCCTGAGGAAAAATGTCCGTAAAGTAAAAATACTTAACATACAAAAAAGATGGTTGGTAATTTTAAATTGTACTTTACAGCACGTTAGCCTATGTGATGAAAAATCAGTTGTCTTCTACTTACTCAAGAAAATTTTCACTATGAGTCACATTCTCATTGATCTGAAATACACTTTTGTACTTTCTGTCAGGTTTACTTCATCAATTTTCTTCCCTTGTCTGCAGATAATTTTGAAAGCTATTTGTGGGAAATCTTACTTTTGTTGTTTCCACTGCTGATAACAGCACTGGCATGAAACATCTCAGCTTCAAACATCTTTTTATTGGAAAATAGGAAGACAAATACCAGCATTTAGACTTCAGACAGCCCTAGAATTTTAATACAATATCTTTAAAAGAAAATTGCAAAAACTGCCCCATACAAAGTAAATAATATGTAATCATGGACTCACAAATAACAATCTTGGAAGATGATGAGGTTTTACTTACTTTGAGTATTAGGAAATGCATGATTGAACACCAAGCATCACGCTCCTGTATTTAAGACTCTCTGCTGCTTTCTAATGAAAAGTTTTGTACACATTTGCCAATGTTAGAGCTGAATGTTGGGGACACTAGAAGTTGCCCTTGAAGCAATAAAATATCATTCTGAAATGAAAATCTTTTCAAATCATATTTACAATGATTAATTTCATTTCAGTCAACTTGTTGGCCTCCCTATTTACACAGAGTATTTATCACTATAGCTTTTAATTTATAACTGGTATCAAAAAGTTAACATAAAAGTGCTGTATCATTACGAAAAATGCCATGCTAATGATTAATGTTTCAATAGCATAAAGTTATCAATAAAGGAGGAACTGTACAGCATATGACATATGTCACTAAAGCTAAAGAGAGCATACATCAAGTTTTAATGTAAGACAAGAAAAAATGAATGACTAGGGGAACGCTCCATTCTCAGCTATGAATAGAAAATATTTGCAGTGTATGAAACTACTGGATCACCACTTTCTATCCACTGTCCATAATGAACCCGGTTTTTAGGTTATAAACTAAAATGTGAGTGCTTCTCTGCCATATTGGGAGGAATCCCTCTTATACGTCAGTATTTGATGACATGACACTGCAAACAAATAGTGCTTTTAAGAAAGACTTCACAGATTAACCCATGGTATCTGTTGCTTTACATGTTGGCAAAGCGCTATTTAGCATATGCACAAAACTGTAGCAGCTGTGGATAAACTCATCACAAACAGTGAATGAATTACTAATTACAAATGTTAAGAAATAGCCCCTGTGAAGCTGCCCAACACATTTTTATCCATTAGCAGCATGACTGCTGTTACTAACTAAAATTTAGGAAGTGTGCCAGAGATATGCAAGAAACACAAGAATGGTTAATCACATCCTAATACAGTAGAGAGATTAGAAGCCTATAAATAGATCATCAAGGAAAGAAAAATTAAAAAGTGAAACAATATGAATAGGAATATTCTGAAATTATAGAACAAGGAGTAGGACAGATAACAGGCAAATTCAAAGGATGATTCAGAATTTTAGAAGTGATTCAATGCCATGCAATTATGGAGAGTAAAAGAAATCAATAAAAGACACACATCATTTTAAAGGATGTAGAATCTGGACAATCAAACCAACATTTACTTGTTTACCACTGCTGTGTCCAACGTGAGAAAATGTTTAATTGCTGTATGAATAAAATCAATCACAGTCGGGTCAAACCAGCTGCCTGGCTAGCACTGTAAAATGTAATATGGAAGCATAAGGTGCACCACTACATCCTAAATTGAGGCTATTAAAAAAGTTACTTAAACAATTCTGATGGCCTAAGAACAGCTGTCTGCAAGAATATGTCTTGTTTGTAACATGTTCTGCTTATAAGGTTATTGATCTCCTCAAACGCAAACTTTACAAATATAATGCATCCTTCAGGTGAGAATCTGTATGGTTTCGTATCTATATAATTAAGAAGCAAACTAATTAACAAATACTAACAACTGTTTAAATGGGGTTATCGCAGATCCACTTCTTGCCTATATTAGACACCTCTTAGCTCTTGCCTATCTGATATGCATTTTAGGATGGGATGAATGACTGTCTGCAGATGTCTCCCACTTCAGAGAGACTGCAGAAAGCAGACTGGACACCTGCCTTCTAAGTAAGTTCCAGAGAAATGGAGACTGACTCACCAATGCTCTGCTGTTTTAAAACCCACCTGTTCGAAGAATTAGTTGAGAATAGAGCATTATTTTACCATATTCTTACACTTCTATCCACAATAACTAAATGGCTGTCATCTGTTATTTCACTTTCCAGATTGCTACTGCTAGATTGCAAGTGTTAAGTGGAGCCCTAACCTCTGGCCTGGCACACAGTCCCAACATGTGAGTTCTAGTTGGGCAGAAAGAAAGAGCTGAGTGGTTTCCACCAAAGTACAGACTACTGTTGAGGATCTTCTGTCTCAAAGATATCACAGAGGAAGTCTCATATTTAACCTTATTAGCAGCCACTCAGGAGAACCTTACCAGAGTTTACAGCACAAATACAGCCTGGCATGTGAAAGCTTCCTTTGATGTATATATAATTCAATTTTATTTTTTATTACAATAAATACATTCTCTTTAAAACAAAAGTCTACAGAAATCTTAATATATAGATCCTGAAAAATATTTAAGCAGGATACTTAACATCAAAGTCATGTTTAACATAAGAAAATTTAATAATGATCACTTTGATGGCCAGATGGTCTACTGAACATCTCTAACGTGACATAAAGAACTGACCCATCATTCAGCTAAGGGAGTACATATTGAGAAGCTCACCTCGTTCCAACATTCACTGTTCTTTCAGATTTGAGGTGACATACAATGGGTGTCACAGTGAGTTGTCTGAAGAAGCACTTTTTGATGGCTTGCTGTTTTATTTGCTTTAAAGAATAAACAGATCTCTGCTTTGAGAATAAAGCTTCAACCCCATTGTCACTGTCATGTCAAATTCTAACTTCTGAATACATACCCTGAGGGGCTGGCATGCAGATGCAGAGGTCTGGTACGTGTGTCTATAGGCTATGCTAAAGATATTGGATGTTTCTCTGTAACATACCATCAATGCTTGTTCACCTGCTGTGCATACTGTTACATCTCAGCAGGTGTTCCACCTCTGTCTTTGTCTATATCAAGCTTTAATGCTTCCTCTATTTTTAAATGTTTTTAAAATGTGCAGCTACCAAGCTGGTCTGTGTTGTGGCATTTCTTAGCAATAGCAATGACAGTATGCAGCCCTTAATTGTGTATCGATTTGTGTTTCTCTTCTAGCATTACATCTGACCCTTTTTTAGATCTTTTCATCTTATTAGATGAGTAAACTTGAAATTTGGCCAAACTCTAAGTAGCAAAAAGTAAATACTGCCTTTGTATTTTCTGTGCACTTTGAGGAAAAACCTGTGCTTGAGTGCACATACGCAGAAAGAATTAGGGCTGGGTACAGCTCTTGTCTGTAATAAGTAATTTTTAATTTTTTCTATTTCTGATGTATTTATAGAACTGCATTGACTCCCTCTCATGTTTACTTGAATGCTGTAGCCAGCTATGTTTACTAAAGCCCCTATTCAAATAATCTTTTAAAACATTTAAAAATATTTAAAATATTGAGTTTTTCAAATTTCATTAAAATAGTTTCTCCTTCTCTGAAATTAAACAATAAAGGCTTTAAACTCTGTTCAAATATAGCTGTTTTTCCTCTACTATTGCCTTTAGAATGTACACAAAACTAGAAAAACAAGATGCATGCATTTTGGAAAGATGTGTTGACCCTCTGAGGGTCTGAGGAAAATGGGGATCAGAAAGCTCAATTTTCTTAATGTTATGTCATTGAAGAACTTCTATCCAAATATGACGGCTAGAGAAAGCCAGATGTAGTACTCATATAAAAACAATTCAGAGAATTCTGTTCAGACTGTGAAAATTACACTTCCCATAAATTCTTTTGCATTATCACACCACAAATCAGCCAAAGAGGCATCTGATTCTTGCTTTGAATATCAGTTGATTGACTGTTGTTAAAAAACATTTAATGGGACTCACTCAAAAGCTGAAAGATTATCTCATTTTAGCATTCTCAAATGCTGCTAACACAAAAAGTTCAAGAAGCACAGAGATTTAAATAAATGTTCCAAAATAATATCATCAATATCTACCAAATATACTTTGATCCATAATGAGCTATTTACCATATTCCTTAATCAGATGCATATTCCAAAACATTCTGAAGTATGTTTGTGAATAGTTGAGCTTTACTTTAATCCAAATGAAAAATGTTGTTCCATGGTAAATAATCTTTACTTTCTCTTTTTCTAAGTATTTGAATATATATAAGTACCTAATTGGATGTGCAAACATATGTGCAGATATTAGCGATATATATACACATAGATATAGCTATAAAACATCCATAAGACAAGTAAAAAATATATATATTAAGAGAGAAAGAGAAATGTTTAAATAAATCTAATTTTGGTTTTGATTGATCTGGATTTTGCAATATTGTCGACACTAATTTAAAGAGCCATCCTATATATATTTTTTTAATCTGTACCATAGGCAGTACTTTCTATTTGTTTTGTAACAGTAAATTTCAATGAAGATGACCTAAGTGCAAACAAAACCATCAACACAAAATAATATTTAGCATCTGCAAAGTGACTGGCACGCTGAAAGTACTGTGTAAGTATTTAATAATTCCTCAAAACAGACCTGAGGACCAGTAAGCACTTCCCCCATCAGTGTTGGAGAATAGGGAAACAAGGTACCACAAGGCACAAAGCAAGTTATCCCCTGCACCCTACATAGGGTACTGGAAACAACACTGCCTTTTAGTAGCAGTGTTTATGCAAATCTGCTCCGAACAATAGAAACTTAAAGAGATGGTAATAACTGCTCGTAAACACCCATTGTCTTTCCACTACAGTTAGTTTTGACATAGCATTAAGTATGAACAACTTCAGATGTGGAAGAGTAGGTGAAAAACAGCAGATGAGGCATACAAGCTCAGTGTAGTTTTTTTTATGATGAAAGAATAGTATTTGCTAGGGAAAAAAATGGAGTATATTGAATTAATCCCATGTATTTCTGTTCATTTCAAGCCTTAGAATGTTGTAGCTTTCCACTGAAATCAGCTCAGACAGAAAAGATGCCTGTATCAGCAGTTTTCATTTTATTTTTTTGCTCATAGTGCCTTTAAGGATTGTGCAGAATTTGAGGATGAATGGACACGCTACCTTTGCAAAGTTCCCATCTTTTTGTGATTTTTCAGTCTTTAAGGATGCATCTTCAGAATAAGTAGAATTTTTCTTCTTTTTAAGATTTCTCAGTCCTTAAAGATGAAGTCCTGGCTTTCCTTTAAAACTGTCTACAATGAAGGTGTTTCTATTGAGCTAGAAGGGATGACAATGGTCTTGAAAGACTTCCCTAATGTACGTTTTATTCTCTCTTTCTGAGGATTCCATCATTCCTTGGTCATGGATATTTTCATTAATAAAGCTAGGATGCTTTTTAGTTGGAAATGTTATATCCACTGACATGCTTGTTGATATCCCTCTGGTCAATTTTTGTCAAGAATATTTCTGCTTATTACCAGAACTCTGGAAAATGCTGCAATGTATAGTTTATCATAGAATTAGTTTATCATAGTCTTTAAGTAAGCATTTTGTTGTTGAGGACACCTGTAAAAGATTTTTTATATTTCTTTCTTCTTGTTAGAGGAACCACACAAGAACAGATGTTCTCTTTTTCCTTGAGTATGTCAAAGTGAAGACTCCAATTTATTAACATTTAAGACTGTCCATATTCTTGTTGAAAAGGAACCACTGCTCATTCACAACATGCAAAACAAAGTTTTGCTCCATTTCTGAATTTCTATTTCTAAAGGAAAAATCCAAATTAAATCTTCAAATGAGCTTTTGGCATGAATGTCAGTATCCCATGTCTTCCAACACCACCACATTACTATTGACATGACCCAAAATATAAAATCAAAGGTGTACAAAGAAAAAAACATAAGTTGACCTTCTGTGACCATGAACTGTTCCCTGTTATAAACCTCATTTAAGATTCACATCTGACACAGCACATATAAAGATCCTGCCTAATTAGGCAAGGGAAAAAAATTACAATTAATTTTAATTTTGCTGTACGAC
The DNA here is from genome assembly GCF_019232065.1 of Centrocercus urophasianus. NCBI lineage: Eukaryota > Metazoa > Chordata > Aves > Galliformes > Phasianidae > Centrocercus > Centrocercus urophasianus. The sequence goes on along the minus strand of NW_024884142.1, from coordinate 47,044,231 downwards.
TACTAGCCTGTCATCCCATTAAAGATCTCCAAACTGTGGGAATGGTGTCTTTCAAGGTAATAAATTACTCAATACATGCCTAGGTTGAAAGGGTTGACTGTATTTAAGTAAATATCCTAAAATTTTTCTAAATATTCCACTGAAGATTATTTTAACTCATGTTCTTAATATGACTAACAGCAGTCTCAACCAAGCTCTACCATCAGCTAGTGGGAACTAAGTGGGTTTATGATAGAGCCTTTATCTCATAGACTCTCAGTGCATAGACCTTCTTTGCATACCAACTGAAACGCCAGCTATATATGATTTGTGGCAAAAATTATAAGTCAAGCCTAGAATAACTACTGAGTGAAATTTCAAATAAAGCAGGAGTAGACAAATGTAATTTCTGGCATTGTAACGTTCTACACAAGGTATCTGTACGTCAGTAGTGTTGATGATACTCTGACAAGTTATTAAATCTGTTACACCATTTAAATTCTCTTTATATATGAAAAGTGAAGTCACATCTCTCCCATACCAGAGATATTTCACTTATTGTTAATCATCCATAGTTACTGTGTCTAATCAAATTTGGCAACACATGCTGCCTTTGTAGTCAAAAGAGAGATGAGCTCTCACTCATTTTAGAATAAGAAATAGGACTGGGGATGGATAGTTAACCACAAGCTTTAGCTGTCATCAAGAAGCACTACACAGTATACCTATATGCCAAGACTTGAAGGACAGACTTCTGTCAGACTCCATGGATATTATTACAAAAAATTCCTAACATACACTGCAGAAAGAATAGTTTTTCATGTAGATAAATTATAGACATCACTGATAAAAGAGGAAAATGAAGATGTACTTACCAAGAAAAACAGAGGACTCACAGTAGTAATAGCCATTGGGTTGCTTTTTTTTCAACATAGAGCAAAGATCGAAGCGATGCAGGATTTCATTTCCAAAATAATGGCTTTTATAATCTTCATAAAGGCTTGAGTCAATTTTTTTCACCTTTAAACATCAATATAAAGTTCAATTACAGGTTCTGCTAGAAGACTGAACTTTCACATTTAATGCCTATAGTTTTCATTTTAACCAGAGGTTTTGTTAGAATGGAAATTTGCTTCAAAATGAGAGAAGAGTACTGAAACAATGCTATGCCAAATATTCTGTTTCAGCTACGCAGTTATCTACTGCAGAACTTAAACAAAGGATTAAAAATGTCATTAAACCTCCTTTCTACTCATTCTTCTTCAGTCATGTACCATACACAACACTGCAAGTGCTTTAATTTCAAATGGTTTGCAAGAGTCTTCATGGAATACTTAACTGTAAATTATTCTCCATATCAGCACCAGGCAAGTTATTACAGAGAAAAATCTCAAATGTTTGTCAAGAGCAGTTTTATGTTCTCAAAGTCATCAAATGGAAAATACGTACTTTTTTTTTTTTCCTTTTTTTTTTTCCCTAACACATTGGCGCTGTGGGGACACAGGCTCTATGATGGACGTACTTGCTGCTGTTCTCTGTGCAGGTGCCACTGGTAGGAAGGCTGAGCACGTATCCCCAGACATAGGCAGAAGTGTAGAGGACATACACTGAAAGTGCCCCAGCAAGACACTGGTGCAACAGTACCCACAGATAGGGCAGACAGCAGACAGACCCCACTCCAGCATCTGGCACTGAGACTCCACTGGCTCCAGCCACTGACACAGCAGGCCTGCGGAACTCACACACTGCCCTAACTCGAAATTCACACACACCAGTCCCCCCAGTAGCTGGCCCCTTATCCCTGCAGCACACACAGGACTGGGAGTAAGATTACGCAGACAGCTGGTTAAGAGGCGATTTAATAAAACAGGACGGCTTTCAGTGGTCAAGCAAGTGCTGTTTTACATGATTTTTTACACTCTTTTTTGTCCCTCCTTTGTTTCTCCAATATGCCCTTCCCCAGTATGTTCGTCCATTAGTTCGTAGTCTCACCTTTAACATCCTTTAACATCCTGGACCCTCAAGGTTTACACAAACCAACAGTTGCGATGTCCTATTTTGCCTGTACTTTCCCAGCAGCCCACCAATTAGTGTCATTGGCAACGTTTCTTTCTTGGTTTTGCCTGTATTACATTTGCCTGACAGCTTTGAGTCTCTATACATTTTATTTATGGCTTCTCTCTTCCCCTTATCACCCCACTTGACAAGACCTTCTACTAGACAATCTGATGGAAATAAGCATTCCCACACTCCGCACACTCATAGCAATCACTGTGACTGACTAGGTTTAACTCTTGTTGCTGTCTCCTTAATCAAGTTAGTCAGGCTTGTGTCTCCATATGCCACTGCTTTTGGCTTCTTGCTTTTCTTATTATCTCCATCCACACTGAAAAGGTCCTCCACCAGATGCCCCAAGGCAGATAGATGCTCTCTCCTTCCACATACCTTTATACAACATCCATTTGTCTAAGCAGTGCACATACTCATTTCTTGTGATCCTTTCACAGTTACTCGCATGCAATATGTGCTCACCGAAGGCTTTCTACTGAGTTATTACTTCAATAAAGGTTCACTTCAGAAGAACCTTGTTTCTGTAAGTACCTACACATTCGGTTCTATCATTGTAAGTCTTGTTCAACCAGGTCAGAAATGTCTTTCCAGTTCCTTAATCTCTGAAATAATGACATCTAGTGGTGGATGTTTTCTATCTAAGGTACACAATCTCCTTGTAAGTGTAAGTGCATTCCAAACTCACTCATTATTTAAAATATGATATTCTATGGCTGAATTAGTTCTTAGATAATTTTGAATTCTAGCCTACTTTGAAACTAAATCATCAATTGTGTTCTCTGGCTGACAGTTCTTTGAAATACGCTTAGTCTTCCATCAGTAATTTAAAGAAAGACCTTTTCAGCCAGGAGAATGCTTGTCAAAATGTGAAGCCTCAAGTATTCGGTGAAGAAAATGAGGGAGGAATCCAGGGAAGAGATCGAGATCATCATGCTCCAATAAGAAACAGCATTCAAAAGGGGCTGGGATGGTGCGTGTCAAAAACAGATTGGTTGTGAGTGAATCAAATGCTAAATGGTCAGGAATTGAGTTTTGCTGTTGACACATTCCTGGAAGATATTTGGAAACCTGAATGATATTTGTACTGACTTGGAGCAGTTGATGGAGCCCTGCCTGCAATGGCTGCAATGAGGTGCTGATGGCAAAAGGATGAAACAGTGCAGGTGCATGGGAAGGTCATGGCTCATTTATACAACGTGTCTGGAGCAGTGGAGAAGAGGAGCTGTTTCCACATGGGAAAGCTACAGACGCTCGATTACGAAGACGTGCTGTACTTGGGTGCTGGGTGGGGAGGAAGAAAACACCCGGCCTCTGAAGCAGCGCCGCAGTGAGCGGAGTCCTGCGGGGCACGCGGCCGTGCGAAGGGCCCACAGCGCAGCAGCAGAGCCCGCCGCCTGCCGAGGGCCGGGCTGGCATCGCGGCGGCCAGAGGGGGCGCTGCGGACCCGGTGGAGCGGCTCGGCCCCGGCGCAGTGCCTCCCTGACAGGCCGGGAGCCAGGGAAGGAAGAAGGGGGTTGAGGTGGAAGTCGCGGCCTTCACACAGCCGCAGTGAGCTGTTCACCGGTGGGCGAGGAGGACGAGTGGAGGGTAAGGAGAGGAGCTGGACGCAGAGAGGTGGCTGTTACTGTGGCTTCTGTAAGGGAGACTGGCTGACCCCTACAGCAAACGTTCATCTGCTGGCACAGAAATTGGCACTGTGTGAAGAAGCAGGTGCATAAATAGCAGGGAGGCCCAGCTGACCAGTCCGTGTGGCTGTGTCTTTGCAAGGCACTGTGGTCAGTGGGGCGGGCAGTTGATTTTGTATGTGCGTACATATGCACAAGTACGCTGCTGTATTTATGGGCATTTGTGCTTACTTGTGGTAAAGCTGCACAGTTCACTTCACAGAAATGCTGGGCGTAGGCCTGAGTTGCTGAGGTTGGGAAGGACCTCTGGCAATCACCCATCTGCCCTCTGGCTCAAAGCAGTAGCCTGCATCAGGTTGCACTGGACCACATCCAGTCAGGGATTTTGTTCTCCAGTAGAATGAGTGCCACATCAGCCACGAGTTGCCCCTTGCCATCACTGCTTGCGCCTGAACAAGAGGAGCAAGAGTGTTCTGACATACATATGTCTGTCTTGTGGTATGCAGGGGAGTTTGCAGTTACTTACTATGATACAGAAGATTGCTCGGTTTACTTCATGCCTGACACACCTGATAGTGAAGGCCTCGAGCTGCTGCAAAAAGTGACAGGGGAAGTTCATCCTAAATGCATAGTGACAAGTGCAAAACAGGATCAGAATATTGCCAATTTCCTGACCAACCTAGCAGACAGTGATAGCGATAAAGGAAAAATAGAAATTGTCCTGTTTCCTAACATAGATTTTGGCCTAGAAGTCAGCAAGCAACGAATTCTATCTAGACAATTTCCATTTATCCCATCCCATATGACTGCAACAGAAAAAATTCTTTATTTGTCCTCAGTCATCCCTTTTGAGTGCCCACTCATGATAAGAGCATTAGGGGGGCTCCTTAAGTACCTCGACAGGAGAAGGGTTGGAGTTGAACTGGAAGAAAGCGGTATTGCAGTTCCTGTTTTAGCCTTTAGAAAGTTTGTTCTGTCAGAAACTGTGAATATAGACCAAGACACTTACAGTGTTCTACAGATATTTAAAAGTGATATCCATCCTTCTGTGTATAAACTTTCTAGTGGATTAAAAGAAGGATTCAGTTTATATGGGATTTTAAATCGCTGTAGATGCAAACGGGGAGAAAAACTTTTGAGGCTGTGGCTTACACGACCTACTCGGAACTTGACAGAGCTAAACAAACGGCTGGATGTTATCCACTTCTTCCTGTTGGCTCAGAACCATGAAACAGTCCTTACCCTTCAAGATTGCCTCAGGAATATAAAAAATGTGCCTCTTATTCTAAAAAGAATGACTCTATCCCATACAAAAGTTGGTGACTGGCAAGCACTCTATAAGACAGTGTGCAGTGCACTGTGCCTTAGAGACACATGTCGCTCTCTGCCCCATAGTATTGAACTCTTTCAGATTATTTCACGCGTCTTCACTGATGATCTGCAATACATTGCTAGTCTTATCAGCAAAGTGGTGGACTTTGAAGGCAGCATCTCACAAAATCGCTTCACTGTTAGACCCAATGTGGATCCCACCATTGATGAAAAGAAGCGAAGGCTAATGGGTCTGTCAGACTTTCTTACAGAAGTGGCACAGAAAGAACTGGAAACGTTGGACAACCATATTCCTTCCTGTTGTGTGATCTACATTCCTTTGATTGGGTTCCTTCTCTCCATTCCACGGCTACCGAGCATGGTGGATAAAAATGACTTTGAAATTGAAGGCTTGGACTTCATGTTCTTGTCAGAGGATAAACTGCACTACAGAAGTGCTAGAACTAAGGAGCTAGACAGCCTGCTGGGTGACTTGCACTGTGAGATAAGAGACCAAGAAACACTTATTATGCACCAGCTGCAGGCAAAGATCTTGGAGAGGTCTGAAGTGCTTAACAGTGTGATTGAGTACACTGCACACCTGGACGTGCTGTTGGCTTTGGCAGTGATGGCTCGGGAGAACTCCTACTGCCGGCCACGCTTTACTCAGCGCCATGGCTTCCACATCAAGGACGGAAGACATCCACTGATGGAACTATGTGCAAAGACATTTGTGGCTAATCCTGTGAACAGTGGTGAGGCTACCAGACGAATAAAGATAATCACTGGGCCCAACTCATCTGGAAAGAGCGTCTACTTAAAGCAAGTAGGTCTTATAATATTTATGGGTCTAATTGGCAGTTATGTGCCTGCAGCAGAGGCAGAGATCGGAGCAATTGATGGGATTTACACAAGAATCCACACTAGGGAATCAGTTTCTGTAGGACTCTCCACATTCATGATTGATCTTAACCAGGTTGCCAAAGCAGTAAACAATGCCACAGAGAGGTCATTGGTACTTATCGATGAGTTTGGCAAAGGGACCAACACACTAGATGGCCTGGCCCTTCTGGCTGCTGTGCTGAAGTACTGGATCAATCAAGGAACCCAGTGTCCGCAGGTCTTTGTGTCCACTAATTTTCACAGCTTAATGCAGCTGGAACTTTTGCCTGACACACCTCTTCTAGAATACCTCACCATGGAGACTCACCAAGATGGAGATGAATTGGTGTTTTTCTATCAGATCAAACAAGGAGTATCCACTGTTAGTCATGCTGCCAACATTGCTGCACTAGCTGGAATGCCTGCCAAAATTATTGAAAGGGGAGTGGAAGTATCAGAACTGATTCGCAATGGAAAAGCTATCAAACGTATTGATCATCCTTCAAAAGGAGACCAGATGGAAAAATGCAAGGCTGTTGTTGAAAAGTTTCTTAGCCTAGACCTTGATGATCCTAATGTGAACTTAGAAGAGTTCATGCATAAAGAGGTATTGCCCTCTGCAGCCTCAATTCTATAGCATGACTATGTCTAAAAGCATATATTACAAGGTATCTGCCACGTTCGATAGGGTGGCTTGGTAATTTCAACAATAAAGACTATGCCTAATGCCTCACACACTTTTAAAAATTGTCTATAATGTATGTCATTTCTTATTCTTGTTTAAAATCAGTATGGTAGTTGTATATCCCTGTATGGTGCATGATATGAAAGCAGGAAGACTTGAAAGAGGAGAGAACCTCTTCCAGCTGTTGGATTGTGCATTTTGAGCCCCTATTGTTAGATTCTCAGACTGAAAAAATACTGTAGAAAAATCAAAATAGTTCTGCTGGTCTCATGGCACTATAAAAACAAAGTGTTGATTGTTTTGTTGAAGTAATCATTTCAGTCATTTTGGGATCATCATCAAAGGATCACATGTAAGTATGTGCTTTGGACTCCCAGAACAACAGATCACTTTGTTACAGTACAAACCACTAAAGTAGACACTGCTTAATGGAAATATAGAGGGATTTAATGAGCTCTGTGACATTTAATAAAGCTGCATTTCTGGCCATAAAGGCAGAGAGATTCCAAGAGCTGATATAAAAAGAATGGGAGTCAGAATCAGTGGGGTCTAACTAGAGGGGAAACGCTTTGGTTTTATCGATAATCACTCTCTTAAGGTCCTGCAGAGTAAGAGTACATAACTATGCTTTGTGAGTACAAAAACAAAATTACAAGTCCAGGAAATGGTAAACTATACTAGGCATATAAGGCAGGAAAAACCAGCATTTTTTTCAACTATTCAACTTAATACCAGAGCAAAGGAATCCATTTCACTTCTGTCAGTGCCAAGGATCAACTCTGAACCAAGCATTTGATCACTGAGTATGCAACACATATACATGAACAAGTGAATAAAGAGGAGGTATGATATGTAACTATCACAGAAGTAATAAACTTCTCTGCAAGAGCATTAAGTGCCTTATCTAAGTTATCTAAGACAGAAAAGACATGAGATAACTGATTGTCTGTAACAGTATTGCTAATTGGAGAGAATCAGCAGATACACTGGATCTCTCTTCAGCTCTACTTGATTTCAGGAAGCCAAGATTCCACTATCACTAATTCAAGAGAAAAAAATTATATGAGAAAAAAAAAAAAAAGTTATATTCCTAATTACTAACATTTAGATACTTAACATAGATACTAAACATTTTATCTGTTTGGTATGTTTTACTGACGACAGCAAGAAGGTGAACGTGAGTGTCCACCAAAAAGATCTGAAATTAGAGACAGTTCAGTGCAGGCTCAGTGCAGAATGTCCTCCTTTTATGATGTGCATTTATGACACTACAAAATAAAAAACTTTTGTTATCTATAATGAAACCAGGATAGTGACAAAAGTTTAACATAAACTGCATTAAAAATACAAGAGTAAATGACCAAACTGTGCACTTTTGCTGCTATTTTCAGTGTAATAATACTGCCTGCAAAATAATATCTAACATCTTGGGGATATTACCACTGAAGTTGAATGACAGCAGTGAACAGGCCATGTACTACACTTACAAGTGTTGTTTACAGATTTTTCTCACAAATATATTCTCTTTTATTAATTATACATACTGCATTCTAAACATGTGCTGCATAGAGTTATATCATATGTCAAATATTCTTAAATTATACTTTTGGAATACTTTCTTGTCAACCTATGCCTAGACTAAGGATATACAGCTTTTTAGTTAAGCAGATGCTATCTGAGCAGTGTAATTGCCAGTCATCTACTAACAAAATCCATTTCATCACATTTGCAGTTCAGGCAGCAGTATATGTACTAAAGGATCTCTGATTATTATACAGCATTTATCAGGTGTGCCTCACAACACTCCCTGAAATAAATAGCAGATGAATGAAAAACAGAGGGTTGTGACTGACCTACATCAACGTAGCAGAATAGTGAGGGAAACAGGAATAGAAATGTTATTTTTAAGTGCAAAACTCAGTTACTTCTTTCACTGTGTTTCAGATGTTCTTTGTTCAGAAGATAATGATACTAACCCAGTATTCTTACCATCCAAGTCAGCTGTGAAAACAACTAGGCACGTGCAAGTAAATTATCTGCCTTTGTCTCAGTCCAAAGGCACCCAAAGACACACAGTGCCTGCTTAATCTGGGGAAGTTTTCCATGGCGCATTTGATTTCAGGATTGTCAAGCTGAATGTGAAGAATGAGTTTCTCCACTTCTGAGCAGTTAAGAAGGTTCTTTAACCTGAGAAGCTGAGAGGGCACTCAGGCAGCTCTTTCCTTGTCCACTTTATCTGAAATGTTATCCTTCACTAATTTTGATTTCCAAGGTTGTGGGGTTTTTTTTGTTTGTCTGTTTTTGTTAATATTTATCATTTATCATTTTGTCTATTTTTAGCTTAATGCTGTGACTTCAAAGTGCAAAGCTGTTTTCTTGAGATTTTTCTTCATTTTGAACTCTCAAACTCTTTTACATTGTAAATACCCATGACAACTTTGGAAAGTTCAGGTCTTCTCAGAAGATACATAGGTCACAAAATGTAAAAAGATATTTAAAATTATTTTTACAAAAGGAAATGTTGGTGGAGTTTAGATGTCATTGTATGGAGAATGGTTTAAAGTACTGATTCAAATTAGAAATCTCACATTTTAAAAAATTCTGATATATTTTTGAAGCTGTAGCTATGAACTAAAGTCAACTACTTTGTTCTGTTTACTCTTTTATATGCTTTCTCATGCCATCGTCATCCACTCTCCATTTCTTGTTTTTCATGCTGTTATATGATCTGAAAATGCAATCCAACATTATGTTAAGAAATACAACAAAATAGATAGAATTTCTGTGTTTCATGTTGTTATTTATTGTTGTCAGGAAATGCAACTAAGAAAACTAAAAGAAACTATCTTACTAAATATATGGACACAATTATAAAAATGATAGAGAAGACTGATGCTAATGCCAGACAGTGGACTGACTGACAAAAATTCCTGATAATTTACAGATTTTTAATACATAATATCTTTCTAAACAGTGCATCTTCAGAATACTATGTGTATTATCCAGTATTATGGAGGACTAAGGAAGATGATTTGAAATGACACCGACCCGGTTCTGTCAGTAGCTGTGAATATCAGAACACAGAAAATATGTATCCTGGCCAATACTTCATGCAAGGTAGATAAATGTTTAAAAAAAAAAAAAAAAAAAAAAAAAGCAGACTGGCAAAAAAGCACCTTGATTATCTGAGATGTTTTAACAAAACAGTAACATTGGTGAACAGCTGATATTCTGCAAAAGCTGTGGATTTTTAGAATGTTTTAAAAAGCAGCTGTTAATACAAGCAAAAGCTTCAGCCTACAATTTGATGAGCTGTAACACATCACCTACAACCTGCAGACAAGTCCTTATTTTGCTTCAGAGCAATTATGCATTATGTCCCTGAAGCTACTTAATACATCTCAGAACTCATTCCATCTTCCAGCTGATTTCAGAATATTCCTTAATTAAGATCTTCACCTTTCAGATTTTATAGTTTTTTTTCTAATGAATAAAGTACTTTAATGCTTGCTAAATCACCTGACAATAATTGTACTGTGTACTTTAATCCTTATTTTTAGAAAATATTTCTTCTGAAAATTACTTTCCAAGCCAATGTTGAAAGGTTACATAAAGCACTGTATTGTGCTTTATTATACCAGCAAAGAAATTTTATGGAGATAGATCTTATGTTAATAATAAATTACTGTTAAGTTAGTGTGAAATAAAAAGCTAAATATCCTATTATTGCTTCTCTGTATTTCTCATTATAGTTATTGTAGCTTACTTCTAAGTTTGTCTACTTTTTCTTGTAAAAAAAAGCTAATAAATGGGCAAGAAATAGATACCTGCAAGAGAATATAATGCTGCATTTTATCACTACTGTGTAATTCAACAAAACATATTCAATCAAAAGAAATGCAAGCCTGCACATTATGCATAATCAACATATAAATTCCCCTGTTTATTTACCTATTTTCTCCCACAGAGTAACCAAACAATATCCACGCAAGCAGCATATAAATTCTGTGACAGCATTTCCAACTATGTGATCTACACCTTAGTACTAATTCTGTAATTTTGAACAAGTAACTCCACCTTTTTGCTTTGCATAGTTTCACAAAAGAAAACAGGCTATGATTTTACTGTAATGCGAATATCAAGAGTATTAACCTACAGTACAATATAGGACTACTTTTTACACAGTAGATGTACTAATTATTCCTTCCAACATATCAGTATTTTAAAGTCTTACCTCTTCAGCTGGCTACAAAGATGTAAAACTATGATGCTATAGCATAAGCAACTCCTTCGTTCATCTACGAATTAAACTTTCTGGATTGCTGCTGAGCTACATGAAACCTGAGCTCACCTGCTTACGTAGCTGTGTTGATTTTGACAACTTCATAAAGGTCAGATGGGGCTTAAAAGCTCTTTCTTCTCCTGCCAAGATGCCCTTTTCTTGAAATATCTTCCTCATAGTCTCTAAGAGGGGAAGAAAATGTAGAGGAACTCAGAAATTAAACCACAGAATGCTTAAAAGTGTGTTTCCGACTGTAGTATGAGTCACAACCACGCCAGTATTTAAAAAAAATATATAATACCAAAAGGCAGAGAGGTTTCTACACAACTTCAAAGGTATTCACTGTTTCATGCAAAAATCTTCTTGCATTTGCAATTAATATGGGTCACAAATTTGGCATTAGTAAGATAATGGCAATTAAATAGCAATCAGTGCTGCCTTCTTTTGCCGTCAGATTAAAACAGTCCAGGAGTTCTCACTGAAAAGTTTTGCAAACTCCAGGAAGACTATAAACAAATACCAAAATTTTCTGTCTTTAAAAATATTGTTCTGTGATAAGTCCTACTTTCTCTATTTGGGTAATATTCCTCTTAGACTAAAGGAATCCTGAAGTTGGAAGCTATAAAGTCTGTCACTGAATTTATGTGGCAGAGCTGCAAGACATGCTAAGTATACTGAAGTTAGATTCTTATTGTTCTACTTTTTTAGTCTTCACTGTTGCCTTTGAAGTTCTTTTTCTAATTTTGAAATACACATTTGTCTACCACAAAGGTCAAAGCAGCTCTACTACACAGACCTTGCTTACCATATCACAGCTAATCTGCCCAATATAATGTTTTGTTTCTTGGAAATACATTTCAGTGGAATTATTGAACTAGGCTTTATTTTTAAACTGAAATACTATAAATGAAAAATATCTGTTGTAATTTTGAAAGTTCAGATGAAATAGATAAAACCTGTGGCAAACAGAATATTCCTATTATCGAAAAACAGAAAAACTGCTAACATTTTTTTTCTGTGCAAATACAACTTCAAATTTTTCACTAGCTGTAAATCTAGATGACACACGCTATCCTTGAGCTAAAATCGAAACAGGAAAAAAAAATCCTATCAGATGAATTTAATCTACTCTTACTATAATCATGTATCTGCAGTAATGTGAATTACTTCTGGTTGAAATGCTTGAGCTGTATCAGAAAGATCCACTGCATTATTCTTCTCCTTGGAAGGAAATGCATTACACTGGGAAGTGAAAAGCAAGGCTAGATGAAAAAAGGGAAGGCCCAATAAACCAAAATTCAGGCATTTAAAGCTGGCTAGCACGAGTCTGCCAGTTCACACATTCTTCTAGTACTTACTCTTACCTTTTTGATTGTTTGCTATAGTAAATATATGTGAGGTACTTTGGAATCACATACAAGAAGAGATTTTACAAGCTTGTGCATGACTTCACATCAGAGGAGTTCTAAAAAATACAGTTCTATATAAGATGTCTTAAAACTGGAAGGCTGACATATTTCACTTGAATGGAGAGAAAAGATTCTAGAGATCCCATGAAGTTTTTTGTTGAAGCTAGAATTGGGTCTCTGGTGGAAAACTGGACAGCTGGAGAGAAGATTTGGCTGTGCGACAGTGTGAATTGTCAGTACTAAAGCCACTTTTTTTCCATAGCCAAGTAAATTCAGGCAAATCGACAATACACTGTTCAAAACACAGGTAACAATTGGTATAAACAGTCACTTGCCCTGTGGTAGTCAGTAAAATTAGATTTGGTTTCACTCTATGGTTTTTGAGTCTCCATTCATTTACCATCCGAATTTATTTCTTGCAATTACTACTATACTACCCAGCCAATGAAGTAAAGCAAACATTTGTAATTACAACTTTTGTAATAACATCGAGAAAAGAGAGATGAGAAAGGCATCAAAATTTAATTTTAAAGTAAATGCCAGGGTTTCAAAATAAGCTACTAGAATTCTCTTTCTGGAGGATGTATTCATATTCTGCATGTAAATAGAGAAGGAGGTGGAGGTATGATGCAGCCCAAGAGATGAGGTACAAAAGTGATCTGGACTTCCTTCCCACAAGTCAAACAAACTCACTGTGTTATGTTGGACAATCACTATTCTTTTCTCATTTAATTCCTCTCGTTACATGAGAAGATTATATAAAAGTGCATGTATGTGTATATTTATGTATGTAAGTAAATATTACAGAATCATAGAATGGCTGAGGTTGGCAGGGACCTCTGGCCCAACTGGTCTGACCCCTAAAGCAAGGCCACCCAGAGCAGGCTGCCCAGGTCCATGTCCAAGCAGCTTCTGAATACTGCCAAGGAGGAGGCTCCACAGCCTCTCTGGACATCCTGTGTCAGTGCTCAGTAGAGAAGTCTTTTCCCACATTTGGACCAACTCTCCTGTGTTTCAGTTTGTTCCTATTTCCTTCCATCCCCTTCCTCCATTCTTCCCTCCCTCTCCATCCAAATGAGTGCACAGGCATAACTTCCATACAGATCTACAAGTAAACTGTAGATCTATGCATCTACATATCTTAAACTACTATCTGTCAATAGCTTTGGATATGAGGCTATACACAAGATCAGCTTACCTACCTGTATTATTTTGTGTCTGTGGGAAACAGTTCTACCTTTGCCCTGAATCCCTGCTAAGCTATTATGCAGCTGTGCACACAAGAATTCATGAACAACAGATTAACATATCAAAACTAAATAAATGTTTGCTGCTTATTCAAATTGAGATGCAGAAGTTCAAATTAACTCAATTAATAATGCTGGGCATGTATTTCTGTGCTTCCAATGGCCAGCTTATTTTCTGATGTTGGTAAGCAGAGTAAATGCTGAATAAAGCGTTAGATGAATTTAAAACTGAAATGGTTGGTAACAAACCCATTTTCTGCTTCCTTTATTTGGTCCTCTGAACAGCATCATCTGGGGACTCCTTGACTTTGATACTCCAGCAAAGGATTAGTCATTAAAAACAAGTTCATGCTACCCTGTGATAGTCTCATGGTTTGTAGTCTTTTTTTCTCGACTGTGAAGCTCAACTCTTCTGCCACCATGTCTTATCTCTCCCCTCTGCAATTAAGATCTGTGGTGATGAAGATGTGATTACAGAGATATGTCCCTAATTCCTCTAAGAGCTCAGTGTCACAGCAGTGGTTTAGCCAATCATGGGATTTAAAACATGGTATTTTCAACAAGGTAGAATGATTATGATGGTTCTATAAATGTGTGTTACAGTGGGACAGTAAGGAACCTACATTTAATAATGCCGAACAGCAGCCACGTAGCATGGGTGTCTTCATTTTGTGCTAAATAAACATATTTATAATTTTGTTTCCAATCATCTTTTCAAAATCATCTTTTTTTCCTATCTGGAAATTCTAAAGAAGAAAAAACATAAAGAAAAACTGCTGTGAAGTAGAAAACAAGAGAGACTGCAGTTTTAAATTTGATCTATTTACATGTTTATGTGTGTGCCCATGTGTGTTCCCATGGTGATCGGACATAACCTCCTCACACATCCTCCTTTGCTGTGGGATAGATCATTATATAAATATCACAGGCTCAAAAGATTGGCCACACTTACTGGCACTACAGATAACTTCAGTTGTATGGCTTTGTAGTACACTTTGACATTTTACAGGTTAAGGTGACTTACAAATGTCATACCACAGTGTTTCTTTCCTCAGAGATAATGAAAATAGGAAGAAATCTGAGGAGATGGAGGGGAAAGAAAGAAACAAAGCAAAATGTTATTCTGAGAGCACAGGAAGAGTAGAAGATAATGTAATGCTATTAATATCTATGCAGCCCTCAGAAGAAGAGATCACAAGGAGGGTTTTAAAAGAATGGGGATAGGAAGCATGGATTTTGTGGGCAGAAAAAAAGTTCCAGGCTTAAGGGATTTTATGAAAGGGGATTTGAAGAATGAACAAATATGTGAAAGTTAAACTTCATGATGAGGATTGCCTGATCTGAAAGCAAGCAGAGGTCAGTGACAAGAATGATAGACAGACAGTGCACATGGGTCTAAGCATCTACCATCTTTCCCTCATACATGACATTACTAGCTGGACTGAAAAACTAAGAGGATCTGTATTTTCCCTTATTAATTTCAGGGTGACCAGTTTTTGCAGCTTCAAAGAATACCCTCAAAAAGTTAAGGCTATATTTGCAAGCTCAGTGACTTCCTATAACAAACTTTTGGACAGCTTTCAGACCATCTTTCATGCAGTTCGCTGTACTCTGCAATATCACTTTGCACATTATTTTTACAATGTCAAAATTACTGAATGTCATCTGTGCCTTTTATATTGGATGTAGCTAAATTCATTAGACAACTGTTTTCCCATAATTAGACCTGAAATACAATACATGAAACTTGTCCAGAACAGCTATAAACTTGAAAGGCTCAGAAATTCCACAGCTAGATCAATACAGAATGATTCACAGAAAAATTGCTGTATGTGAACTGTTGGGTCACAGCCTGAACCACTGCTTGATTACCTGGGGAAAGGACCTGGTCAGCCCTAGGAGCACAGGTGAAGGTAATCCACTCGTGTGACTGGAAGGGGTGGAGCCTGGCTGCACCTCTCTTAGCCCTGATTTAAGGGCTGACTGCCTCTGGGGAAAGATTTCTTCTTGGAGATCCTTCTTTGATGAAGCTTTCTCTTGTGATCCTGGAATCTTGTGATATGGGTATGTAATCTTATTCTTTTTCCTTATAGTACCTTTCTAATGTGCTGGTTCTTTTACCATCACGCCTTTGATGTAAGCTTTTCCCATTGGTTTGATCTGCCTAACTGCTACAATTGTATATTGAATAATAATCCATAATAGCCTTCTTCTTTTCCAATATTTCATTGAATGCATGAAACTACTATGCTTTCAGATTTTCTTCCAGTTTATTAATTTCTGCTCGTTTTTAAACCATGGTCCCTAAATTAGAAGACTTAGTTGAAGTGTTCCTGACTATTCTCTTAAAACTGAAGACACAGGGAAGCTAAGAATTGTTAAATTACACTTACAATTATAAATTTAACACACTAAGTAATGTACACTTTTCTTAAGTTCCTAGTTGTTATTTTAGGAGAATACTTTGTTGGCTACCACTTAGCAAAGTTTTGGGTATTACAAATTGGGTCTTCAGGTCATCCTTACTTTCACAGTAGTATTGAGTGTAACATGCTCAGCATTTCTCTACAGATAGGCAGGCAGCTTTGCACTGGACCAGCAGGCAAGACATAGTCTAGGCTATTTCCCAATAGTTCTTTTGTAGTTACTTAGGCTTTTCCACAGTGAGTTGCCACTATCATGCATCAGTGAGCTATACAGTTATTTCAGACATGCATCGGTAATAACCATGGGTTGTTGTCTTTGTCTCCATCATTACACAGGTATATAAAAGAACAAATGTGTTCATTCATTAAGATCAAGAGAGCACCTGGATCAAGCAATCCACACTTTGTACACAGATGCTAATATGTAAGGTAAGCCTGACAAGACAATAATGTGAAGGCTCAACATGAATTCTTAATGGAACTTAGTTCCTATAGTGCTTTTAATTCACCCCAGTACTTCCTAAATGTTTGTCATCATGACAAAAGAATCCCCCTTACATCTGCCCTCTCTGCCTGAAAAACTTCCCTGAAAATGCCCTCATTATAGAGTCAAATCATATTTTTGCATTTTTCTCAGCAGACTAGACATTGTTTTTGCTATTCTGCCTCCTGCCGTGCAGCTGGTCCTGAATTTTAAGATCCCGTCTGAGTGTAAGTGCAGGGAACTGAAAGGTGAGTGGCACCACAGTACAAAGCCAGGCCCCCACCCCAGTCCAGTGTTTCTCATATCCCCTTCGGCCTCTTTTGCTGGTCACAGCATTAAACATTCACTACTGAATAATAAGATCTTGAGCATGATACTTTGGTAGTGTTTAATAACTATTACTTACAAGGAGTACCAACACATAAAATTAACTGGTGCTAAGCTTTAATGGTTATTGTTTATTTTCATTAAAATGTATACCTCTTTTGTCAGCATTTGTCTATTCAAAGGGCCTAAAATGAAAACTGACATGTAGCAAAAGGCTTAATTAGAAAAGGCTGCATGCAGAAAACCACATCATATCAAAAGGCACAAACAATGCTCTAGTCTACTACCAGGTAGGTGTCTTGGCTCTTGCAATGCAATCAGCAAAACCACTTTTTTTTTTCTGATGGGTGTATTAATCGCATGGTAATCTGTATCAGCCTATACATACATACTTTATATTTTTTAAGAAAAAAAGAAAAATCCAACTGCCAGTTACTTTAAACTTTAGAGCATGCTTTTCTTTGTGCCGTGCATGAGCCAAGTTTCTACACAGGCCAACAACATTTGAGATCTATTCCTTCTTGTGTTTTTCTTGCTTGTTGTTTACCTCTTATGAGTTTGTGGAAAAACTATGATCGGAAGTAGGATCACGCATTCGTAAGAACAGTAACTAACACGGGTACATGGACTGGAAGAAAAGCCTAACCTACCCCAGCAGTGTATCTTGAATAGTGTTCTTAGGGATTTGGACTAGCAGCTTTTTGTTCACTTTTTACAAATTAGTTATTTTAATGAAAAACTACAACAGTTTTGAGTTCATGATTTTTACATCACACAATGTGGTTTAAAAATAACTGACAAGAGACAAAATGTATTTATCTTAGCATCAGCCATCTGGAAGCTAAGTGAACTAAATTAACTGAATTAAAGTATTTCTTTAGGCTCTCTGAAGTCAGGGAACATAAATCACCCTAAGACAGATGACAAATATGTGGTTACATAACCTTTTAAAGAGGCTCCTGCTCTCTAGCCCCAGGTCAGCCACCACTCCTGTCATTTGTGCTGACAGTCATGTAGCATTTCAGCAAACTACACTGACAAATTGTAAAGGTTAAAATTACCTGGCAAAGGAAAAAAAGGTGAGTTTAATCACAGCCGAATTCACTGTGTGATTGCAGAATCCCACAGCACAGCAGGGAGCCATACTGCTTTGGCACAGTTGTAATGCTGTGTTATGCTTGAGTAAAGCTGCAATGCACTTAGAGAAACAGGCTGTGACTGCCTCTCCATTTCTCTCTCTAGTGGTGACTGCTATGAAAACTAGCATAGAGAAATTAGACTAAATGACATTTTTAGGAAACTAAAGTTAGAGAAGTTAGGCATACTACTTGTTTTCCTCATCTAATTAATTAAAGAGTTTTAAAACATTTGATTAAACATTTTAACGTAATTAGAATAATTTAACATTTCTTTAAAAAACAAAGGATTGAAAGCAGTAGAAACAGTCAACTGCCAAAACATCAGTAACTCTTGTTGATGGAATTCAGGCTCCCTCTGGTGACCAGAATGCAACTGGCACCACCATTCATCCCTAAACTTGAAACTACAAACCCTATGGTATTAAAAAACAAAACAAAACAAAAAAACCAACAAATCAACAACAAACAGGATTCACTCATTCACTTGTATCCGTTTCAAACAGCATTTTTAATATAATTGTAAAAATGAAATCTGTTATTTTTCAAATTCACTTACTACTTCAAATATTCCATGGCATAATGAAGTACAAAAAATGACAACTTCTTTAAAATCACTGTACTTACTTAGTTTTTTAGCCACAGCCTTCTAAGAAGGCTTAGACAAAAATGGATTTCAGTACTCCTCATGCTCCTTAGTTAATACTTAAAAATAGTGTTATTTCTAGTAGATAATATATCCTAATCTCTGTTAATGGATTGCTAGGGAATAAATAGGAAATCACAACAGACAGAAGATATTACCTCTGCTTTTCCTGAACTTTTTTCTCTACCAATCTTCTGCTTACGTTAGTGTTACTAGACATGGAACTCGCCATGATGGTTCTTCAGTATATACAGATGTTATCCGTATCAAACTCCCATGTTACTTATGGAACAGTATCTTGCAGGAAGCTAATGTGAACTTAATGCATTTTCTATTGTGTTACTGATAATCCTCTTTCAACATCTTCAAGAATGCAAAATAACAGGTGAAAACAGAATTCACCGTAAGAGTGCGGCAGAAACCACATACAACTTGGAAGGAACACAATAGTAACTCTGTAAGAAACTAAGCTTAGATCTTGCCAGAAACCAAACCAGCTACAGGAGTTTGCTCTTCCACAGACAACAGAATCATTAACATCCTTCAAACAACAATGGAAGTTTTTTCTTTCTGCAAGCTTCAGTTTTAAAACCAGTTCCAGTGAATCACAGAATGCCCTGGGTTGAAAAGGACCACAATAATCACTGAGTTTCAACCCCCTGCTATGTGCAGGGTCGCCAACCACCAGACCAGGCTGCCCAGAGCCACATCCAGCCTTGCCTTCAATGCCTCCAGGGATTGGGCATCCACAACCTCCTTGGGCAACCTGTTCCAGTCTGTCACCAGCCTCTGTGTGAAAACTTCCTCCTTATATCTAACCTAAACCTCTCCTGTCTCTTGTTTAAAACCATTCCCCCTTGTCCTATCACTATCCACCCTCATAAACAGCCGTTCTCCCTCTGTTTATATGATCCCTTCAAGTACTGGAAAGCTGCAATGAGGTCTCTCCAGTGCCTTCTCTTTTTCAAGTAAGGGAAAAGCAGGGACCCAAGTTATATTACAGACAAGCTATGTTTGGAGAGAATACAGCTTTCACAAATGGAAAAATACATTTTCAACAGTTGTCTTATGTCAAACATGTAGCTGTGTACAGATCCTGATTCACAGAAGTCCAGCAAAGAGTTCCCAGTATCTTCTCTTGTAGCTGTCTTCCTAAATTGTATACTCAGGATACTATCCACAGAGCAGGCATACAAGGTATATTTTTGACATACAGCTTATTTTTGAATGTATATGAGAAACTTGTTATGGAAAAACTCAACCGTGTATTTCTGCTAATGTGCTTCTTTGTATTAGAAGGTATGTTTACTGTTTCAAGTACAGTCCAGAAACTACTACATGGTATCTGAGTGGAGGAGTGCACCAAAATGTATCTACACCATACAGATGTAGATATATGATAGATGTAGATAATGATAGATAAAATGTGATCATTTTAATTCAACTTTTTTTTTTCAACTTTAATTTTGTTGACAACCTGAGCATCAAAAGGCACTTTGAAAGCTTCACCATGCAACTTGATAGATGAAGCATCCAACACAACCAAAGTCATGAGAGGTACTATAATTGGTTCCAGAAGTTAATGTAAGCGAAATACTCATTTGTTCTTTTCAATGGATGCAATACCAGCTCCATTTATCCATTCTGGATTGCACAAGAGATTTTGTGACAGCAGCAGTCTTTGCTGTTCTGCAAAATGTCCCATATGGGTTGTTGCATCATTAAGAAAGTAGAGTGACCTCACATTCCTCAAAGCACAAAAGATAATTCCTCAATGCTGCATGACTCTTTAAAATAGTTTTTTCAGGGAATAGGTAGAATTGCTGGCGTTGTTTTAAAGTGCTTTGAAGGACACTGATGAATTAGTAATGTTTGCTGAGAATTTTTAATTACTATCTGTAAACAACATAGTTTGAGTGTAGCCTTGTGGACAGAAAAAAATCTCCACTCTACCTTACTTTGTTTGCTATTTCTTAGCTGACAGTTATATGACTTTTAATTTGTATATTCCTGCAACTTGAAAACTCTATTTTAGATATGTTTTGTGTGTCTGACTAGGACAGTGGCCTTAGTTTCACTGTTAACTGAGAGTTATGCTCCTGAATTGCTCATGCAGGTACATGCAGGTACACGTGTAATACTGTGCACCTGCAACATTTTTCAGTAATTTCATAATTGTTAAATGAAGGCAATAACACTGAACAAGCCACAGACTGGTTCCACAAGCACTCAAAACAACAAAACCCCAAAACAAAAAAAAAAAACAAAAAAAAAAAAAAAAAAAAAAAAAAAAAAAAAAAAACTCAGGCTAAAGCTGTGTGGACATGGATTTGATTCCTTTGGTACATCAGCCATGTTCTGATTTCCCTTTATCCTCCAGAGGTGGAGAGAAAGTCTCAAATTGATTTTATGTATATACTTCTATATAAATATATGTAAATGTGTATACAATTCTGTGTGTGTATGTGCAGTTATACTCAAGCATGTGATGAGGTTTAAGAGTTATACATATTGCACAGAGGAAACACAAAACTTAAAGACTCCCAGACCATAGAAGAGGAACAAATACCACCAACTCTCAGTACTCTGTTCAGCATGAACACTAAAGAGAACTGTGCAACTTTACAAGTCAGATAAAGTGCATATCAGCTGAGAAACAACACACAGTGTTTGAACCAAAACAAGGTAAAGTCTTTTTATCCATCTATAAGCTTGTGCTGTGCTTTTTATATATGCTAAGTAAAAAGATCTCATAGAATGGCACTGTAATTAAAGTCCCTTTCAGGTATGCTGAGAAATCAACTGTGTAACAATAGCAGCTGTTAAAGGTAAATCAGTGTTGACTAAATTAGTACCAGCTTACTCATATTTGTGCTCCACTATGATCTAGGTAAGGCTTACTTCATAAGGTTGCTAGAAAGTCTTTAAAGCACTTAACATTATATTCACAAGTTGTACCTGCTATTTCCGAAAGTACAGCTCTATGATCATTTTCTGCCAGCTGCACAAACCCAACTTCATTTTTGAAGTGATCGATTCCTTGAAAAGACAAATCCACCGTTTTTCCTTTTAGGAGATCTTCTACAAAATCCTTGCTGTCAGAAAGAGCACCAACTGCTCTGTCAAGGGAAAGATAATATGTATGTCATAGTCACATATTTTAATATTGTTTATATATTATTAATCTCTCTATACAAAAATCTCAAAATTTTTAGTATTAATTTACTATTTGCTCAAGTATTTCTGCACTACTTACTATCAGTGCAGTCAGTATTCTCACTATTTTGTAATGGCAAACTGGTTCACACATCCTGCTGTAAAACTAGAAACAGTAAGGCAGACAGCCACAGGTGTAATTCCTGAACAGAGTTCATCTGAATGACTAGATATTAAGATGACAGTGTCTCTATTACTCTGTGCATCACATTTAAGATGCTTATTGAGAAGCATTTTGTTTTCTATTCTTAAAGTAATTTACTTTTGTTCATGCCCTGCTATCTGAGTGGGATGCTCTAAGATTCTGATTCCTTCAAACTTGCCATAGAATGTTACTTAAAAGTATAAACAGATGTTAGTGACATTTAATATGTAATATAATGATAAAATTATATGGAAATTACTATTAAGCTCATTAAAGCTGACAGGAAAATAAGTATCACCAAAACCAATGCTTACTTTAAAAGACAAGTAGCATGCACAAATAATCCACGTGTAATTTAACAGCAGCAACTCTCATAACCTAATCATTTTAATTAGCCCTATTAGGTACTTGTAGGAGAACATGAAATATTTGTTTTGAATCGCTTTTGTTTTGAAATGATTCACAATCAAGAAGAACCCTATATTCTTAATGCCTTCCAAAGATCTCTCATGTGCTTTTTAGTTCTAGAATTGGAAGTTTTCACGAAACCAGTGTTGGCTTTATAAACGCTAGATGGCAGTAACAGGATAAAAACTCTCATGACTTTATTTTACTCTTTTTACAGCAGCTGCATGAAAGGCATCAGCATGATTTCCAACATGTCTGTATTTCTTATGCCTGTACATACATATACAAGCATCTCTACACACATTTCCAGTGTGCTTAATAAGATGGAGTATTGAGAACCATGCAGTTAATTGAAACCAAGGCCAGGTTAAGTAAGTTACTTGATTTCAATCAAGGATTTTTTGTCATGTTATAGGGAGTGCTTGCTTTCTTTATGTTATTTTAAATCTCACATTCTTGGTTTTATACAGTCTTAAATGTGAAGTGTACTTATGGAGGCCAGATTGCAGCCTATCTGCTAGAAAGCTCCTATGCAAATTGCAGGTCTGTATTCCCGTACAAAGAGAAGCTTAAAACACAGATCTCCCATTTCCATGTCATGCTCAATTGAATATTAAGTTTAGAACAGTCTTATCACGTTTGGACTTCAAATAGCATTCAACGCATTTCATTTCTAGATACAGAAATATATATATATATAGACAGAGGCAATACATGATAGTGTAGATATCTGAATAACTTAATGGATCCAAACTTATGAATCTGTGAACTCTCAGCTGCCCAAATCACTAGTTGCAGTTTCAGTTGTTACTGTCACTCAGCATTACACACAGGTTCTTTTGCCAGTCTAGATCTTGATTTCTTTCCATTAACATGGTATCAAAAATTGGTGATGAAAGGAAAATGCAACTTTTCTGTCTTCAAATCCTCACAGATTGTTAAAAAGAAAACATCAGTTACAAGAAAAAATAAGAATCCCACACAATAGAAAATGCAACCTAGAATACCTTGAGGACAGCTGAGCTAGATAGCTGCAGGAAGCACCTGGACAGGAAAGGGGAGAATCACTGGGGAAGCTGCTGACTAGAGGACAGATCCTGTGTTCCTGGACTGTGGAGTTCTGCTGGGAGAGGCAGAAAAGAACTCCATAAGCAAGTGCCAGCTGCCCAGCAAGAGCTGAGAAGAGCTCAAGGTGTGTCTAAGGATACTGAATTTGGCAATATTTGTTTTGATATGCAGTTTAGAACTGTAAAAAATTATTAATGGCAAGGTATATTTGCCTTTGAGATAACCCCTCACAATTTTTTTTTAAAAAGTTCATACTTAAATGCCTTCAATAATAACCTTGTTCTCACTGTTTTCACCAATTCTCAGGTGCCACCACAGTTTCCTCATCAACCAGAGCAGGTGTGTCTCCTCCAGGAGACAAAAGGAACATGGAGGAGGAGTGCAGCAGATCTGGGATACCTTGCTTTCCTTTCTGCTCCTGGTTAGCTACCTCTCTCTTTTCAGAGTGTTGAAGGAGGAAGGCTAGAAACTCATAACTTCAAAAGGAGAGGTAAGAACATAGAGGCCTAAGGATTTAGTATTACAGCACTCAAGAAAACAAGGGTGAAAAACAAGCAGGGCAACTGATTTAGACACACTGGTATCTCATTATTTGTAAGCATTATGTGTTTTCAGCCAAAATACCTTCTGCTACTTGATGTTACTTTCTACCTTGAATTCTTTCTTATGAGCCATCTGTACTTTAAAAGCAAAACCTTTTGAGGATAAAAGTGATTTACCACACACAATTAATAGACACATTGTTTAGTAATTGTATTACCATACCTCAAGCAATATCTCACTGCACTTGTTAGTTACTGATCTAGATAATTCAGTGTATGGACTGCATGGCTTTTAAGACCATTAAGATATACAAATGATGGAAGCCTCCTGGAAGACCTCCTAGTGGGGAGATAGAACAACTGGGGCTTTTTTTTTTTTTTTTTTTTTAAATAGAATTACAAGAATATAGTGAATTTTGATTCATGAGCAATTCACAACATTGATATGTAAACACTGAAGGATTCCCAGATGTTTGCATAATACCAGCAGGCTATTTATCAGCATTTTAATTGATATTAGTTATCAGCCATTTCATTTTTGCAATTATGGTGTGCACATATAGAGACAGCATATATATATAAGCTACTAGACACCACATCTATGTAGGAACTGCCAAGAAAGTCCATGCAAAGCAGGACTGTGAAACTCATTTCAAGTCACAATTGCAGCTAGACACGCAAATTACTATTCTAAACATTTGTAAATTACAGCTGTACTCACTTGAGTCTTATATTAAGAACTTCACACTAACCACTGAACTTGTACCTTGAAGTAGGCTTGCCTGAGTGCTATACAACATGTGATAAAGAGCAAATGCCACCAAACCAAACAATTCCACTTTTATACAGCAAAGTCACCTGTAACACTTACATACATACGTTTCTGTATTATGCACACGCTTTTCTACAACTTTTATGCCTTCTATATGATCAAACATTCAGCTATTTCCCTGAAGCAATATAAGGCAATATAAACACCTCTCTTTCAGTGTAAGTATATTCTGGAGGCATTTAAAGGCATAAAAAACTAATTGCATGAGACAGTACCTTGCAGCTAAGGCTTATTTCATTGTAGTTTTTCATTGACTATTACTAACTTGGCCTATAACATTTCCTGAGCTATGAAAATCTGAAAGCTCCTCTGTTAATCTGTTCAATATCCCCTACAACCAAAACACAATTTTCAAATAACTCCTTTAAAAAACATGAGATTTTTGCATATAAGTTCAGTATATGCTGTGAAAAATGCAAAGAAAACATGTACTTTGGGCAAAGCTCATGACATACCATGGTATGCAAACAGCTAATATTAAGATTAGCAATTTAAAAGCAACATGAATTAAATATTCAGTAACTCCAGTAATTTAGGGCTTACAAAAAGCATCAGTTATTCTTTCTATCTTTTTGCAAACTCCACCAATAAAACTACTTTTCCAAATACCTACATGCTAATTTCTTCTTTGCTGGATAAATGCATCACTAACATTGTGACATGCAACGAACCACAGTGAACCATTGCTTTGGAA
Source organism: Centrocercus urophasianus (assembly GCF_019232065.1). Lineage (NCBI taxonomy): Eukaryota > Metazoa > Chordata > Aves > Galliformes > Phasianidae > Centrocercus > Centrocercus urophasianus. Next base: position 47,018,817 of record NW_024884142.1, on the reverse strand, counting down.
AGCCTATCATCCTTCTGTATTATTGCATCTTGGAGAGCCCGAATGTTGTCAGCAATCTGGGAAGACAGAGACATAGAAACAACAGTTAGCCATTACGCTTACTGCATCCAATAATGCAGCTGAACAAGAAAGCACACAAACTCAAGTCAAATGTTTATGTAGAAATCATTCTTGCAGAAGGAACTTTTATCCTGCAACAAAGCTGTGCTAGCTGATCTGAGTAAACTCAAAGCGAATACAAATGCAATGATAACAAAGAAGTAGACACTCCTCGTCACATCAGAACAGAACCTGATTTCCCTAAGATTCCTAGAACAGCTTGAGATCATGCAGATTGTTGTACACTGACAGGGGCACAGATCAGACACTTCTTTAGTGAATTTCTCTACCGTGTGTTGAGTGTGTATGTGCTATGTACAGACAAGCATCTGAAAAGTGGAAGAGGTCTCTGGAGGATCAGGATCAGGCCTATTTTAAACAGAGAATATTCTGATATGTATATGTGTGTGTGTGGAGATACCAGACTTACAATTCTAATCTTCATGTCCAAGAGAAAGTACAATGTACATATTTTCTTCAAACATTTTGGCAGATCTAACACCATCAGTCTTCTTTAAAAGTATCTGATTTGCATTTTTCTCCAGTGAAAAATACATGCTTTATAAATTGTATCCAAACTGTTTACTGTGCTTGCAATTAAGATAGCTGTTGTATTGCAGTAATTTAAAAAAAAACATGCAGGAAGGCTTGAGTCTATGAGTAAATCAAATCCAATAACCTTGACTGACTGGCAAAATGAGCTACTTCTTTAAACCACAGTAAGCAAAGACAAATCAGCTTTGGTGTACATAGTGTAAAAGAAGCATGTAGAAACTGTCAATCTGTTTTTTATTTGAAACTCCCTGGTGAATGCTTAACAAATATACTGTATATATTGACTTTTATAATGAGCAGAAGTAGCTATGAGGCTTAGAATAGCTGTATTTAGTTATAACGAACATACATGTTTCCTGAAAAAGCAAAATGTAATGGGGGCAAGCAGTACTTTTGTGACCCACGTTGTTAAGATAGGTTTTGCCATGCAGTAGTTTAACCTCATACATTTAGTAGCTCCTTTTTTATTTATGTATTTAGAACATAAGACACCATATACATTAAAAAAAAAAAAAAAAAAATTGTAACTGAATGGTATCAACTCTAGGGAAAATGGTAAGGACAAAGGAAAGTAAAAACCATTTGCCAGTATCAACCATTTGTTGATGCTGAATCAACAAAACCAGAAGTGTTTTCAGTAGTGTAGCACACTTGAATAAAATCACGCCAACACTCTCATTATATATCATGTTGAAATAAAACCATTTCCTTCATGTGTCAGAACTTATCCTGGCTATATGACACATTTATTGTAGTTTCAGATGCAGGAGAAATTTAAGCCATACCCCAGTGCTGAAGAAGATCAGCATTATTCAGCATTCATATCAGAAGGCAACACCTCACTCTGCCTCACCCGTATTGTTTTCTGAGCAGTGCATCCCAGTCCTTTCCTGCTTATGTCCTGAATTCTCCCTGCACTACCACCTCTTCCCCCTTTAGCTATCATATCACACTGACAATTTCATGTAGCTTGAGATTTCCCAACTTAAAGAGATGTCTGTCCCAACTGTTCCCCTCCCGAATTATTTTTTAAAATTCCCTCTGACTAAGGACTCAAATACTGATTTCAGTGTAACCTCTCCCATTACTTAGAATACATTACTCTAAAGAGCAATAATGTAACTTAGTTTTGTTTACTGAACATCACTGGGAAGTAGCTTTAAAAATTGAACAGCTTATTGCAATTATAATCAAGACCGAAAGACCCTCGGGGATTAATCTAGCCAGTGCTAACACATCAGGTGAAAGATAACTTTTATCAGGTACAATAATCATCTATTTAACCATTTTTTGCACAGTTAGAAATATGAATTGACTACAAAGCCAAAATGAATGGAACACCGCATTTTACTTCATTAAAATGAAAGCAACTGAGAGGAACAGTTCATTAAGTGTTTCAGAAACATCCCTTGCTACAAAATGGTTCTTTGTGTAAAGCTCAAAATACTATATAAAATATGAAGAAAGAGCAATTATGCCTAAAACACTTCACTGGAATAAAATTAAATTCTCACAAAAGGAAGACCTCTAATTGCTAACTGAAATACTACTAGTAATTACCAGATCCCTGCCGGCTATCAAGAAACCAGATGTCTGAAGTCTGAATTTTGGCTACTGTTGCCTAAACAAATTCCAACATGTATTTTCTACTTTGATAACAACTCTACATCTGAGGCAAGTGTTAACAAAACTTTCTAGTAGAGTCTTGGAATTCCTAAATGCTCTGAGATTTAATACATTTGTCCCATTACCTCCGTAAATGAAAGAAGATCAAATACACAGCATATTAAGAAAGAAGCATGTTTAGTTAAGATTTTTCTGCTCCACCAGCAATTCAATGTAACAACTGTGAGCAGTAATTCTCAATTATCAGATTATGTAACTCCTACATTAATTGTTGTTGTTAAATCATGGAAGAGATAGGAAGAAAAGATATTTCGGAGCAGGATGGCATAAAAGATCAGCAACGCTTGTGTCAGGCTATCCTAAAACTATCCTGAAAAGGGAGGGTTTCTGCCATCTCTTCTTCACATAACATATTCTTAGGAATCAAAGACTGCACTTTCCAAAACTAGCTTATATTATTTTCATTGCAGATTCTCTCCATTTTTGTCTTTCACTGAAAACAGACAGTACAGATGCAGAATGAGTTAAAATTCACCTGAGAGCTCTGTTACTGTTAAGTTAAACATGTGCTAATTGCAGGAGAATAAGTTTTGAAGACTTTGCTGCACTTCTTAAATCCATTTCAACAGCATCTCACTAAAGCAGTAGCTTGTTTGAATTTTAAACAAGGTGATCAGCTTTATGGGAAACTTTAAAAACTTCAAAATGCAAGATTAAAACAGCAACAGATCCAAATTTAAAATCCTGTGTATATGGAGAGCTAGAAATACTGCAGTGATTTTCCTATTAAACGGAATGTCTTTCTTCCTTATTCCATGTAAATGACAAAATAAGCAACACTGAAACAGTGCAGAGGGAGAAATTAAGGCAATTTCAATCAAAATAATATGAATTTTGTAAGAGAGCATAAAAAGATAACCTTTCTCTGGTCTTTCCCAGATGAGTAATTTTATTCACAAAGATGTTAGTTAAAAACATTAACTGATAGAATAGGCTGCTAATGTTCTTCTAAAAATACCTGAAAAAAATAAGCTTGCTCAAGCTCTAACACTGCTCTTCTTACAAACACATGCAGCTGCTGAAATAATTCTAATTATACCAAATTACTGTAATAAAGAATATCACCTCTGGATTAGTAATTGGAAGAGAAATGAAATAATTTGGCTGGTACTGTTTTTTCTTTTTCTTCTTTCTCTCACTGCCTTCTGGAACTTCCTTTCCAATAGTCCTCTTTCTTTTCTTTTCCATGTTTTTTTCAGAGGCTGTATGCACTGAAAAAAAAAAAAAAAAAAAAAGGAAATACTTTCAGCATATAGACGAATCAGAACAAAGATACAGTTAATATCATACCCAGTAATCCTTAATATCACTTCAGTCAGCTGACAGGACCACATCTTCCCAGGCATCTGATCTGCCCATGCACTGAACTGTCTGACTGGGATCCTACTCTAGCCTCCATGAACACAGCCATGCAAGTGGAGTACCATGCTTGAACTAACAGTACATCCAGGCAGGGTTTATAAGCTGTTAACATACATACATGGCTTCCAAACTACAGCTGTGTTTCATTTAGCCAGGTTGCTGAAGTGCACTAGGCCAGCAACTTGAGCACGGACGTGAGTTCAGAGCAATTCCCCACATACTGCATTTTACAATATAAAACAAGATACGCAGGATTATTGAAGGAGAAGGCTGTGGTAGACTAGGAGTGGCCAACCCACAGTTCATGGACCAAACCCAGAGAGAAGAAAATTTAAGTCTAGTCTATCATCTTTTCCCTTCTCAAAGCCCCCTTCCGACATTTAAGAAAAAAAAAGTGCATATCCTCTTTTCTTGTGTGTATCACAAATTACTCTTCTCCCAGCTTATTTTGTTTGCAGCCCCTCTCCACTGTTCAATAACAAGTGCACTTCTAGCCACATGCTGGGAATACACATCTGGGAAACAGCTCATAAAAGCAATCACTTCAGCAGCTCATATATAGTAATGTGAATAAACATATATGAGACATCATTATGCTGTGGCTCATTGCTTCAATGAATCACAAAACAAATTTTTAACATGCTCAAATATCTGCAGGACTGAGGACTAATAAACCTCTGGACTTGGTTCCGTTTGCAGGGAGACTGTACTCCACGTGCCCAGCCTACCTGTGCATTCCAACAGACAGGATCAGGAACTGTGTGCAGAATATGTCTATCCTTTTACACTATTTCCATTTAAATACACTTACTAGCAAGTTCATCTTCAATATCTGTGTCGGCAAATGGCATTTCTGCCATCAAAGAATCTACTGAATCAGCAGGAGGACATGGCTTTTTTCCCTCTTGTGTCCTTTTTTTATTTCCTTTAACAATTTTCTTCTTTTGTTGCATATTATCCAGCCCATCTGTAATATATTTAAATAACACACTGGGGATGAGTTTTCAGTATAAATACCTACGTGACATTATAGATAAGCAATATACAAAGCATAAATTTATCTATTTCTCAACAAATAAATAATGATATAAATCTTTTTTAAGAATGCTACTCTTCTTCCTTGACAACAGATCAGTAAAAATACTTCAATGCTTTATGTGAAATAGCATAAAAAAGAGAGTCCAGCCTTCTACATTTAATAACTTATGGTTTTGATCCGTTCTAAGTAAATGCATTAGAAGCAAAAAGGACAGTTATGAGCAAGTATAAAACAATACAAGTCTTCATATATCATGTACAGCTCACTCTGGAGAACAATAACAGCATGTGAAATTCAGTGCAGATAAACACTAGAAAATTATTTGCAGTGCAAACAAACACGCTGAAAATGTGGCATGAAGGAGCAGAAAGGGAACCCTACAAATTCACATAAAACAAAGAGATCTCAGCTGACTACATCATGCAAGAGTGAGATAATTATTCTAGTCCTGTATCTCCCACACAGTGTAATATATGTATTAAACCACACCTTAAGAAATGAAAAATCAGTATCTCCTCTAGCAACAGAGAATGTAGACACAACTAGACATCCAGTAATATTCTCTTGGGACAGCTCCACAATGGGATTACTGTAGTGGAAGAAGCCTTCTGTTAGAATTGCAGTTTATCCCAGGACAGCTCATTATGACAGACAACACACTTTGAAAGCTTCTCTTGTGACCATGCAGATAGTCCAAATTTGGCCCAAGGGGAAAAACTGGCAGCAAAAGTGCATATCATGCTACTGTGGCATGCAAAGCTATGCTACATGTGTAAAATCAACAGTATAGAGCCAGTCTGGGCCATTGGGATGATAAGCAAAAGAAGAATCTGGTTACATGCTAACTCCAGCCTAAGGTAGGGAGGTGTAAATCACTATGTGGTTGTGGTCTGACACCTACGTTTATGCCAGAGGCTAAGAAAAAGAAGCAAACTGTTTGGAGTGGCTGCTTGTTCCCTCCATAGACAATAAAGAACTGGGTATGACAACGAGATGTTAAAGCAACAATACATTTATTACCAAACATTTAGAGTTAAACTTACATGCTAGTGATCCACCAGCATACAGAACATAACATTTTCACCTTTTAGAAAGGTCACAAAAGGAAGAAACAAAAACCCATGAAACTGACAAACAAGGACAGCAGGGGTAGGAAAGCTGTCAACAAGATTCAGAAATGCAAAACTATTAAGAGCAAAAGGAATTTGGTACGGTAGCATCAGCTGTGGAACAAGGATTCACCTAAATCTGAGATGTGTGTATTGCAGATTATACCCTCCTTCTGCCCTGTAGACACAAAGCACAGCATGTGCTGAATAGCAGCAGGTGGGCAGGGGCACAGCCCATTAGCGACATCCCTTCCCAAACAACACAGGCACTGCTTCTCAACTCTACATACGGAGATTCTGATCAAAAACTCTATCCCACTTTTTCCTGAATTAAACATTAAGGAAATCACCAACTAAATCCAAGATTTGTATCCTAGACACTAAAGCAACATGAAAACAGGACTTTCCAAGTTCTTGGCAAAATGTTGATAATCTGAGACCTGTGTAACTGGAAGAGCTTCCACAGCAACTCCTTGGCCACTAGACTACTCAAGGATAAACTTTATTCTTAACTGCATTAATTTCATATACCAAAAGGGATCTATGCTATTCCTATATATGTCTTTGCGCGGTTACTGAGCTACCAGTCATTAAGCAGTCACTGCTGTTCATGAAGATGAGCCACCTGTTCCAGCAGAAAAAAGAAGAAAACAAAACAAAACAAGCTACGTGTCATAGAGAACACAAAAATAAGGAAAAACACTCTCATTGTACTCCTTTCTCAGGCCTCCTCTCTTCACACTTAGTTGCAAGAGAAACAGTTTTTGATTATTTTACACCTGCACATAAAAAAACACCAAAGACTAGGTCTGTGGCTGCTGTTCCCATGAACAGTAACAAATAATGATTGGGGTTGGAACTCGATAAGCTTTAAAACCCCATCCAACCTGGGCTGAACCTATTGCTGCTGTGAAAATGGCTCTCTAGGCTTTCTGAGCTCGTACTACTGGCACAAGCTTCACAGGCCCAGAGAACCAGAGAATTGCAGAATCAGAAAGGTTGGAAATGACCACTAAGATCACCTAGTCTAACCCATAACCACCATGCCCACTAACCAGGTCTGAAAGTACTGTATTTATACATTTCTCGAACACCACCAGGAACAGTAACTGCACCACCTCGCTAGGCAGCCTGTTTCAGCACCTGACCACTCTAAAGAAATATTTCCTAATCTTCAGCCTGAACCTCCCATGCTGCAACTTGAGGCCATTCTCTCTACTTCAATTTCTAGTTTCACAGGAGAAGAGGCCAACCCTCACCTCACTACAACCTTCCTTCAAATAGTTGTAGAGAGCAACAAGGTCTATACAGGATGATCCAAGGGCTGGAGCACCTATTCAATGAAGATAAGCTGAAGGAACTGAGCTTGTTCAGCCTGGAAAAGAGAAGGCTGCGGGAGAAACCTGATCGTGGCCTTCCAATATTTAAAGGGAGTTTACAAACATGAGGGAAATAAACTTTTTAAAAGAGTAGATAGTGATAGGACAATGGGGAATGGTCTTAAGCCAAAGGAGGGGAGATTTAGATTAGACATTGGGGGAAGTTTCTCATAGAGAGAAAGGTGAGGCACTGGAACGCATTGCCTAGAGAGGTTCTGGATGCCTCATCCCTGGAGGTGTTTAAGACCAGGCTGGATAGGGCCTTTGGCAACTTGATCTAGTACTTCATCTAGAGGTTGGCAATTCTGCATATAACAGGAGGGCTGGAACTTGATGCTTGAGGTCCCTTCCAATCCAAGCCATTATATGATTCTAAGGTCTTCCCTGAGCCTCCTTTTCACCAGACTAATCAATTCTAGTTCTCTCAGCCACTCCCCATAACTCTTGTGTTCCAGACCCCTCACCTTGACCCTCTCTGGACATGCTCCCAGGACCTTGATGACTTTGTTATAGTGAGGGGCCCAAAACTGAACACTACTCAAGGTACAGCCTCACCAGTGCTGAGTACAGGAGATGATCACCTCCCTGTTCCTGCTGGCTGCGCTATTTCTGGTACAAGCCAGGATGCCATTGGCCTTCTTGGCCACCTGGGCACACTGCTGGCTCATATTCAGCATCGACCAACACCCATTTCTTCCACACAGTCTTTCTCTGCCCCAAGACTATAGTGTTGCATGGGGTTGCTCCACCCAAAGTGTAGGGAACAGCACTTGGTCTTCCTGAACTTCATCCCAGTGGTCTCAGCCCAGTGATTCAGCCTGTCCACACCCCTCTGTATGGCCTTCCTACCCCCAGATAGGTTGACACTTCCTTCCAACTTGGTGGCATCTGCAAACTTACTGAGGGTGCATTCAATTCTCTCGTTCAGATCGTCAATAAATATATTATTAAACAGGGTCAGCCCCGAACTGACCCAGCTAAAGAAATCTCCTTTAAATAATAAGCCAGAAAGGGATCGGTGTAGCACTCCGCACAGCCACACAGCGCAAACCCGATTAGGCTGACGCGGAGCGCTCACGGAACCGCTCATCACCGCCCCATGACAGCAGCTGCCGCGCGCCCTCCCGCCCCCGCGGCGCGCTTGCTCGGCCCCGCCCGCAGCCCGGCCCCCCCAGGCCCCGGTCCCCTCACCGTGCTTTGGGGTCGAGCCGGCTGCGATGGCGGGCTCTTCGCCGGTCCCCGCTTCTTCTGCTGCTGCCGCCGGCCGCAGCGCCATGGGACCCACGCGCGGGGCGAGGAGGGGGCGCGGGGCGAGGAGAGCCGCAGGCCACGCCGAGCAGAGCGAGGGGAGCAGCCTGCGCAGCGCACGCTGCATCTCCGAGTGGGACGAGCGAGGATGCCCGCCGGGACACCGCGGCCTGGACGCAGGCGCCGCGTCCTTCAGCCCGACGAGAGAGGGGGCACGGGGCCCCAGGCGCGGGACTACAGCTCCCAAGGCGCACCGCGCGGCCGTCCCAGGGCATGGCGGGAGGCGGGCGGCGCTGGTGGTGCTCTAAACCACCGTCCGTGTCGTGGGCCTGCATAGTGCGGAGCGATGGTTTTCCGTCTTTTAGCTATAGTCTTGCTGTAAGCAGCTGTTCGTTTTTTATGAGGCAGCAGAGCACTCTTACTGGGGCAACAACGCCCCAGCTGCGGCGGCACAGCCTCCCGTTGTGAATCTGCCTCTGGGACATCGTTGGGAGGCTGCTCCTCTGAGGCGAGGAGTGAAATGCTCTGTTTTCCTGCTTGAATAAAGACTTTGCGCCCCTTTGAAACAAAACTCTGGCGTTGTGTTTTGTGGATGATGCCAAACCAAATCCTGCTTTATGTTTTTGCAGATAGGTCTGTGCGTACGGTCAGGATCTGCAGGGGCTGACTATATATATGTAAATGCAGGTTCTTACTTTCACTTTTGGAGGCAGTGTGAGTGGAAGAGAGGGAAAACAAAGATGGCCATAGCAAGAAGTAGCACAGAGAGATGTGGGTAGGAGATTGGAAGCTGAGAGGCTAGTGAAAGTTGTGTGGATTTCTGTACTCGACCTGTCTGTACCTTTTCTTCGTGGCAGATAAAATCTGCTTAAAAATGCTTCACAACTATTTTGACCCATTTCATGCTGTGTTTGCCCTTAATGTCTTTCACACAGTATTTTCATGAGGTCTGCATAGTCTTACGGAAACTACAGACTAGATGTCATAGAATCACAAGGTTGGAAAGGACCTGCAAGATCATCTAGTCCAACCATCCTCCCACTACCATTGCTACCACAAGCACTAAACCATATCTTGTAGCTCCTCATCTTGAACATGCCAGGGACAGTGACTCCACCACCTCCCTGGACAGGCCATTCCAGTGCCTGGCCACTCTGAGAGAAATAGTTTTTCCTCATGTCTAACCTAAACCTCCTCTGGCAAAACTTGCGGCCATTTCATGTGACACAGAAATCCAAGTCCTGAGGAATCTGGGGGAAGTCTGAGCATAAGGCTGCAGGCAGTGCTTTTTGCTATGTATTTCATCTGAATATCAGCTGTCATAAGGAGTCTCAATACATACATGGTCACCTCTTTCTGGCCTGTTTAGCATTGATGAGTGAAATACTTAAAAAATTATTTCTGTTCAATAGCCACCAGCCTAGTACTAATATGGAGATGTATTCTTCGGGTTCATGGTGTGCCCGAGTGTGCAGGTTGCAGGGAAGTGAAAAAAATGCATTTGTTAGGGGTTGTGAGATTAGCTGATATCATAAATCATCCCCTACAAGTGTTTTGAAGGAAGATGTTCAAGAAAGGACTAGAAAGCTGATTTTTCTGTCTGCCTAAATACCATAAAAGTTACATAGTTGTCACTGACCTGGTGCCTATCTGACACAAGCCAATGCGTATGTTGTTGCAAATGCTTAGGTTTGGGCTAATGCCAAAGTTTTATCAGTTTTCTGTGGCCTTGTCTTTACTAAGGAGAGTTTCTGATTAACTTCACAGTGGCACAGTTGTCCCTTTGAGGAGAGAAAATCAGAACTCATATGACAGCTGAGTGATGTTAGCGGAAAGACGAAGCACAAGCAGCTCTACAAATGGATTTGTGTATACAGCCACACTGCCTTTACCTATCAGTCTCTCACCTGTCTGTCTCTTAACCCATCATTTAATTTAAATCAAATTTAGTAGAGAGTAAGAAGATTCAGAGGTGTGATATTCCCACACCTTTCCTGAAAATGAGTGTTTTGGGAAATAAGAGATTCATTTAGATCCCAAATGAAGAGAAAGTGCTCTGCATATGTTTTTCCCTGAAACAGTGACAGCTGGCCGTGAGTCTTGGTCGTGCGTTAGACGATAGGTCACAGCACATTTTATCTGCACATATAATCTCTTATCTTAGTCAAACAAGAGAGATGTGGGAGCCGTGAGTATTCAGGACGTGATTCACTTGTGGAGGATAGGAAATAAAGGGGTAGGAACAAAATACAGTTCAGGGAGGCCTAAATATTGAAAGAGGATATTGAGATATTGTATAGGATGTGGGAGGGAGTTGAGAATATTGTCATGGCAGGGCATCAAGACTATAGGGGAAGCTTTGGCTGTTGTGATAAGATGGGAGGACGTAGCTGATATGAAACAAGGCTTTGTTACAGCCACTGCTGATAGAGCAACTTGTTTTCTCACAAGTGAAGAACAGACTGTGATCTCATAGTAATAAGAGACTTTCTATAGGAACAAAGAAAAGCACAAGTTGCAGAACTACAGATACTGGAAAATGAGAGATAGACAAAAGTGCCTGGATTAAAGTAACTTAATGCAAAGATCAAAAAGCAAAATGCTGAGGTTGCGTCAGTAACTGAATAAAAGGAAGAAAACCACAGTGATTTTGTGTATTTATGCACTTAAGGAATAGAAACTATGTTTTATATCTAACATGAAGATTAATATCAAAGTTACATATATGGATATTTGCATGATCTGTTGACATGGTAGTTTAAGTACATTATAAGAGAAGGGAACAGAACAGGGGAATCAGATGAAAAATCAGCTGATTATCCAGATCTGCAGTTCCTTACTTGGTACCATCTAGGTGGTGACCTGTTAAGAGAATCACCTGGTAAAGGTCAATCTACACACTGAAATGCTATTAATGTTGATGTATTGTTCTGAGCACTTCCAGGTATCTCTAGGCTTTTGTGATGGCAAGACGCTGAGCATCACTGTGAGCACACAGAGGATTCACCTATCAAAGTGGAACATGAATGCCTTTGCCAGCAGGTTTACTGGCCTCCTAAGGAGGGCTTTAGACTGGGTTACTGAAAGATAGAGATATAAACTGGGAGCGAATTTTCCCAGATGTACTGGCAGAGAGTGGTGAGAGATGGTGGGATGGCACACGCAGGATGGTGTGCTGGCAAAGGCTGTCCCTCTCTGCCTGAGAAAGCAGCGTGTGTGAAGCTCTAGCACTCAGAGCTGGGAGAGACCAGCTGGAGGTCTGGCACACATCTGGGAGGACCTCAGCTGGCTGGAGAAGTGGGACAACAGGTGCTTCTTGAAGTTAAACAAGGACAAATGTAAGATCTTGCATCTAGGTCAGATGTTTCTGGCAAAAGCATCTGGATGCATTTCTGCATTAGTTTAGGTCCCTGACATTTTTTACACGCTTGGATGAGCTCTGCACTGAATATTATTATTAGGGTGTAAACTCTAGCCTGAGCTCCTTCAACCAGATTGCCTTGCTGTAGCGTATTTCTGAAAGTAGCTATGCTTTACAGATTTAGTCTTACACAAAATTTCTTTACAACTTCAATCAGACCCTTTTTCTGTATAAAGATTACAGTGTTGTACTTGCCTACACATCTTCCCAGCACAGCTCCAAACAGCCAAAAGAGAGGAAATCCTTCTGAGGCCTTTAGGGCTTTGCAATAACAAAAGCAGCAGGAAGAACATCTCCAAGTAGCAAAAATAAATTTGTATTAGATATGTCTATTTAGGAGCTGACTAAAATATTTGTTTAATTTTGCTTTGCTGGATCAGACTGAAATGACAGGGTCATTTGCAGGAAGACATATACCCCTTAATGCAAGTGGAAGAAGATACATACCTCTGAGAGAACTAAGACTGCTGGATTACAGAATCACAGAACCACAGAATCACAGAACGGCCAGGGTTGGAAGGGACCTCAAGGATCATGAATCTCCAACCCCCCTGCCACAGGCAGGGCCACCAACCTCCCCATTTCATACTAGACCAGGCTGCCCAGGGCCCCATCCAATCTGGCCTTGAACACCTCCAGAGACGGGGCATCCACAACCTCACTGGGCAGCCTCACCACCCTCCAGCACCTCACCACTCTCTCTGTAAAGAACTTCCCCCGACATCCAACCTAAATCTTCCCTCCCTCAACTTAAAACCATTTCCCATTAGTTGTAGTGCAGAGAAACTGGCTTAGGACATAATTAACCTCACAAGCACATAGATATCTTACAGATCTCTTTCAGGATTCTATTACATCATTTTCAGTTTGCTTATGAATTGCATTCCTTCATGGATGGGGAATTGGGTGGGGATGCAGAGAAGACTAATAGCCCCTGTTAAAAGGCTACCAGTTGCTAAGCAATTCTAGTTATCCTTGTTCCTTCTACAGCTCTTGTTCCCTGAAAAAAAATGCAGTTGTATTTTTGTATATTGTTCCCTGGAAAAAAAAAAAAAAAAGAAGTCAGTTGTTTATCCATTTGCCCTGCTCATTGTATCTCACTGGCTAGTTTTAATGTTTCCTCTTAAATACTTGAAGCAGAGAGTACATGCTTTCCTAATCTAATTCTTCTTTCACTCCTCAGCACAAAATAAAATCCACAAGGAGTCATCTGAATAAACTCTCATTCTGCAGCAGACCTGTCATGCTATTGCTGACAAAACCAGTTTTCCCTGCATTGCTCCAGCGTCAGGTTGGAAGAAGCTGTTCTTTTCTTTACCTGTTTCAGAAGTACAAATTCTGTCACACAATTAAATATATAGAAGTTTAGTTTCAAAAATACAAGGTAACCATAATATAAACAATGTTATGGAATGCGTCTACTGATTTATATTTTACTATCATTAAATATTTATGCACCCACAGATGTAACTATAAAACATAAAATCAATGATTTTGATAGCTACGATCTTGTTTCTCTTATTCTTCACATGTACCATTCAGATTTATGCAAAAGGTTTTGTGCAATGGAGACCACTAATGACAGTCTGCAAAGTGAAGACAACATTCAGTTTGATAGGAAACTTCCACACAGTGTACATTGAAATCAAAACACATTTCTCTTTTAGAGCCTTTAATAAACCTAGTGGACTTTTTAACTCCAGAGGTCAAGTTAAGTTTGGTCTGAAGTCTCTGGAGTTGCTCTTATTTTCTGACTGAAATAGAAACTTAGGAAAAGTGTGTGGACAGAAAATTTAATCTAAAAAAAGAAGACACTGCCCACAGTTTTAAAAGTTTGATTTTAAATGCAGTGAATATTGCCAAAAGCCATGCGGAAGTCACGCAGCCGAGACACTAGATCCTGCATTCCTTGAGCAAAAGACACTTTACTGGGAGTCTTAGGCAAGTAAAGAATGCAGTTCTGAATCCAAAATGCATATTATTCCAAATGTGGGTGGGGGAAATATGTATTTACTGACTAAACTGAAAAATCTTGATTCTCAGCTGCCTATCTATTGTGTTTCTTTCTCTCTTCTCCCTTCTTGCTCATCTGTCTGTCCCTCTCTTCAGCCACAAAATTCTCCTTCAGCCCTGACTTCTTTACCTTCCCAGGCTCCAAGTATTACACAAACACCCTATGTATTTGTCACCACTGTGCAGGCTTTGTGAGTGGCATTGTATCTTTTTTCTCTTATTATCTGTAGACTTTTTATAAGGTTAGGGTGTCTGTGGAATAGAGGCAGTATCTTTCATGCATGTTTACTGAGCACAAAGTCCAATTTAAAAAAAAAAAAAATGAGCTTCTTGTTGCCAGCACATAGTGCAGCCCCTTGTGACGTAGAGATCATCACTCTTAGTCCAGAGGCATTTCTGGTGCATGCCTAAGAGCTGTTCTAGAGACACTCTTCTTTCTCCACAGATGGCACAGATGGCCAGAACAACTAGGAAGGCATCCTGCTGAGCATATCAGTTAAAAGGCACGAGTTGGGTGTAATGAATCCAGACCTACAGTTTGTGATAGGCTGGTTTAGAATGAGGAAAAAATCTTTGTGCTTTGGCTTTGTATTTCAGTCCCTGGCAAAGCCTCTTGGAGCCCAGACAATCAAATTCAGCATTTACTTTCTAAGTGGAAACACTCATGTCAAAGCAAATGTTTTTGGGATGTGACACTAAGCCTGGCTCAGTTGGAAGAACCCGATAAAGACTACTGCCAATGTTGCAAAGCTCAAGCACTCTGAAAACTTCAGGCAGTGTAGGCTTTGGGACTCGTCCAAGTCAGAGCCTATGTAGGAAGAAATAATTGAGTAGTGTTGTTTTGTATTTCATGCGAATTTTGAAATTGATTTACCCCTGGTGTGGCTGGGGCTAGCTGCACAAAAAAATCCCACCCACTGCTTTCACATCAGCAGTCTCTTAAGATGTTTGTTTATATTTAACTAGAAGAATTAAAAAAAAAAGAAAAAGAAAGAAAAAAACCCACAAAACAACTGTTGTTCAAAATACCTTTCCTGTGAGCTATTCAGGGAAACAGTAACTTACTGTCAGAAAGAGAAAAGGGTCCCTGACCTAAGAAGTGAGAGGGCTCAGTTCTAACGTTGTTTTAGCTGCCGTTCACACCTGGACCTGGCATCCAGTTTCTGTCACTGAACTCCCTGGCAGTTACTGGATGTACTCCTCCCCGGGTGACTGCCAGCTCTTTGCTAATGACGAGAGTTACTGATCCTCTACTGGAGGCTGAAGGTTTAATGCACAATTTGCAAAGGTGAACCAATTCAGAGCTCCCACATTTTACAGTCATTATTTTAAATTAGCTTAAGTGAAAGACTTAACTCATCTAGTGTTATGAAAAAGCCTGAAAAACATTTAAGGGGAAAAAACAAAAAAACAAAACAAAACAAAACAAAAAAACCCACCTATGTGCATTCTAGGTAATAGGAAAATAATGGATTTTAATTTTCCACCTTGAGCGTTAAATCTCCTACAATCTTGTTCAATCCCACAGCCTTTGCTGAGTCACTTTGAATTCTTATTCCCCATACTAAAATGCATTGCAAGATCTGAAAGTGTATGGAAACTATCAAATTTTCTCTGGTAAATCTGGCTTTGAGTCCAAACCAGAGCAGTATTTTCAACATGCCTATGCCCAGGACCAGATCTGGGTCTCTTTATCAGGTATACAATCTCACCCCGTAAGTCAGTACCGTGTCCTTTTGCATGTGTCTGTGAAAGTGAGTTCACGATTGTTTGATAGAGTTAGTATCTGGTGAAGAAAGTATGAGGAAAAATATCTCCTCAGCCTCCTTAAAAGCTGTATTTCCTGTAGTCTGATCACAACAGCTATTTGGTCATATTACAAGAACTTGTACCCATGAAGAAGGGAAAGAAAGCCTAATTTTAATCAGTTTCATTTCAAGAGCGGAATTTGCCAAACTCAATTCTATGCATGAAAATCAGTGTACAACTTAAAAATCACGAAACGTGGCTTACGTATCTATTTTGAATACTGAAAGGCAAGAGCTCAAGCATACATTCAAATGCATCCTGTCAAGACCCCTGCCTTTGGTGGATAGCCAGAGAAACAATGCAATCTCACACATAATTTGTACTCAGCTCGACGTTTTTCCATATGAGCTATTCATCCATTCAGTTTTGATCAAATGTATGATAAATTACCATACAAGAAAGCATTGCAGTATGGCTGCTCTCTCTCTGGCTTCTGCTGGTTCCTGAAAGCTTTGTAATCATTCTGAGCAAAACAGGTAAGCATCAATGTTGCAAATAATATGTACATTTAAAATAACAAACAAATAATACTATGAACAAGAAGTTGTGTCCTGGTGCAACAGTGGTGCTGTGGTTTAACTCCCCCAGGCAGCTCAGCACCACAAAGCCACTCACTTTCCCCATGTGGGATGGAAGAGAGTACCAGAAAGGTGAAAGTGAGAAAACTCATAGACTGAGATGAAGGCAGTTTACCAGGTAAAGCAAAGCTGCACACACAAACAAAGCAAGATAAGGAATTCATTCTTTACTCCCTGTCAGCAGGTGGGGGTTCAGTCACTCCAAGGAAAGCAGGAGCCATCAGGCCTGGCCATTACTAGGAAGACAGCATCACTCTGACAGTCCCCTCCCTCCCATCTTCATTTCCCCCAGCTTTTCTTGTGAAGCACATCACACGGCAGGGAATGTCCCTTTGGTTCTTGCTGTGCCTCTTTTCCAGTTCTTGTGTGCTCTGAGCCTCATCACTGGCAGAGCAGTGGGAAGCAGCAAAGACCTTGGCTCTGTGTTAGCAACAAATAAAACACTGGTGTGTTATCAACACTGTTCTTCATCAGAAATCCAATATGTAGCACTATGTGAGCCACTCTGAAAAAAAAAATTAACTGTCCCATCCAAAACCGGTATAAACAGTGCCTACAGTATTAGGAAGAGCATTCCTCACGTTGTGGCTAACTGAGACACGTCAGCTGCATTTGCAAACTGAGTAAAATCTACCTAGAAAAATTTGCATTATGCTTTTGGGGCAATTTAGAAGGCAATGATGGGATCCCTCACTTGAGGATCATTCAGTGGAAGAAATCTTGTTTTCTGTTGAGGCATAATACAGCCAGGACGTGTTCCTTCATGTGAAGAAGAGCAGGACCAGTAGAAGAACATGGAGGGAAAAAGGCAAGCTGAACTGACAAAGGAAAAGTTGAGTTGTGCATTAGTGAAATCTACGTGTGGATGTAGAGCATATGTTCCCAATTATGTGCTGTATTTGGAAGACTCCAAAGACTCATGGGAATTACCACTAATGACAGTTGACTTGTCATATCTATGTCATTAGAAGGATAAATTGGGAGTTTTCAGAGCAAGAGAGAGCAAGTGGATACAGCCTACTGACTTCCTCTGAGAACCCTTAGCCTCAGGGTCTTTGTCCCTTTGAAAATAAGTCAGTGTGTTTTTGTGTTCCTAGATGTGTTTTACTCATTCAGCTCTGGTCTCAGCTAACATGCTGTTTACATTCACCATCTGAATTTTGCTAAAATTGCATGTTGTACAGTTCAGTTTCTGCCATACGGCTAAAAACGTTTTCACCCAATTCTCAAATGCAATTCTCGAAGTTGCAGAGACAAGAGCCCATCATTATCCTCAGTGGCTTGCTGACTCCTTTCAAATCATGCAGCCAGACTTCTGCTGAAGTCTTGTCTCGCTTTTCACAACAACATTCCCTCACAATTCCCCGCTTTTTTTCAGCATTACCTTTGGGGGATTTATCTTACTCCTCTGTACCTCTGTGTCTACCCTTCACCTTTGCCTTCCTTCATCTAAAGCACAAGTTACCATTTTTATTGAAGTCCCTCCCCAGTCTTTTGCTTCTTCATGTGTGTTGTTTCTTTCTAAGGAAGAAAACAAAGGATCAAATTGAGGTCTCAGCCTGTCTTTGACATCTCCCTGTTAATGTCTGGATTTCAGCCCAGGTGCAACATCATTAAAGAGAGTTAGTTTTTCCACCCTCTTTATACTCTTATTTTTTCTCAGTCACCAGGGGCCACAGTTTCCTGCCTGTCAGTTAGTTCCTAACAAATAGGCTATATGTTTGTCTCAAGACTCTCCCTCAAAGCTTTTACATCAATCTGTGTTGTAGGATGTGTTATGCAGAAATTAACATTTTACCTAAGGTAGAGTCTTGTTATTGTACACTATGATACTTACTGTTTAAATTCTTGTCCAGATCTTCAACTTATGTGTCAGTAGTGGTACAAAATCTTTATTGCCATGACAAATGCAATTTAGTTTCCCTGTGTAGTCATCTAAAAAGTCTTCAGAAAGGTACTTCTTTTAGAATTTCAATATCAGTAATGTCACCTATCTTTTCAGATATATCTACAGCTTACTCATCTATATATTAGCAAATGAGATTTGGGTGTTGTGATTGTCACTTCTGATGTTTGACAATCACATTAATTATCTTTTATTTAATACTGACAAAGTTGATTTCTTTTTCTGAAAGGGTTGGAACTTAATTTCTGGACAGGACTTTCCAGTAATACCTGTATAGCTCATGAGAAATACAGCCTAGATCTTAACAACTGGCATTGGGTGCTGGAAGTTGCACAGCTGGGTTATTGCGTCTGTACATCTGGATGAATGTGTTGTGCTTCCTAGCAGGGTACAAATATGTTCCCTCTTACATACTGGAAAACTTTGCTGCCAAAAACAGCAAAACTACTTTGCTGTTCTCCTTTAAGCTGTTATTTGCTATTGATGTCACCAGAAAAAAAAAAAAAAAAACAACAAAAAACCTGAACAACAGCAACAATAATCCTTACAACTGCTGAGCTAGTAATACTAAGACAATCTTCTAAGCTGTTTAACACTTGTCTTACAGCTCGCCTGTATATGTCCTGGTCTATCTCAGATGGAGTTTGTTTGCTTTAAAAATAAAATGAAAACTCCAGAACTTTCTGGAATGAAAGAGATGGACAAGAAACTTCTCATGTGATAGTTACCATCTGTTCAAGACTCGACAGAAAAGATAATATCATTGTGTAAAAATTCATTTTAAAATCTAATTTTGAATTATTAGCACAGCACTTCAAAAAGAATCTGCAAGAATCTGAGTTTGTCACAAAACGCACATATTTCTAGAAAAGCATATTTCTGAATCTTTAGAATTATTATTGCCTGAGAAATTTTCTTTTCTCTATTATATTTGCTAATATTGATTTCTGAGTGAATCATTGCATCTTGTAGTGTTAAGAATTATATTGTTTAATTGCGCAAGATAACACATATGACAGCTATGTTAGTGGAAGCCCAGGATGAAAAGATATATGAAATACATACATAATATAATACATATATCAGAAGGTATTATGTAGATAATATATTTTTTATTTTCTTTGAGTTTGCTTTTTTTGAAAGCAACAATTTTATATTCTTTTTCTGATTTCTACCATTAAAAAAAAAGAAAAAGAGAAAAAAAGAAAAAAAGAAAAAAAGAAAAAAAGAAAATGTGTCTATTCCCTGTACTGCGAGTACACTGGAATACTTAATCAGTTCTTTGAAGATCAAAGGGGTGTACGCTGACAGTGATTCTGCTGGGCACAAATATTTTTCTGTGATTCCCTTCTTGCTGGAAAAGAGTAGTTAAATACCCCTGCTCCTTGCTGAAGTGTTCCTCTGAGGCAACCAGCACAGCGAGCAGACGTGGTAGCTTTTGGAATAGCCAAAAATACTGTTCCCCTTACATTCAGAAAGAAAAAAAAAAAAAAAAGAAAAAAAAAAAAAGAAAACACTGTTGCTGCTGTGTTCCTGCTTTCAGCCATATACTGTATGTATCCAGCAACAAATAAATGTTTAGCACAAATGCATTTAACTCAGCTTATTATAGTTTCTTGTCTGAGTGTCTGGGTATAAATCAGAAGACAAAATGACAGAATACATTGTTAGGAAAATGTATTTTTCCTTATCAAAAGCTGTATTATGCTTTTACATTACACTGCATTTACACTGTTACCAAGTTTTCATGGCAACTGATGGCTCATGGTGTACTTTCTCAGGGAAGAGGAATTTTTGTCAGAATAAGGTCTTGATGAACAGGTCCTGTACATTATGAACTGGCACACAGAAGGTCAGTGGGAACTGGCTGAACACTGAGCACTGACGCTGACAATTATCCTTCTCTCTCTGTATATCCTGCCAGATCCTCCTCTTTTTTCTCAGATATCTGAAAATTATATTTTTAACACTGCCGAACTGTATGAAATTCCAGGTTTCTTACCTCTCTGCACTGCTAATATTAAAATTTTGTAAAGCAGATCACAAACTGTGTTCATTAACACTGGTTTAAAAAAATCTCACCATAAAAATTTAAATACTTACGTAAAATAGTTGGATAAACTACGAGTGGAAGTATAGGCATAGTAAAATTAAAAGTCATTTGTATCCTTACTCATTTTCTACAAGTTCAGAACAACTAAGTCTGGGGCAATATTAAGTTTGTATTTTTGTCCTTTAGTAGTCTTTTTTGCTTAGTTATGATTGGAATTTGTGGTGGCAGGAGAGATACTGCCCACGGATAATGTTTCACAGGTTTTGCTGCTTCTCTAGCACAAAAAGAGTCACAGATTTTAGAGTTTAATCAGTGCCAAGACGTTGAATTCATTGGATATTTCACTCCTGATGTCGGTAGGGCCTGGATACTTGCCCTTGCCCTGTGGCTGCACAAGATGAAATTCTATCTGTTTGGCAATACAAGACAAACTTTCTAGTATCTTCAAGCCAGGACGGAATTTCACACTTCAGGGGTATCCCAGAATTACTTGCCTTTTGGTGGCAGACCCAGTTTAAAGCTGATCTCCTACCTCCTTTCCACACTGCAGCTGTGCACGTTTGTCCCTGAACCACTGAAGAGATGAGTAGGAAAACATTGGAATAATTTAGATTAACAATACCTTAAAGGATTTGATCTTTTTTTAGTTTTATTTTTTCCAGTTCTGGTAATTTCAGCAAGCCACCTGGCACCAGGTTTTGCAGCCACCTCTGTTGACACAGCTGATGTGGATGCAAAACACAGGGTGGAGCTGATCTGATCAGGAGCAGGCATGTTGGATGGAGCAGATAAATTATCTTGATTGGAGCTGTCTTTACTGCCCAAAGGCAACAGTATGTGGATCCACAGCTTTCATGTGTAATGTTGCTTGTATACAATGGGAAAAAATGCTGTATTCTTCTCATGGTATATTGAGAAGAAAGAGAGGTGGGCATTTTGGATAAGGAGATGATGCTTGTTAGCTTTTTGCTTATTACACTCCTTGTCTGTTCTGGGCAACACCAGAGAATTGTGGATGTTTTGAGGTCAAAAGTGCTGAGAATATAAGATATAAAAAAAAAACACTCATTGGAAGGGGTTTGTTTGCCCAGTTTCCTTAGGCTTCTGTCACTGAACTGCCAGCCATGCCCTTTAGCTTTTGAAGTCAGTGACAAATTTCAGCCATATGTGCAAGAGGATAGTGATCTTAAAGACAATTAACGTCTTACAAGCTTTGCAAAACAACAACAACAACAACAAAACAAAAACCAGTCAGCTAGAGGAGAAAGGGGAACGATTCTCCAGCAAGGGGGAAGGTGGGCAAATCAGCTGCCTGCCTTCCCCAGTCAGCCACAGCCTGTGCCCCCCTCCCAGAGGCACCCGAGATCACTGCCGCAGGGAAGCAGCTTTAGGGAACAAAAGACACAGGTCTTTGCTGGACCAGAATCTATTGCTTGTGCTGCTCAGCAGTGTTTGTTGTTTTCCTGTTAGCAGCTACTGAGCTTTTCTGACAGACAGCTGAGAGCTCGCTAGCTCAGAATTTTCTGGCAATGCCACGAATCTATTTGGTTTTCATTATGAGGTCAAAATAAAGCAATTGAGAAAGAAATTGAGCAATAATTTCCTAAATAGCTTGAAGGAAACAGGAGAAAAGAACTCTCCGTTTTCCCTCTTCAGCGGATATCAGGCTCCCAGTACCCTGGAGCACAACACCTATGAATGGATGGAACATGATAGCCTATTTTTAATTACCTCCTTTATTTGCAGTTCTGCAAAACAAAGGAATTTGAAAGCCTAAAGCCAAGCTTGCAAAAGGAAAACCTAGGTGTTCTCACAGCTGAATTCTCCACTCTTCATCCTCTCTCTGCGCTGGTTCCCTTTTTCATTCTGACTTTTGAATCTGCCCTGATGCCCTCATCTGACACAGCAACTACATCAGGGAGAGAGAAAACAGGATAGGCTTTCACTTTTGTCTGGCAGCACAAGCTTGCATTCTGTGCTTCGGAGGTTTTCAGAGGCTCTTTATTCCATGTAATGCTCCTGGAGTGGAGAAGCGTATCTTTTGTTCTTCCTTATAAAGGGATATTTTTATACACAAAGATATACAGTACACTGAATTACAAGAGTTTTTTATGTTCTGAATTGTGAGGCTTTAACGTAGAAATTTGTTGCCATTCTATAATGTAGCTTTATCCAAAGCGTTTAACTTCAAAACCTTTAAAGCACAGATGAATCAAAGCCTCAAAATCCATCCAACACATCAAGTAATTGTAGTGGCATCGAAAACATGGTGAGACTCTTAATTTAAACAGATTTCACTCCCAGCATGTTAAACATGCTGCCTGCGTCTATATGCTAAGCTGTATTATCTTGGCTTGTGTATGTATGGCTATATATACTTGGAAGTTATTAAGCTGAAGGAGAGCAGTTGTGTAGTTTCCCTGCAAATAGGAATAAATATTTTATGTTTCAGAGTATCTCTTGTTTTAAATGCCTTTTTGCTCTGAAGCACTTTCTGCCCAAAGTGTTGAAGCATCTGTAAATCTTCTGATTCCTTTAATATCGTTTCCACGTTAGATAGCCAGATGGCGGACAGCGATAATACGCTGTACTAATCACTTAGGAAGTCTACAGATTGGTGCTTTGAGATTTAGACCCACAGCTACTGCCATCTCTCTTTTGATGGGAAGCGGCAGATACTATTCCAACCAATTGAGTGTTTTAAAACATATAAACACTGAACAAATGATCTAAACAGGAAAAGGGCTGATAAATACCATTCAGTGCTAATGAACAGAAGGTTTTGTCCAGAGGAAATAATTCCTTTTACAATTATCGGAGATCAACATAAGCTTATGCAGTAGTGTATATAGAAACCTAAATACAGATTCTTGCTTCTCTATAACTGTCACAGAAAAGCGGGAAACGAAAACAACTGAGTTACTCTACAAAGAAAAAAGGAGTCTAAGAAGTAGACTAATTATCTCAATGAGTTGCTTAGTGTTTGATTTTTAATTCCATACCAATCTTCTGCCAAATTTAAGATTTTCTCAATCCAGCGGATGAATCAGCAGAAACTTATTTCCTATATCAAACTGGCATATTTTGGGGAATGTTTTTATACCTTGAAAACACTTGGTTTCCTCTCTGAACAATGCACTGTTAAACTATTGGATGCATTTCACAAAAACAAGATGTCAGATGTGCCCATTCCTAACATCATGGATTTTCATGAGTTTTTTTCAAAAGCTTTATTCTTACAATTTCTACATTAAAAGTAGTAGAAAAAAAGAACATTTCTCTGTGGTTTTTACTTTTATCAGGCTATTATAAGAAGCCACAGTGTGCTCCAGGCTGTCAATTGAGACTCTGGAAAAAGAGACTGAGGCAGCATTCAAATACGATAAGCAAGCAGACAAATCATGTAAACAAGTGCTATGGGGAGTGCTTTGTTTTGATAGCACTGATTGTCATTTCAGTAGAGGAACAAACAATCCACTTCAGCTTTTCTGGCTTATTAATTGTAGAACACTTCAAATAGTAAAGACAAAACACACAATCATGTGAAGCAGGAAGGTTCGTAATCCCTTTCTTAGAACTGGAGTGCTCTACCATCAGTTTTCAAACAGCAGCAATGTTTTATTTGAACCTTAGGGAAAAGTGAGCATCTTCATTGTCCTAATATTTGCACAGCATTGTACTAATATGGCAAAGATGGTAGCCTTCATAGATCTTACCAATTCAGGATTATTTTTGCAGTATTACTGAACCAATTTTTGGGAATCAGACTGTCTAACATTTCAGAATAGAAGACTGCAGATATAGTCATTATTTTAAAAATAACAAAGTGTCTTTTTAATTCAATATGTATTCTTCCTCCTAGTATGCTCAGTGAAAACAAGATAATCTTTTGGATGCTACTGTTAAATTGATAACTAGAGTAAAATTTTTCTCCTATCCTAAATCACTTGTGCTGCATCATAGGAGGAGCTATGAGATATGGCTTAGTGGCTTGTGGTAGCAATGGTAATGGAAGGACAGTTGGACTAGATGATCTTGTAGGTCCTTTCCAACTCTGTGATTCTATGATTCTATGATTCTATATCATTGTAGATTCATTAGTTACATTACCATGCAACGCGGTATTTCATGCTGCTGCCCAGTCAGCTGCAGCCAGAAGGCTTGATTTTAACCTTGGATGACTTCACAGAGTTATTCCTAATATACACCAGGATATTGAAAAACAAACATTAGGTCATCAATTGTAAAATAACAGCATTCAGCACGTACTGCTGTTGCAGCATGCATTTGTGAGTTATGCATTAGGAATATGAAAACTGTTTTTTCTTAAGAATGACAATGGCACATGCACATAAGAAAGAGGGACATGTAAACAAGCTGTGGAAAAGAACAGATGTGTGCTGTTTGGACACACAGGCAACTTGCCTGAGGGAAGTTTGGGTTATTGAGCTAACATGTCAAAGATACATAGTCTGTTCATGTCATAATTCTCTGTGTGCTGTGTGAAGAGTTCCTGCTATGCCTCTGAAGTAGTCTATGATTTCTTAGAGCTTGCCATAGTCATACACGCAGCTGATTTACAGTTCCATTTGTGTGGGTATTTACTCAGAAACACCAATACAAAATTTAACAGGCTGTTTATTTAGAGTTGCAAGTCACAGAAGCCTCTCTGAGATTACTTCAAGTCAGTAGCAAAAATGCTTCAACAAGTACAAAGATTTCAAAAGGCAAAAGCTTCAGATGGGGTAGGTGACTCTGAGCGAGTTGTAATGGGAACAGTGTTTCACAGGGGTGGTTGCCCTGGTTGGGCCCCAGAAGAGCAGATGGATGTGTTCTCCCCCAACAGCACCCACTGTAATATTTTCTCCTCTTAAGGGAGATTTATGATACAAGTGTTCATGACACACACAGGAAAATTTGCGTGCGTCTCTACATGTTGTTACCAGTTTAGTTACCCTTATTCCATGGCATAGGTGCTCTCCCATCCCATGGGATCCTGTCATCCAGTCAGGATTATTCAGGGCCACCTGTTAACAGCCACACTTGACACAAGACAATTTGTAGACCTTATAAAACCAAGGTGACTGAAGCTTGAGGAGAGGAGGCAAAAACTGCCAAGTCTCCTGTGGAACAGAGACTTGCTGGTCTTGTTCAAAGAGACAGAATGACTCACTTTGCTCAGCTGGTGCCAAGAAACTAGAAAAGGCCAAAGGGGACACCAGGCAAGTCCCTGAGTACCTCCCATTCAATTTGTGAGAGGTTGCCAGCATGCAAAGCTACAAATGAATATGCCATGAGACACTGGGTCTTCCTTTTGTAAGCTTATGAAAAATTTTGGCAAAAAGGTATGCATGCAGTATGCTGTGTAAAACTCTGCTGTAAAGCAGTAGACACCTATTTTCACACCTGTATTTTTTATAACTGTACTAAAGAAAGGTGATAGCACATGAGGTTGTGGTCTGTAATGCTTTATGTAATGCTATGGATTGTATTCCATAGGCTCTGCAAACAATGCACAGATGCTATATGATACAGCAGAACTTCACTAATCCACAATAATGCAGGGTGGCTCCAGTGCAGATTAGTTGATTTTGTGGATTAGGGACCAGGAGGGCATCCAAGGAGAATCCCTTGCTCTAGGGCTGTACCTCACTGTGGGCTCATCTGCTCCCTTCTCAGTAGGGAGAGTCCCTGCCAGGAGCATCTGAAGCTGCATACAGGGTGACCACATCTCCCACTAATGATCACACTAGGCACATCAGTTTTTAGAATCATAGCATCATAAAATTGTTTCAGTTGGAAGGGACCCTTAAAGGCCACCTAGTCCAATCCCCCTGCAGTGAACAAGTACACCTACAGCTCAGTCAGGTTGCTCAGAGCCCCATCCATCCTGACCTTGAATGTCTCCAGGGATGGGGCATCCACCATATCTCTGGGCAACCTTTTTCAGTGCCTTATCATCCTTACTGTAAAAAACTTCTTCTTTATATCTAGTCTAAATCTCCTCTCCTTTAGTTTGAAACCATTTCCCATTGTCCTGTCACCACAGATCCTGCTAAACAGTCTGTATCCTTCTTTCTTATAGCCCCCCTTCAGATACTGAAAGACTGCTCTCAGGTCTCCCCAGAGCCTTTTTTTTTTTTTTCTTTAGACTGAAAAGCCCCAGCTCTCTCTCTCTCTCTGCCTGTCCTCATAGGAGAGGTGCTCCATCCCTTGGAACATTTTTGTGGCCCTCCTTTGGATGCTCTCCAATAGGTCTATGTCTCTCTTCTACTGTGTACTCCACATTTGGTTGCAGTGCTCCAGGTGAGGCCTTTTCAGTGTAAAGCAGAGGGGCAGGATCACCTCCTTCACTATGCTGGCCGCACTTGTTTTGGTGCAGCCCAGGATGTGGTTGGCTTTCTGGGCTGGGAGGGCACATTGCTGGCTCATGTCCAGCTGCCATCCACCAGTACCCCAAATTCTTTTCAGCAGAGCTGTACTCTCTCTATTCTTATATCACTCAGCTTGTACTAATAGGGTGCACTCAATCCCACATCAACAATGTAGGGTGCTTTTACTTGTATGAAACTTAAGTAGTGCTAAATGTAACATAGATAACAGTCAAAATTAGTGTCATGACAAAATATTACTGTAGTAACTATTCTAATTAAACACTATAAAAGTGCAATATTAAAGAATTTGAATCTGAATAACCGGTCCCAGTATTGTTATTAGGTGACATTTTTTTCTTTTGAGAAACAAAACAAATAAATCATATTGGAAAATAAAAGAGTATGAGACTTTTGACTTTATATCAAGCAGGTTTTAAATTCACTGAAAATCAAAGTGTTCATTATTTTTGATGCAAGATATAACAGACGTCTCAGCAAGGGCATGACTACACATGGTAGGATTATTTTATGCCAAAAAATGGCCTGAGGCAAACACTTGAGATAGATGATTTTAAAGAGGTTAGCTCTCTCTGATGCATATGTTCCCCTCAGAACTCTGTAGGTTCAAACAATGAGTCTGTGCATTTTGAGTATATTGACCTTTGTGAATCTGATAACAGATTTCTTTGAAAATCAATGTCAATTGCAACGCTCTTTGTTTTCATTTTTTTTTCCTTGATTAAAAAAAAAAAAATCACGTAAAAGTGTAAAATAAAAATGTCTAAGAATGGAATTAGGAATTAGGAATGCCCATTCTTAATGGGCAGAGCAAAATGTGAAAGAGCTGGATGATATAACTGGATCTCTTTCAGACATACATGCTAATATTACTCAGCGCAGATCAATATAAAACTTATAATCAAACCTGCTCTTTCTGTGAGAAAAGATTGTATGAAAGATTCATGATACAAATAAACACCTACATACTACTAAGAAATATATAGCAATATCTTGCTCAACTTTTGATCTGAGTTCTCACAAATAAGAGTTCATTCATCCCCCTGGGCCATATTTTGATTTTAAAACAGACAAGACAAAATTCAGGTCTTGTGGCTGAGAATACAGGTTATTTTTCAGTGATGTGGCAGAGATTTGACCTTTGGTTCTCTTACAACACTAGGGTCTTATGTGGAATAGCAAGAATTAGACACACTGACGTAAGTAACAATTTTTCTTTTAAACATGCTTTTTTTTCTGACAACTTTGCTGACAACAGCATGCATGGGCTTTTCTTAAGGACTTTCCTATAGTGGAAACTATAGTAACTGCTGAATCTCTTGTGGGCAAACCTAGTTTCTAGCTCTGCAAAGCTACAAAACGTGAATAATGTACCTAAAAGGTATACATACATAGGCAGGACTGTGAGGTCTCAGCAGCCCCATCAGTACAAATCTGAAAACACAGTTATAGGATAACTTGTCAACAACCAGGTTCCCCGGATCAGATGTGGTTGTAATGTAGATGGGATCGTACAAGATACTCAAAGAAAACATTGCAAAAGCTGCTTGCCATTTCATGATTACATTAGAACCATTGTTTACTACCTAATCGATGCTGTGATTGACAGCTTTGCAAATCAGATTAGCTTTTAGCCTGTGTGTAAGAGTAGCATAGATGGCTAGGAATGGAAAATTTTGTGGGTCCTAGTTAATGGCAGATGAACAAGAGTTGGAGATATAAAACAGAAAGTTACCGATGTTGCAAACAAGTTGTACCAACTAAAAGCTGTAATATATTCAAACTGTCCCTGAGATTTATTCACATCTAACATTGCATCCCTCCCATGCTGCTTGCGTACAGTGAGGGGAAGTTCCCACCCAATGACATCATGGTCTGTCTTCGGCTACAGCCAGCTGCATATTTCTAAAGGAGTCCTGTTTGTTTCATAACTGAACTCTTCACCTTTTGATTGTATGTTTTGTTGGGGGGTTAAAGGGAAAAAGCCTGCTAGTAAAATTACTTAACTTGGCACTCAGAGGCTGACTTGGGTGGGCTGCATTCCCTCTTCTGGTCACACCCTACCTGAACCCATGTGTGTGTTAAACCGCTTGACCAGTTCAGCCTTAACATTGGGTCATATCCTGGTAAGCAAGTTCAGAGATACTGGAAGTGTGTGCTTACAAAAACACACATAATTGTACAAAAATATGTGGATAAACTACGGGAGGAACATTAGGACTTCACTGAGAAAAAGGCAGTAACTTGGAAGAAAAAAAATACGTATCTTGATTGTGATGAAATGCCTCAAAATGCATATAACATGCTGTGCTTTGAGTCACTTATTTTTAAGAAAATAAAAACAATAAAACCTTGCTAATCAGGAAAGTTGAAATCATTTTTATGTGCTAACACCAATCTGAATACTAGTTTCTTCTTCATCTGCTACAAATGCATTCCCTGCTGATTAGATTTTCTTGGCCCTGTGAAAGGCTTACACAAATGTGGGAACACTGTCACATCATGAGGGCTACAGTGCAAGGAACTGTGCTTCCACACCAGTAGTGATGTGAGAAAAAGATATTCCTGGAAGTATCTGGGTCTTCGTAGCAGTGGAGCTTGAAGTATTGGAGAAGCATTATTTCATGGTCAAGCGAAGTGGACTTGCAGAAACCCAACTTCACTGTGTTTCCCAACATAGCAGTCTCCGAGATGGAATGTGCAGACAATTTTCTGACCTGCAGTAGATAATTGATAGGATGCATAAGGCTGTCTTCTTGATTCCTGATATTTTGAGGAGAAGCCAGGAAAAGTCAGGGATATTGTTCAAGTGCTTGGAATGGGACAGAAATAAGTATCTTAGCTGCCTCTTGTATGCACTGTTCTCTCACATCAAGTAAAGGCCAGAACCACAGCTGGAGCAGTTAGAAATGACTCAATATTTTCTTAAAGTTACTATTCCATTGGAGCAGTTATGTGGTTGTTCCACAAATGAAATGGAAGATGACCCACACCAATAAACTATGTGGTCCTCACTATGGCTTGGGAAAACTTACTGTATAAGACTCACAGCATACCTCCTGAAGAAAGAAGTGTAGTAGCTGCATATGTTTTTTGATGTAAATTTTTGAAAAGCTTTAGCTTTCAGGATACAGGTAAGTGCTTGGATATGGTATCAAGTCTGTCTTTTTCTCTCTTTAAATGCATGAGGAGAAGAAATGGACGAGTACTTTTGTTATTTTTTTTCATGATTTTTGTTTTATTTTCCTTTTTTTAAGGAGAGTGTATTTGACTTTGATTTTGCCTGTGCCTGTGTTGTGAATTCCTGTTTTTAACTTTTTGCCTATGGAAAGTTTCAAAAATTTCACACAAAAATAAAGTCAGTAAGTTGTAAGAAACAGTTTAGAAAGCAGTAGAAAATGTAAATAAATTTTCTATTCAAAGTTCTTTCAGGAATTTGACTTTATTCATGTACAAATATTGTGGTACATATTCTAATTTGTCTTGTTGTTGAGGCCAATAACGAGGCCAAAACTCCTATGAGGAGTTGCAGGGTAAACGTTTAACTCATCTGATTAAGCAATGCACCCTTCGCTCATGCTGTGATGTACACTGCAATACCAAATGCATTCATAGTGGTTTGCCTTTCTACCATAAGAAACTGTGCTCAAGATCGTCTTTAAAGACTGTTAGGCAAACTGTTCCTCTGAATTGTTTGATGATTTGTATGAAATACAGCCACACTCTGTTTCTTCAAACTTAGTTGAGAGTTAAGATTGGTTGCTTCTTGGTTTAGCTGGGTGATTCTAGAACTAGGTATGAGAGATACTAAGCCGGTGAGATAAATATCCTTTTTACCATTGGAGTGGGACCTGAGCTAATTGGTATAGCTCTCATGGGGCTCCAATATAAATAAAAAAACATCCCTTCCAAAGTATAATTTTTCCAAGATTCTATTTATCAGCTGCATGAAATTTTCTTACAGTAGTGAAAATTATCCATAGCTTTGTCAGCCAAGTGGAAGATCTCTCACACAATCCCATCTGCTCACTCTGAAATTGCAAGGTAGAAGTCAAAACAAGAAAATCTTTACCGTCAGGAGGAGCAGATATTAGTGCGGTCTGCTGGCTTTTTTTGGTAACTACTCTTAAAGCAGGAGTGGAGATCAGAGTCCAAACAGGCACATAGAGATCTCCTGATGAGACAATAGCAACTATGCAGATCTCTACACAAAAAACATGGAGACTAATTCCTTCTATTATCTTAATGAGATAGCTGGAGGATGTGCCTCTGCAAGTTGTTATTATTGATGAATGTGCATCCATTTCATCTAATCTGACGTGGATGTCGCAAGCAGATAGCATTTTCTTCCAGTACTCTCTTTTTTCCAGTCCAGGATTGAGCCAGCTCTTCTGCCCTCTTTTTAAGGTGGCCTTTCTCTCATGCCAAATGACTTTCACCTTATGGCTTCATGCCTAAAAGTTGCAGCTAGTGTGTATGTGCCAAACATATCTATCTATCACAGTTTTTGATGTGCTGAGGACAAGCTCTGTCTCACCAGAGTCCAGAAGTTTTTGTAAGTAAATACTTAATAAAATTAGGTACAATCAGAAAAAGAACAGAGAGATGTTAAAAGACTATATTTAAATTCAGAATTATCAGCTTTGTCATAGAAACACCAGATATGCAACAATGATGCTGTTACTGAGTTAGAACAGACACATCCCTTGCTTTGTCAATGTATTTATTTTCTGGAGTCTCCAGTGAATGTTCAGCTATGAAATAAGTAAATTATTTTCTTTATTAACGGCTTCCATCCTGTCCCTCATTACCACACAACAGTGTTCCAACTACATTTCATTTTTCATAATTGGCTTTGAGGCCTGGTTGGTCTGCTAGGCTGGGTCTTTCTGTGTGTTGTGGATGTTTGCTCTACAAACAAAATCTAGGTCTTCAGCAACACTTGCCACTTACCCATGCCAATATGTGTTATCCGCTTCACTACCCTGTCTGTAGCAACGCCAAGCAGCAACATCGAGAGAACACAGGCTTTTCACATCAGCAGTCACTTTGTACTGCTTGCTTTTTGTGATCAGTGGAATTCATGTAGCGGGGCAGATTTTGACCATTAACAACAGCTGAGTAAAGGGATTAAACGAATTACGTTTACCCTACAATGCATAATGCTCATCTTCTGAGTTTTCTGTTATTTTGGAGGTGTTTTTTTTTTTCCCCCTCGCATGTAATACACACAGCTCTACAACTTCCATTGCTGTGAAAGATGCAGAAGCCATTAAGGTGTGCCTTTTTGTCCAGAGATAAAAGCAAGCTTCTTTTCTTTAACAATTTGATCTGCCAGTCAACATCTCCTTTGACAGAAGTGACTTGTACTAACTTGAGGTCCATCCTCAAGGGAGGGTAGCAGTAACCCAAAAGAATCTTAGCAATTCAAAAGCTGCGCTCACAGCGAAGAGGGCAGCAGTAGTGACTGCAGTATTGGAATCTTAATAATTTAACAACCCCACAATTAAGTTTATCAGCTTATAATCATCATGTAAAAACTGTCAGAGTGGGATTGTTGCATTTGTCCTTCCTGTCAGCACCACAGCTGGGCAATAAGAAAAGTCACGCCTTCAAACCACAGCAATGTAACCTGTCTCTTGTTTGGGGCATTATCTGATGCGTCAAAATGCAAGGCGGGAAGGAATCTGGCACTATTCTACTGCCACAAAGGCAAAGCAGAATCACACATTTGGAAATGACATTCCTTGATCAGCAATCGATAGCAACACCTTTTCCTGTGATGCTTGGGTACCTTTCCCATCCCATACTTTGTGTATGTGTGTAGATTGTGTAACCCTGAGACACTGAATGCAAGTTGTGCTGTTGCACATACGAAGACTCATGCCAATAGACAGAAAAGACTGTTACAGAATCACAGAATCACTGAATCAGACAGGGTTGGAAAACACCTCTGGAGATCATTTAATACAACCCCATGCAGAGGATTGGTAACACAGGTTTATCACAGAAAAGTTTCAAGTACAATGAACCTCTTTTCTTAGTGTGCATTTTCTATGCTGCAGCATATTCTCTAATAATTGTGAAAGATATTCTCATTGACTTTTCCTTGGAGCCTTGCTGAACACCAGCAGACATGAAAGCAGATTTGTCAGCAGACTCTGGCACGTCTATGAACAAAAAAGAAGAGATACACTTCCCTACCAGAGAGCAAAAGCTTATTCCCTCCTAAGATCCCCATCTATAAGAATACTTTGTGGAAGAAGAGAGAGATACTCTTTCAGAACCAGCTTTAAACCACTCAGGATTTTACTCAATAAAATCCACAATGGTGAGGCTTAGTAATTAAGTTTAAAATAACTAAAAATTAACAGTATTTACAATATTAAACCAGGAATAAGTTATGTGGTTTTATTACTACTGTGTTTACTTACTTCAGCCATTACTTGGAATTTTTTAAAATTTGTTTCTTCTTCAAAACCTTCAAGATGGAGAAATACTTCCATGCAACAAAGGTAATGTGTGTATTTATCCTTATGCCTTTCTTTCTTTTAACATTGAATAATTTATGGTTTGAAATTAATGTTATTTTCTCATTTATTTTATTTTATTGTTAATGACTATGTTGCCAGACTAACACGGAGTCTTTGCAGGACAAATATTATAAAGGAAAAGTTAAATTAATATTGTCTCGATAAAGCTAAGAAGCCAACTTGAACAAGCAGCCTTTTTGAGTTCTCATCTGTACAGACAGCTCCAGTATGATGTTCAAAATTTGCTGTTTACATTCAGCTATATTGCTGCAATCTCTATTTCTGTTAAACAGTATTTTGGTTGCATCAGCGCGTTCAAGAAATTTGGCAAATTGAATGCAACAAGAGAGTGCTCTTATCAATTCAGTCTCTAGATAAAATATAACTACAAATTTGGAAGAGTGAAAAGATGCTAGAAGAGAATACTTGAAACTGTATTAATGATATTACTCAGGTGCAAGTGCAGTAGAATACATCCAAAAATGAGCAGCCCAAGGAAAATGGCCACCTGTCATGCTGTAGATGGAATGGCATTTGGCAATCTGGATGCTTCATTACTGTCACTATGAAATTATCTGCACCCTTCTATTCCTTAGGCCATGTAAACCACATAAAAAAAGAGCGTACACCAAAAATGATATTAAATTTTATTTTCTATGTGTTTTAAAGAAAAGGAACATCACATTTTAAGCCAATGTCACTCTTAGGCTATTTACTTTCCTAAAATTATGTGCCAGAGAAGAAGGAAAGTTTGTTATACGGCTGCAGATTTTTCCAGAAACAAATGGCCTAAAACCAGCATGAGAAGAAACATCGGAGTGCACAAACCTCTCTGGGGGGAACACTACTAACTGGGCTTCTCAAGAGTTATGTCTGAGGCTGTCTGAGGAAAGATGCAGAAGGGTGAAAGTCAGTTGCTGTCTCTGTTACAATTTTTCTGACTTTTCTAATCTATGTAAACTTCACTACAGGCATTTCCATTGGTTTTAGCAACACTGGGAACCTTACTGAAAATAAGACTGTTAGAGGCACAGCTGCTTTTTTTTTTTTTTGTGTGTTGTGCCAATTAAACTTGCTCAGGCCAATGGCATTAAATACTGGCAGCCAGATTGTTGCTAGCAGTAATAAACAGCAAATGGGAGAGTAGAAATTCAGGTAGCATTAAAAGCTGCACAGACCAAGTGTCTCCCATTGTGTCGGTAAATTAAACCCTTAGGGATAGTTGCTCCTAGCTTTTTTTGTTTTGTTTTGTTTTGTTTGTTTGTTTGTTTCTGAAAGCATCAGAAGCAGCTGTATTATTTTCTCATGGAACTGAAGAATGTTTGGCTGTCTTTCCCTCATGTTAAAGCCCCTGAAGAATAAGGCAGAGAAGATGATAAATACAGCTTTGGAGATTGTTGTGTATATAAAAACTGTCCAGAAGTACAATCCTAAACCAGGCTGTGCTGTGATAACTGTAACATCTGCTATATCAAAGAAATAACCACACTGATGGATTCTCTTGAAAAAGAAAAGTGGTACTCCGTCCCCTCTTTATAAGAGTCAAAGGCTTTATTAAAAAAAATATGTTTTTGAATATAGATGGAGTCATACTGAAAAATCTTTAGTTAGATTTATTGAAATTATTTGCTATAATGAAACATGAAGATTACAACATCAAGTAATATTCCTAGTAAATACCAGAATTAAAACTGCCTGTGCACATGCATTATAACTCACTCTTTAATTACTGGTCTTCTTGACTGTGTGTAGAATGAACAATGCTGAATTAAGCATACGTATCAAATTTTACTTACACTCTGGTCATTGCTGGTGGCCTGTTGCTCTTGGGTGCTCACATTAATTTCCTTTAATAGCACTCCCATTTCTGAAGCATCAAACAGGACTTGATTCCTCCACTTTAAATATTATGAAATACTTACAGTATGAATATGGAAGTATTTATGGCATATTGCCTGTTGACTTCATTTCCAGTAGTAAGCTGTTATAATTGAGAACCTGGCGTGCTAAAAGTGTCACTGTGAAGGCATATCCCTCCACTTCCTCAAAAAACGTGGCTCAAGTGATGCATGGCGCATAGCACTACGCAGAAACTTTTGACAAAGAATGTTTAGAAATCTAAGGATTTTTTTTCCCTAGAATTCTCTAAAGAACACTCAGAGCCTTAGTCATAATACTTCTCTTTCTCTTCTTTTTATCTTTTTATTCCAGTTTTCTCTATCATGACACAGAGGTTACCCAGAAAACTGCTTACTTTACTGCACAGCTTGCTGCAAACCAGAAAATCTACTCTGTGTTCTTAGGGAGGTGAGGTGAGAAGCTTTTGGTTAACTTCAGGTCATAATAGGATGAATGGGAATGGCCTTAGGTTGCATCAGGGGAAGTTCAGGTTGGGAATTAGGAAAAAATTCATCTCTGAAATAGAAGCATGGCATTGGAAGTGGCTGCTCAGGGAGGTGGTGGAATCCCTGGAGTTCAAGACAGGTGTGGATGTGGCTTTTGAGTTACTGGGCATGGTGGCGATGGGCAGATGGTTTGGACTGGGCGATCTTAGAGGTCTTTTCCAACTGTAATGATTCTGTGATTTTGTGACAACGCATAAAAATGATGAAGTTGTACAGGCAGCAGACACTGCGTTCTCGGCTTTGTAAATTCAGTGTGACTGTGTGGTGCAAATAATTTTCTTAACGAGCAAAACAAAAAAGACCAAAGTTAGGAGAGGCCTTGTCTACTTCACAGATTTTATACACCTGTTACTGCTATGTTTCTCTCAGCCTCGTCTTTCTTGTACACACATGCACCAAGCGCAGGCCTGAGCATTACCTCTCTGCCCAAAGCTTAACTCGCCTTTCCTATGCTGGGAGAAAGCTGGAACGGAAAGATTAACACAGGCAATCAAACAACCACCGACCGGACAAGGCCTGGCAGCGAACACCGAACCCCCCCCCAGCCCAGACGTGCAGCAGCCGTGGCGGCAGCGCAGGAGGGGCCGTAGCGGAGCACCCGTTCTGATGATCGACGGGCGCTTCAGCCAATGGCGGCGGGGTGAGGGGCGCGGGGCGGGGCCCGACTCGGGGGCGGGGCCGAGGGGTTGGAAGGAGGCGGGGCGCGGGGACGGGCGGGGCGCGGATTGGCCGGGAGGCGGGGCCGGCGGGGGTTTCTCCCGGGCTGGGCTGACGACTGCGGTTGGGAACTTGGATTTCGTACGTGAGCGGCGGGCGCGCGGCGGCCGTTTGGCCGACAGGTACCGGTGGGGAGCCGCTGTGGGTCGACGCCTTCAGCTGGCGGTGGGGAGCGGAGCCGGGGAGGGATGGAGACGGGGGGAACGCGGAGCGGTCGCGGCGCCGTGTGCGGGCTGTGGACGCGGCCGGGGGCCGCCGAGCCCCGGACCCGCCGGCGCTCTCTCCCCGCTCCTCCCGCCGCGGGACGCGGAGGCCGCGGGCGGGGCCGGGCCGGCTGCTCGCCTCGGGGGCAGCGCTGCCTGTTTCCTCTCTCCTCGCTTCGCTCTCGGCGCCGGGCGTCGGCTGGGAGGCGGGAGGTCGGGGGCTGTCAGAGCGGGGCCCGGCAGGGGTGGAGCGGGGACGGCAGGGGGCGGCAGCGGCTCCGAGGAAGCGTGTCCGGCGCGGTGGCTGCTGCCCGGGGCTCGCCGAGCCCCCCGGCCCCTGTGGCGGCCGCTCGGACGCCGTTAACGCTCTTTCGGAGATTGGTTTCGAATCTCCCTCGCGGCGCCGCCGCTGCCTCCGGCCTCCCTGCCGGGTCCTGGGAGCCCGTCCCACCGCCGGCGGCCGGCTGGGGCTGGCCGTGCTGCCCTCCCGGCCCAGGCTGCGAGGCGGGGAAGGGGATCGGGTGTCGTCCCCAGATGTGTCCTCATCTCCATTAGTTGAGCTTCCACCCAGCCAGGGCTGCACGTAATGCGGGCATCTGGTGTGGATATGAAAGGGTAGGTGTGTGTGACTAGAACGGGCTGAGGAGCCGGTGTTCTGCAAGTGACTGCTGAGACGTAAAGGAGGTCTGTAAAAGGAGGTGGTTTGAGATTTTGGTCATCTTAATGATTATGATTTTCAGAAAGAGCTTCTGAAATAAAACCGTTGGTTGGGAATAAGCGACAGCTCGCCAGTGAATAAACTGGTGTTGAGGTGCTTTGATAATAGGAATGGCTAGTAAACAGGGCGCTTAAGATGGCTTTGCTTCTTGTAAAGCTGCCCAAGACCCGTTCTTAATTAAAAACATATCACTTATAGCTCTTTCATTGACATGTAGTGCTTTACTTAGCTTTTCTGCCTCATTTTCTTGTCTGCTAGCATGTGCGCTACCAGAGCATTAGTAATGCTATATGCCCGTAGCTCTGCAGAACAGCCTTCAGGAAATTCTCACAGGCTTGTATATTTCTAGACCTGGAGAGTTTGAAATGATGTATTTCTGTAATAGGAAATACTCAAAAAGCCCAGCTGCATCCTTTGGCGCGAAGTTTTAAAGTTTTGAGTAGGAAATGAGCTCTGTCCTTAAACTCCAGAGCCAACCTGTTGCTGGGCAGACGCTCCTTTGTGCCATCCTGTGTTACATGAAAGGGTATTCTGCAGAAGTGTATTGCTTCAGCTGCTGCTCTCCTTCTTCCAACATTTCCATTTCTGCTTACTGTGCTGTTTTCTCTATGGTGAGAAGTTGAGCTGCTCTCTTGCATGAATTACAACTTTCTGCTGAGTTGAGTTCCCTTTGAGCTTAGAATAGGCCTTTCCTTCCTGGTTTTCGGAGGCTGTGGATCTCAGAACTTGTATTGACAGCTTGTACCCGTGGCAGAGGATTTTGCACTGTAATAATGCATCTTGTAATGATCTAGACAGGACTTGCAGAAGTACATATCCCATGTGTGCATTTTGAAGTCAGAAAAGAGGGAGAGTTTAGATTTAACATCTAGGGCTGCACAGCGTAGACTTACAAGTTTCATTTCTTCAGAAATATACTTTTTGTTCCACCTCTGATTTGGTAAGTCCTCAGCAATTGCAGTTAATCCATAAGAAATATAATTCTTATTATCACTTTTTTATTATGGCTTTAATTGTAGGAGCAAATAATGGTTTTTCTCTGAAACCAGTCTGACCTGTTGGTGTCTTACTGGGATCTCAGTGGCAATACTGTAGTCTTAAATCACTCTCATTTGGGGATGCAACCTGAAGAATAACTTCATTTATTAATATATAACTTCATAGTATTAATTACTACATTCAGTATGATTTGACTCATTTAGTGAGTATAGATATAGGTAAAAATGTCCATTTTTTTTAAAATGTGGCCTCTTCCTGAGTCATGTATTTAAGAATGAG
Source organism: Centrocercus urophasianus (assembly GCF_019232065.1). Taxonomy (NCBI): domain Eukaryota; kingdom Metazoa; phylum Chordata; class Aves; order Galliformes; family Phasianidae; genus Centrocercus; species Centrocercus urophasianus. The sequence continues at coordinate 46,980,314 of NW_024884142.1, read as the reverse complement.
GAGCATGGATCATAGGGAAGTGTTCTGGGCATGTTTTAAGACATTTAAAGGAGGTATTGCTATAAGTTCTTATTCAAATAATTTCAAACTAGTTTTATACGCAGCATATAAAATGTGCCAAGGTCATATCATTCTATTCTGAATTTGGTCCTTACAGGATTCCATTATATATATATATATATTTTTGAATTCTGCTTTTACTTTTGTCAATGAGATATTACTCTTAGAATATCATTTTTGTATATAATTGGGAATACTTTAAAGAATTGCAAGAACTAGGAAATGTGTCAATCTGTTCAACTACGAAAAGGGGAGGAAGTAGAGTAAAGAATGATAGGTCATAGAAACACAGACTATCCTGATTTGGAAGAGACTCACAGGGATCAACAAGTCCAATTCTGAGCTCCACTCAGCAATCAAATAGTGTTTCTAAGAGCTGTGTCCAAATACTCCATCGACTCTGACACCTGGGGCCGTGCCCAGCGCCCTGGGCAGCCTGTTCCATGCCTGCTGCCCTCTGCTGAAGAACCATTTCCTGACACCCAAACTAACCCCCCAACCCAACACAATGTCACAGCTTTCCTTTGGGCCCTGTCACTGTCAGCAGAGATAGATGATGTACCTGTAACATGGGCAAGCTTGGGTAATGTGGCTATGAAATGGTTCACTGACTAGAAAACAAATCTAATCAGTTTGTGCTGCTTAGCTGTAGTACACAATACCACCCTCATAATTGAAAGAATGTGAGATTATTACTCAGTTTAGTGTATCTTAGTTTATCACTTGTAGATTTCAGTAGGGTAAAAATGTTATCAAAGATTGTATTATATAGTGTATATGATGTTTTTAGATATTTTTAAAGTAAAATCAAGTGCTTTCTAGAAAAAGATGCACTAATTCAAATGGTAGTTTTGTTCTGGAGCTGATTATATGCTTTTGGGGGAGATGAAGAGGGAGAGGTGAGTTTTCTTCCCTATAGAAGGCAGAATGAACCCAAGAAAAGCAAAGCTGAAAAGTTGCTCATTGTATGCTAGACATAAGGAAAGATGTGGAAGTAGGAAAGGGGCCTGTGGGAGTGTGTGACTGTGTTATGGCCAGCATTGTACACGTAATCAAACTGCATTTCGATTATTTGAAATTGTGAGGGGTTAGTTCTTTCTCTGTAGAAAAAGTCTCTTTTTGACTGAAGGAGTTAAACTGCCATGCAGTTTTTGAAGAGACTTTAAAAATGAAACTGCAAGTTAAATTTGTGGTTGTCACCTCCTTAGTATTTGCAGGGTGTTGAAGTGCTTAAATGAAAAATATCTTTTTTTTTTTTTTTTTTTTTTTAAAACAAGTTAACTCTTATGTTTTTCCAAATCAGTTGGTTGGTGGGAAGATGATTACTCTGACTAGAAATTTAAGTCTGTATTCTGTTTTAGATCAAGAAGACATCAGGCTGTTATCCAGTTGTCATAGTTGGATCGCATTCTACAAGTCTTCAAGACTTCCAGTGGTGTTAAAGGTAACTTGTGACTTTTGTTGTCTTTATTTTTAATACCAGAAAATTATCTGAGTAAAAACATTCTGAATAACAGCAGTTCTGTGGGCTGTTTAAACTTCTTATGAACTTGTTTGCTTTTAATGTGTAAAACTTAAACTGTTGAATGTGGCAGTACTGTAATATTTCACAGAAAGCAGCATATTAACAGTACAGTGAGTATTTTTTCTTCTAGCAAATATTGATTTCTGAATTACAGTGTTTGTGTTATGAACTACTGTGTGAAAGTAACTCTGCTAGCAACTGATTTCCATATTAATGCTCACTATGTGTTTGAGTACGTTGTGAAGATTTACAGGATGTGTGAAAGTCATATCAACAGAACATAGATTACTAACTACAGAGTAGTCAAAAAATAGCCATTCTGTCCTGTGCTTTGTGTTTGTTTTGTTTTTTTTTTTTGTCCCCTAGTTTTTGGAGCAGTGCTGGGTCTGGATCTTATCAGAGCACATCACTTGATTGTAGGGAGCCTTTGAGGTTGTCTGAGAAGTTCAGGTGCCTACCCTCTGCTCTGCACATCAGTTTTCTTTGGGGGTCGATAACAGATGATACCTGGACTCAATTATATGAGATGCTATGAAGGCCTGACTTATTAAGTTGACCTCTTGAGTAAATACTGATTGACTGTCTCTTAATATTCTCCAAAGCAGATAGATGTTTGTTTTTTTTAATTTTGGTTTCTTAGTTCTCTTTTTAGTAGAGGTAAGATAATGCTGTTCATTAACAGTAGCCTGGCTCTTCAGAGATCTTGTAAAGGAGCATTGCAGGAGTATTTCAGTAAAACTAGAGACTGTCAGTGTCTGTGGGGTTGTGTGTTTTACTTGATATAATAGCTACAGTGGTGCTCATTCTTCTGTGTTTTTGTTTCTTCCCAGAATTTTATTTCTTTCTGAAGAATGCTGTGATATAACTTTAATTTACCTAATTGTTATGAAGCGACGTAGCCTGTGTGCTCTGTAAGGTCACTGTTAGACTTTGGTGTTGAGTAGTAAAGTAGGGTTAGCTAAGGACAGTTCAAAAGCAACTATGAATTGCCTTGCTGCTCTAGTTTTGAATCTTCCATTTTGCTTCTGACATTGTCACTGTGGTTTTCTGTTTGCAAAGCACTGTTTCTAGAGAAATGTTCTATAGGAGAAGACTTTCAGTTACCAGAAAATAAAAATAGTCTCTAAAAGAGGAGTTTGGATTCTCTGGGTGATCAATTTCAGCTAAATTACTTGCACTGATGACAAAGCAGAGTGTAACCAAATATTTGTTGTTGAAATTACCCTGTGATTAGTAGTGTAATACAGCTAAATGTAACACCAAATTTTACTGGAAATCATGGCTATGCCATGACTGTGGCTTGAGAAGTACAGGGTATAAATGTGGTATTCTTTTTAGTGGGCTGGATAAGAATTTGACTACAACATTTTAAAAACATAGTTTTTGTATTCTTAATAACATTCTTTAGTGCATATTTAAAATCTATGATGTGATCTCTTACCACAATGGAAAACTACAACAGCTTTTTCCAATTTGAAATGCTCTGTTATCCTGTCTATGGGATTTAAAATAGATATTCTTGCAAGCTTCTGAATTGGATAATTGGGGGACCTTTACTCTGACTCTTGACTCAGTACGTGTCCTACTTCTGAAAACGAAAACAACTAAGATCTGAGGATAAAAATAAGCACTTGTTTCACATTTGTTCAAAAGCTTATTACTTTCAGTTACTCACAAGAGCAAGCATTCACTAACAGAATATTTTAGAATATAGGAAGTTTTTCTCACAAGTACGAAAAACACAGCAAACTCATTTCAGAATGAAAATTTCAGTTTTAAGATCTGAAATGTCATGTTCAGTTTTCAAATAGTGTTTTCTACTTTTTAAACACTGCTTGGAAATTACCTATTTGCTTCCTTTGAGAAATGACTTTTCTGCCCTTTTATCCTCTGCTTAACTTCCTTTTGAAGCTTTACTTAATACTGTAATTGCTGCTATTCTGTTGTCTTTCAGTTAGAAATGGCAAAATATTAAGCCTGAGTATCATTTATCTTCTCTTAGAGGACTGGATACATTTTTTGTATGGTGTTTTGGGTCTTTTTCCTGGTCGTATGTTGCATTATTAGGCCATGAATCTGAAGCAAATCCCACTTCAGAAGAGGGAGCAGGGCTGAAACCACAAGGAATGTCCGCACAAGCTTTATGGTCAAGTTATGATTTGGTCTTAAGGCTGCTTTGTCCTCTTTATAGTCAATGCTGCTGTGTTGCAGCAGTCTTTGACAAGAGGTTAGCTACATAATGGTCCAAGGCAGCTGCTTGGGTCAAGCTTGAGGTTCCTACAAATCAATACTACTATTTCATCCACTCCTTTCCAAAAAAAAAAAAAACCAAAACCAACAAACAAAAAAAGCCAGAAACAAAACAGAAAGGCAAGTTGCAAGTGATTTTAGTATTAAACCTTTTGTGGACCTCTAATCTCTCATGCTGATTAACTTAAGATGTTGGAAGTTTAGACTTGCTTTCAGAGAATACTTTCTTCTTTGTGTTGGGGAGGATGTGTTTTATAGAATGCAGTTATCATTTGTGGAGGTGGTTAAGAGCTGTGCACTGACAGATCTTTCTTTTTCTCCTATCCTCTTCCCACAACCTCCCCTCTGCACCTAAGTATGCTGTTTGTGCAGTGTATGACAAGATCGTAACTCTTTCCAAATGTTGCCAAGCATTGTCGTATTTTTAATTTGAAAGGGGAAAACGTGTCAATCTTTATTTCATGATTCCATGCTGTAGAAAAGATAAAACATCTAGCCATGCTAAAAGATTACTTTTTTCAGTCATGGTTGAATTTAGTTGTCGTTCCAGAAAGAAAGAAGTTAAGTTTCTTGGAATAACTGCAGAATAATGACCTGCAACATCACAAGGTGGCTAGAGTTGGAAGGGACCTCAAGGATCATGAATCTCCAACCCCCCTGCCACAGGCAGGGCCACCATCCTCCCCATTTAATACTACACCAGGCTGCCCAGAGCCCCGTCCAATCTGGCCTTGAGCACCTGCCGGGACAGGGCATCCACAACCTCACTGGGCAGCCTGTTCCAGCACCTCACCACTCTCTCTGTAAAGAACTTCCCCTTGACATCCAGCCTAAATCTTCCCTCCCTCAACTTAAAACCATTTCCCCTTGTCCTGACCTGACATAGACTGAATGCTCCAGGGAAAACATGTTTCTACTGTAGTAGAAATGACACTACAGAGGTGAATTTGGAAGTACTTCAGTGTTGTGTTGAAAATGAGAAAACACTTGTGGGAAAAAAAGGTGCATTCTCTATTATTAAAAAAAAGAAAGAGAGCTCTGAAGAAGGGCTTATATAGTACCAGAAGGGATTTATTCTTGAAAATGTAATACAAATAGAAAATGAAATCTAACTATGAAACAGTGTAGTAGACCACAATGTTTTGACTTGGAGAGGGCATTAATGTGATGTATCAAGTTTTAAGAATTGATGTGTAACAGGTAACTTGATACTGCATCTTCTTGAATTGTAAGACCTGATTGGGCTAAGGCCAGAGCTTATTTAGCACTGCACATGCATACTTGTTTTAGCAAGTTAACTAAGAGATGTGTAACTGTGCATCCTACTTTCATCCTTTGACCACTGTAAGCTCAGTAATTCTGACAGAAATGTTCAGTCTCAGCTAGAGGCTGGGTATTAAACATCAGGCAAGTCTTTCTGAGGAAAAAGCTTATATACAAAGGATGATGCCAGACGCTGCTTTAGTTCTGGTCTCCATATGTATCGTGACTTTCCACTGCTTGTATTTTAGAATGCCTAACGAAGCTCTAGTGGAAAATAAATGTATATTAGCTGAAGTATATCTTGTGGTGCTGACTTGTGGAAATCTTAAGTGATTTGATTACTGAGACATTGTGAGACTTTGAGTATTGTGCTGAGAATGAAAAGTGTTTTCACTTATTGCCAGTGAATGTGTTTTTGTTTTTTGAAAGGCTATGTGAAAAACAAAACGTGCCTGATGTGTTGGCAGCAGAACCACTTTTTGTCAGCTTCTTTGCATCTTTCAGACCTCTTGTTCAGTTTTCTCTAGTTTTCAGGGTTTCTTTCCATTATCGAGCAATCCCTGCTATGAAGATAGCTGGTATGCTGTAGAATTCACCATCTGTTGCTGCTGTTTACAGCATGTCTTAGATAATAGGCAGGACGTAACTTATGCAGCATCAAAAATTAGGAATGGGACCAGGTGGAAGTAGATGTTTGCTGAACTACTTAGTCTCTGAGCCCTAATTATCTCACTTGAAACACCAATGTCTGTATAAACGGTTGAGTGAGTGAGAAGATTAATTTCCCTAGCAAAAGTTTACTTTAAGACTAATATGTTGTCCTTTAAGATATTAAGTTATTGAAATTGAAATCAATTTGCTTTCTTTTACTTCTGAAGCATCTTTGCTTGCAGAGGAAAATGCATGAATCCTTTCTGTTGAAAAGTTCACAAGGATGTTCTTGTTTGACTGCTTTTAAAAAGGAGTCAGGTTTTTGAGTTTGAGTTTCTTGAGTTTCTTGTTAAGTATTTGATGACTCCATTTATGTAGTTATCTTAAAGATACTTTTCTGTAAGTGTTAGTTTTCAAATTCTAAATGGGTTTTTATTTGTACAGCTCCCAAGGTTAACAGCAGCAGAGGATGCTGGCCAAAAGGATCAGTATATAAGCTGATTTTTTTCTGTGCAGGACACTTAAAAAAAGGTGTATTCTGACCTTTGGTTATGTCAAGAAGGTAAAAGCATGGGCACTTGTGAAAGAATGCTCCTTTCCTCTGGTGATTTTCACTTTTTTTCTTGACTGAAGCTTTGTTTCAGGTAACTCTGTCAATGTGACTGTAGATGTCTTTTGTAAAAAAAAAGGACTCTGTCACTCTGATTGCAATTCAAATTTAAGAAACTTAACATTTACATTCTCTGAAATCCCATTCAATACAACTTTTTTTCTTTGTTTGAATCCAAACAAACAAAAACCACTTAGCTTCATTTAGAGCTACAGTGAAGTGAGGACAAGCTGTTCCTGCCTACTGGTTTTCTAGCAGGCAGTATTCTTGAGATTGACTTTTTGAAACTTTGTGAGAGATATCCGGACTCAGGGTTTCAAGAAGTTTGTGTTTCGGGAACATCTGTAGTGGAAAACAAATGTCATCAAGACGTAGGGTGGACAAACTACCTGGAGTTCAGAGTGAATAGGAACTTAAGGAAAATTGTCTGATTGACGTACTGTAAATGTACTGTTTGCTTATTTCATGGGTCACCACTGGAAGAGATGGCTAATATGTATATATAAGAATTGTTTAATGTGAAGCTGGTTTTGATTTAAAAACTTGTTATAGAAGATACAGGAAGCTGTATGCATATTCATATTGGAGGTCAGTTCCCCGTTCTGACCATGTTCTTTATATCGAGCTGTGCTTTTGAGCTAGCACTTCAGGGTTGAAGGAACAATATTTTGATAGATGATAAAAAATTAGAGCTGGACTGAAGTTGCTTGAGTGTTAGGATTTGTACGATTCCAACTTTTATAACAGGGGAAATACTTTGTTTTATTTATCAGAAACTAGTGCTAGAGAGTGGGACAGCACTGTGTGGGCAGTGCATTAGCCTGCTGTCAGATGGCTCTTCAGTTCTTGAAAGTAACTCATCCTGTTTTGAGGAGGAGGGCTTCTATATATTTAGGCATTTATGCAAGGGTGTTTCATGATATTACTCTTCAAGTTGTCAGATTTTGTTACACAGATACAGGAATTCCTAATTTCATGCATTTGATTTTTTTTTTTGTTGTTTGTTTTTTTCCTAGATGTGTTCAGTTAAAAGTTGTTCTCTGATAGTCGAAGAACGTAACTGGTACTTGAATAATTGTGTGGAAATTCTTTTCTTTAGGTTTCTTGGTGTTCTGGTGTTTTGAAGTTTGCCACACAAACAGAACAGTGTTTACTTGATTTTCTTCTGCAAACTGGAAGCTGCTTTTGCAGCATGTGTTTTGCTGGGCTTTTTTTGTAAAACGTAGGAGAAACAACCATTAAATAACTTTGCCTGTCAAAACAAAGCTTCATAAGTACTTAATACTCTTATTAAAACAGCAAGATGCTGCTGTAATGGAAATTCTGCATGTATCGTTTTTTCTAGTTGTTTGTTTGCTGTTGCTTGAGTAATGAGTCTTCTATTTTGTGTAAGACCAACTATATTTTGCCATGTTTTTTTTTTTTTTTTTTTTTTAAGGCATGAAGTTGTAGTTATTTCTACTTCTCAGTAGAATAAAATCAAATTGCAGCCTTTTTTGTTTAAGCGTATTTTTGCTGTGTGCTATCAGTCTCAAATGATGGATGAATTGTTTTGGCACAGAGGAAGTAGCCTTCTGTAGAAATGAGTTGGACCTGGAGTTGCTTGAGATGCTCCTGACTAGAATTCATTGCTCCTTACGTCTGACGTAATGTGTAGAGTTGTCTCTTCTGCAGTTTTAATCACTGTTTGTCTTGCGTATGAAAACACTGAAACAGCAAATTTGCCTGCTAACTGAATTGTAATTTTTTATCAATGCTGATTTTTAGCTTCGAGTAGTGATACGAGCCATCCGTGGATGGTTCAAGTACTGTGGTCTTGCTATTGGGTGACCTTGAAAATAAGAATAAAGCCTTAAAAATAGAAGGCTGAATATCTGTAGTGTATATGGAGGTTATGCAGGAGGTCTTTAAGTAACTGGCCTTTCATTTGCAGCAATTAGGTGTGTTGTTTCGAGTTGAATTTCTTTTCCTGCCCTTTTACTTCAGCTTAACCTGCAAAGGACTGGTTCTCTGTGTTTTCTCTTCATCCTTTCAGCTCCCAGCCTTTCATAACCCTCTTCTCCCCACTTCATTTTCCTTTGTTCGCTAGTCTTTCTTGTTGTTGTTTTTTTTTTTTTTTTTCATCCCTAGTGTTAACTCTGAAGTAAACATTACTACTGTTTGCTAAGTCCAAAGCAGCTGAAGAACTCAAGACAACTTTTTATCTTCTAGTTGTAGCTAAAGAAACACTTGTAATGAATTGAGTGGTCTGATGGTTATACACTGCAAAGGTTTGTGTAACTTTATGTCTCTGCTGTGAGCAGTAGTAGTTACCCGATTCACAGTTGCGATTTTCAAATGCTACACCACTCATGAATGAAAAACTGCTTGTTGCTTTACCTGAAGGTGATAACTTTCAGGTCTGAAAGTGTAGCAGCCAGCTCTGAATTCTTTTGTTTTGAAATAGGCAACATAATATTGCTGCAAATGAGGTGAGATAATCTGAAGTAGGTCTTTCATCAACAAGATGACAATTAAGATTCTTCTTTTGCAACACCAAGTGAAGATGAATGTGCTCTGGTCCAACACTTCTGATGTTTTGAAAACAGTCGTTCCCTTTACCTTACAAGAAGAAAGGAAGGCACCTTGTATGAGGTATGTTCTCCTTGCAGTTTACTGACCTGTCTCTTTGCTTGGAAAGCACTGCCATAGGCTATGCGTACTTCTCAAGAGTAAGCAGTTGTTCACATGACAAAACTGTTTGCCATGCCAATACCCTGAAGGGCTGGCAATTCTGCAAAGGGCTATAATATTCTGAAAGAGGTTTCTCAGCAGCTCAGTGCTTTTCAACCAAGAGAGCATATGTTCTATATTTAGTTCACTAGTTTAATATACTGATTGGGTTGTAATTACTTGTTTGAATCAGTTGTATGCTCTGTTGATTTGATATGATTTTTCTAAATGCACTTGCAAGCTTTTGTGTGGAAGTCTGATCCTCAAAACTTGTCTATGTAACGTGCTGCTGCAGGGGGATCAGTGATAGCATAGACTTCCACTAGCTTTCTATTTCTGACTGCCCTCTACCCTCCAGTCACATTTCCTGAGTAGATGCTGCTAGATCAGTTAGGAAACATCCTTGCTCGCTGTTGCTACTGATTTAGAGAATGCACAAGAGCTGCTTCAAAAGGCGACTTGGTGGTGTGGCAGTGGAGGTTGAACCTTCCCACCGTTACTCCATTAAATGTTGTTGCTGTGTGACAGATAGCAGCAGAGGGGCAGATGTGGAAGTGCATGTGAAACAAAGGTGTGTCATTGAGTCTCTCCATGTGGAAAAAACAGTAGCAGTTGACATTCACTGATGCTTGCTGAATGCTGATGGAAACTAAAGAGTGCATGTGAGCACGGTGTGGTGGCGGGTGGTGCATTTCAACACCATTGGGTCACCTCTGCTGGTACAGATTTTTACAAGCGTAGCATGCAGGCTCTTTTTCATTGCTGGTAAAAGTGCATAACTGATGGTGACTATGGTGAAAGCTAATGTTTTATAGCTGAGAACTTGTTTATCAAATAATGTTACTGTGCTCTTTATCTCTTGTAGTTTGCATAGAAATAAATAAGAGGCATAATATTTGGAGCAACCTATGTATAAGAAAAAAAGATTACTAACGAGCAGAACTAATCTTTCTTATTGTACCCTTATACTGTTTGACTTCTCAATTTAAGGAAGTTGTCTCATCATAGTGGTTTAGTGACTTGATAAAATCTTCTCAGCAGTTCATGTGTGAGAATGTTTGAAATACAGCAGTTGACAGGCAGGTAGAAGGTAATATTCTGGGGAGGAATTTCTTGCTGTGAAAACTGATATATTTTTTTTCCCCACATAAATGCAGAGACTGATGCATTAAAAGATTTTTTTTTGATGCTCTTCTCTGGTGTTATGACTATTTTATCTTTTTTTTCCATAGCTTATGTAAGCATTAGAGTAGTGTGTCGTTAAATATGAGGCATCTCCTGACCTTTCGGAAAAGGTTGAGATGCCATTATGAGTGTCCTAAATCAGATCTGCTGAGTTCTTGTAATAGGATGCCAAAGACTTTACTTTTTCTCTCTTCCTTGTAGAAAGTCAGGAGAATTTTGTTTGAAGCTCTTTTGTTTTCTTCTAAGGCAAGAAACTGAATTAAGCAACTAAAGACCTAGATAGGCTTCAAATGGACTTTTCTGAAGTGCTTTATAGTAGAAATCTCTAACATAGCCTACTGAACTTTATATGTTCAAGATAAAAATATTTAGAAGTTGGTATAGTCAGTCCCCTGGGCAGGGCTGAAGTGTTCACACTGTCTGCATGTGAACATACACATATGCCTAAACTATTGTTGCAGATTTTTAAACGGTCTGTTTGTGCTCAGATTAGAAGTTGATGGGCTGCCCAGCTGTGGGTAAAGGTCACCCTTTGATTCAGAATATGACACTTTATTGTTTCCATACACAGTGGTTATGATCTCTACTTCTGATCTCTGTGACACCATGCCCAATAAAGTGAACTGCAACAAATTCTCTTGCCCTCGTGTTGGGTAGGATAGAAATTATGCCATGGGTTATTTGTAGTCCGAGGAATTGCTGCCAAAATACCAGTGTGACCATCTGAAGTTGTCTCAGCTGCGGCAGCCGAGGTACACAGATAATCAGTATGAATTGATTCAGCCCATGTATTTGCAAAAACATCACCAATGTCTACCTAAATTATCAAGCTAGCATCTCAAGATTGTAATTTTTTACATATCTTTTTGTGTTATCAGTTCAACACCTGCAGCAATCAGGACTTTACAGCCTTCCATTCTTGGTCCTATATTCCCTTGTCTGTATACTTGAATTAGAAAGATTCTTGAGTTAAATGCACAGAACGGCATTTGTGCACTTTGTATTTTGAGTGTAACAGTGGTGGGATGAGGAGGAGAGCCAGAAGGCAAAACTCATGATGAGTCATTCAAGCTGAATAACTGGATTTAGAGGTCCTGTCTCTCTAATATCAGCTGAAATTGACTTACGTAGTTAGGTTTGTTTCTGCAAACTTCAACAGTTTTCAAATAAACTTCATAATGTGATAAAAGCAGAATCTGATGGTTGGGGTATCATGGTCTCAGTTTGCTTTGGTTATTAGCTGTTTTGAGGTATAGATTCTGATTTTATTTTTGTAGTAGATTTGGCATTTGTCTTAGGAGAACATAAGAGCATTCATTATTAACTTCACGTATTCTTTTCTTGCTTTCCTTAGAGAACCAGATTAGTCATTTTCATCTGTGCCAGGAATTATAGAATCATTGGAGTTGGAAGAGACTTCTGGAGATTTTTCAGCCCAACGTTTCTTCCAATTCCTGTGATCCCTAAAGTGGGGTCAGAGACGCTTGTCCTCTCAGATTTAACACTTCTGAGGAAAAAGGCTGTGCAACTTTTCTTGGCATCCTGTTCTCAGTCTGTGATGACTGTCAAATTTTAGGGGGGAAATGCCCATTGTCTCTTTTTTTTTCTTTTTTTTTTTTTCTTTTTTTTTCCCCACTAGGTATCACTGAACAGATCCTGGCTCTGTTTTCTCTACTAACCATGTCAAATAGTAATGCATTCTAATAACATTCTCTGCTCTGAGCCTTCTCATTCCCAGGCTAAACAATTCCAGCTTTTTCAGCCTTTCTTGATGTCAGGTGCTTTAGGTGCAACTATCTTTGCTGGGCTTGCTCCAGTAGCTCTACATCTCTTCTGTACGAAGAGCAATAAAGCTGAATGGACCTGCAAGTTATGTGCTCATAGACATGAGCCAGAACATAATGGCACAGAGTAATAATGGTAAAGAGACTCCAGAGGTGTCTGTTAAGAATAGGAGAGGATCCAACAATTTGGTTTAATGCTCTGCCATGTATGGTCTGTGTACATTTTGCCAATGATTACCTTGGCACTCCTTATAAGAACATAAGAGTTTATATTTGGTTCTAAAGTCCAGCTTGCAGGTTTTGTATAAGATTTTGCAGATGGTAGTAATAGGGTAGGGAAAGATTAGTCAGAAGAGAACCAGTGCAGAAAATGGGGTTTGCTTTTGTATGTGTGTACAAAGTTTACCTAGCTCACAACTTGCAAATCAATGGTTAAAAGAACTTACACAACTTAGCTGTTAAAGCCAAAGCAAAGGCAATATTTCTTCTATTTTGTTTTACTTTGATTGTTATTGGTACAGATCTGTCTTGAGCAGATGTCAGGTGGAGTTTAAACTCTGTGTGTGAGGCACTGTAGTTAAACTTGTGGCAGTTATAGACTGGGAGATGTTAATTTTTCCAGTTTCAGCTGAGGTTTCTGAATTACTTTACCACTTTTCCCCTTCAGTGAAATGGTTTATCCATTTGTCTGCTTTATCTTCCTCCAAGAATGGTTATGCTTTTATTAAAGCTGAGTATTGTAGACCTCATTTTGCTATCAGGCAAATATTGTTGCAATATGAACTTTGTGCATTGTTGACTTCTGTAAGCTTCTAAGTTTACTCAACAGAATATATCTTGTTTAGCAACTGAAATTTGTGACAGCTTGTCATGACTAAGAAGTCTTGTTTCCTCCTTTTTCTCCCTAATAGGAGAAGGTGTTAGCACTAAAAGGATGTTGCAAGATAGGGAAAATGCAGTCGTGATTATTGCCTTAGTAACACTTAAGCTGTGCATGTTTCAGTATGTGGACAAGTCTTCTGTCAGACCTAGATATCAATTGTTTTTCTTCTGTAGAAGCCAGTTAATTATTTTGAGAGGATTTTCAAGTCTAAGTTTTGACATGGCTATTGATATCCCTTTCATAGTTGTTCTTCAGTAAGATTTCTGAATTTATCATTACTTACCTTTGGGATTTCCTCAGATGTAGTTTATTTAGAATGTGAATGTTGCTCATAAGACATTAGATATTTTTCTAGAACACTGCCATGGCATAGTAATGAAGCAAAGTAAGTGCCTCAGGGCTATCCTATAATGCTGCATACTGTTTGGTTCCTAGAGCCACATGTTCTGCTTAGTATCTGTGTTATCTTTTCAAGCATTAGAAGAAATTCACCATCCTGCATGTATCCAGTTATTTAGTTAAACTTTCTCTTAACAGAGATTTTATAGTAAACCAAGTGCATGCTGTGACTCAAGTACGAAACTCAGTCCTTCACAGGTATTTCTTTTCTCTTCTAGATGAAGAGAGGGCCTACTAATAGATCACAAAGCAGAGTGAACCAGGCGACAGCTGAGGCTGTATTCACCAAATAAACTTAGCTGTCAAATGTTTTTGGGAGTGTTTCATGAACAGTGGGAGACAGAGGCTCTTTAGGAACCAAGGCCTGGTGGTGGTCATCTGAATTGGTAAGAAAATATGGAATATGATTGATCAAATGAAACTGAGTGTTCCATGCAGAGAACTGACTGAGCTTCTTTTAAGTGTGGAAGTGGTGCTATTTCTTCTTCTCTGCCTGTAAGTGTGTGGGAAAGAAGACTGTTTCTAAGCAAAGGGAAGAGGAAACTGTCCCATATTTATTAAGCTGGTTTCCTATCAGGAAGTATGCATTGAGATTATATGTTTGGCAAGCAGGAGTACATATTTTGGCACATACTTCTCACTCTGTAACTTTAACAGCTTGCCAACATTGCAGGCAACATTAGCAGCAGCCTGTGTCCCAGACAGTTTGGATTATAAATCCCAGTGTCTGCCTGCAGTCAGGGAGAAGGTTCTGTGGGGTTGGATAATACTTGGTGTCCTTGGTTCTTTTTCTGTTTCTAGTGCACAGGAGAGAGGGTGAGGAACAGTTGGAGGAGTGAAGGAAATGGTTACAGTGATAATAAACCTCTCTGTATCCTAGTTGAATATCCTATGAACATTTACCTAAATTTGAGCATGTTCCAAGCCAGTTGCAATGGAACCAGTCATCTGCAATCAAATTGTATCTGAAAGCTACTCTTTAAACCATTGTTTGAGTGCGCCAGCCTCCAGAAGTACAAATGACATTGCCCACACAAGCATTCCAGAAATTTTGTATGCTGTCTATTCTTGCTTATCAAATGCAAAATTTATCCCTATTTTTTCCACAAAAATACTAATCATATGCCTAAAACTTCTATAGAGCCAAACATCATGCCATGAACTTCAGATTTCAATTTTAAGGTGCGTATTTATAACTCATTTGACAAGAACAGGGATGAAAATGCAGTTAAGCGTAGGAATGTTTTTTGTTTTGACTTTGTGTGATAGTGATGAATGTGCTATTAAAGTAGGTGAGATATTTTAAAGAAAATAAAACTTCTGAAGTTTAAAGAAAAGAATCATAGAATTATTGAATGCCTTGGGTTGGGAGAAACTTTAAAGCTCACCCAGTTCCAACACCCTGCTGCGGGCAGGGTTGTCACCTGCCGGATCAGGCTGCCCAACCTTTATCCAGCCTGGCCTTGAACACCTCCAAGGATGAGGTAACCACAGCTTCTCTGGGCAACCTGTGCAAGCAGGTGAAAAGAACTGATAGAACTGCATGGAAAAGATTCAGAGGGAAGGACTGGATTCCAGTATCCTTTTGGTTTTTAGGAGAGTTTTCAGGAGAACTTAGTACCTCTTCAGCAGTTTCTGAAAACTCTAAATTGTGAATTTATGTTGAAAGCTTTAGGAGTTGGGGTAATTGCTACGGAGACAGGTTATTTTATGTAAACTGATGTACTCAGGTTTCTGAAGTTGCATAAAATATTCAAACTGCATTAAAGTGATCTTGTTCACTTCCTAAATTAGTTGAATACAGTTCTGAGGTTTTTCAAGAGTATTCAATTTACAGAACTGTTCTTTCTGTAAATAGAATGTTTTAAAAACTCAGATGCGTTTTATTATCCTTCAGTGGAATGAAGAGTACCAGATCATGGAATTGCACGCATCTTTCCAACTTCTATTTTTAAGCACTACTTTTTTTTAAACTCTTTATAAAATTTTTGATTGTTCCTTTTAATGTTAAGGATATGTACTGTCTTTCAAGTTAATTCTTTAGGAATACTGGAGACAAACGTGTAAGGAACGCTTATTTGGCTGTAGCAGTTAAATGGACTTTCTCTTTTTTTATTAGAATGTGGTGTTTGTGTTTAAGGCAGAAATTTTTTTAAAAGCCAGGAAGATTCATCGAATACTAGGAATATGTTTAGGATAGATTTGTGTCTTGAAATGAAAAGGAAACTTGTCTACTGATATTCTTTTTATAATACATGGCTAATATGAAATTGTATTTTTTTGACATGTAAATTCCCCTGTTTTCATATACGGTTGTGTGAAGTGTCTGACAGTAACAAATTATGGGTGCTCTTAGCTCAATTAGCTCAATCATGTCTGTTAGTCTGCAATTTGTTGTAAGATGTAGCTTTTTAAGTTTGCAATGAAGAAAGCTGCAGCTGCAAAGAGAAAAAAATTGATGACTGTGCATATAGGAGCTACTTGCTATCCTTCGAAGGAACTGGATTAATAGAATAATTTGTTTGTTTTTCTTCAGAGAGAGCACTGAAGTGCTGCCAGCAGGACTGCTGGAATAACTGCATAGTATTCTGTAGACTTGATTATATCTATCATATGTAAAGTGTTTCATATCCTATAAGAGTCAGGGTTTTGAATACTGCTTAGTCATTAAAGATAAAGAGGTGTTTCTTTTCATCTAGCATGAAGCCTGAAAACTAGCTTAACATCTCTGCTGTGTCTGTGCTGCTTCCTGAACACGTTCATAAGTCTAGACTTCCTCCACGTAGGGAGTCAAAAAGCTTATGAAGCTTGATGTTGATACCTGTAGCTGTCTCTTGAATTAAGGAATCTGAATCTTATTCCTGAGGACTCAGTAAGGAACAGTGTGCTGAAGCCATAGTTGAAGACAAAAAGTATATCACTGTGATACAGCTTCAAGTAGTAATATAGTTCATTCTTTTAAATTGATGTTAATTAGCAGGAAATGACATTATTTTCATGCTATAAAGGCAATACAGACTTAATCTGCAAAAACACGAACAGAAAGGCTATCAAAATGATAGGTGTGGAGCTCTTAGCTGAGAGCGCTCGTTTTGGTTACACTCCTTGAAGTAATGACAAAATGTTATGATGTTCTATTTTAATTGCAGATCTGTATTTCTTTGTTTTGATTTGTACGATGGTCTTGCTGGCTGCAAAAAGCCACTTTCCGAAGTGGCAACTCAAACCAAGAACAGCAATATTACATATCAGCCTCTGGGAGTTGTGCTGTGATTGCTGACCCTAGCTGTAAACAGGGTATTCGCGTTTTTTCCTCTGAAGGAAAGAAGCTTTAGCTCAACATATTTACTTCACCTGTTATTTACTTGAAGAAACACAGCTGGCAATCTAAAGAAACTGTTAGTTCTGTTAGGAGCAAATCTGTTGCACACTTGAAAGCTTTTATTTCTTAATAGTCAGGAGTTCATGAGAGTACAAAGGGTAGAACTTCTACAACAGGGTTCTATTAAGACAGTTCCTATAAATCTTTTGTTGAATCTTTGTCTGGGAGAAACTAGTACTTGTAAATACAGTGAATGTTAATGGGGAGAGTTTATTTTTTCCATCTTCCTTATGATCATGTGCAAGTTAGTTGCTTTAAACACTGTTTGGATGAAGTTGAGTTTTTGTGTAAATTGTGAAGCTAGTAATGACTGTTAGATTGTAGAGAATAGTTCTTAGACACTTAAGAATGAGCCTCTGGCTGAAAACTGCTGGCAACTTGCAGGTATTGCAGATACCAAGTGTGCTACTGAAGATGTCATACATGCAGATTTCATAAAATAACTTAAATATATTTATATTTATAGCCTAAGTGTCTGTAGAATGCAAGTAGCTGATGGCAGCTGTTCAGTCAAATGAAGTGTAACTGTAAACAGACAGCTGTAAAGGGATGAAGAATTTAAAGTGTAGGCTTGTATAGTAATTCCAAGCCAAACAGGAATGCTTCCTGAGGCACTTCTCTGAATTATCTTACTGGAGCCTCCTGAATTGAGCTGTAACTGGAAACAAACTTGTTTTATTTCAGAAGTAGTATTATACTGATTTTATTTTTTTATTTTATTTTTTTTTTTTCTTCTCTACTTCCCGTGGGGAAAAACAAAGTTCTACTTAAATACTTAATGTAAATCCCCTAGTGAAAGCTGATAGAAATGATTATACAAAAGTTTGCCAGACAGCTGCTTTTTTTTTTTTTTTTTTTTTTTTTTTTTTTTTTTTTAAGTGTCTTACATTAATACTGCAGACAAAGTCATGTCTTTGTTTATTTGAACGGAGAAGGTACAGACCAAGATTGCCTTTGTTGTATGCTTTTCTTGAGTGTCTTTTGTCCAGGAATTGATTTATAGGTTGGAGGGCTGGTAAGGTCAGTTAAGCTGCAGCCTGGAATGGAAGGAAGTTTATTGGGGTAGAGATTCTGTGCCGTGCCAGCTTTAATGGCTCAGAGTGCTGAGACTGATATTTGTAGCCTATTCTGCCTACCTATCTTGCCCCATCTTGTGCTTGCATTTATGATGGTAGCAGAGAGTAAGGTAGTAGCATGTCTTTGCAATAGATCTGTATTGAGAGGTGGAGGCAAGCTAGAAAAGCTTGGTTCCTGTAGTGTCATCACCTGCTTATTATTCTCCTGGCTGAAAATGGGTGGACTTCTGTGGTAGGTTGGAAATTGGAGCAGAGAGGAACCAGGAGCATGGTCTGAAGGCAGCAGGACAAGGGTCACTGTGCAGTGAAGCTAGGAAAGTCACCGGGGCTCCTCAACTGTGGGATGAAGGATGGAAGTGAGAGCGTGTGCTGTTGCTGTGGTGAAAAGAAATTGGACTGGAAAAAGTTGCACCTTATCAGTCCTGCTGAGTCCCTAAATTGTTCTGGTCTCCCTCTTGTCCCTTTGTGTGCTGCTCTGTCCCAATGAATGGTTAATAGTCTTACTCATGTGACTGGCAAATCTTAAAAATCTACGTATCCGCTATATTTAAATCTTTGTGACTTGCTTCTAGGAAATGTATTCATAGTAAGTAATATCATGCACCTCTTCTGATAGGTTTGTTTTTCTTTATATGCCAAGAATTAATAGGAAACAAAGATGCTAGAAATGGGAGTAAAGGTAGAAAGAATATTGAAAAGGCTTGATGCTTCAATAATGTGTACAAAACTTAAAGCTAAGGTAATTTGAGAAATGTGGTGTTTGACCTGTGAAAGTGTTCTAGCTTGCTGTTGAAATCAGATGAACTAGCCAAACCAGTAAATCAAGTGTGCAGAAAATGCACTATTTTGAAAAGTCCCCATTCAATACATACTTCATAAATCAAATAAATATGTTAACTGGCACAAACTTTAATTTTTAAAAAAGTAAAAGCAGAATTTGTTTAATACTGGAATGATGGGAGAGTCTTGACAGCAGAAAACTTACCTGCTATTAAAAATTCTACTTGTTAAACTTGTCTTTCCCAGTACTTTTGGAGAGCCTGAATGATTATCTTTTAAAAGTTTGAAGCTTTCTACTCATTCTGTAGTATAACAATTGAGATTTTTTTTAATGTTTGTGATGTTGCAAGTATGAAAGTTTTAAGGTTGTCCTGATAATGAATTCTGAAAAGTAACTGTAACTTCTAGTGTGTGCAGTGCCATAAAAAGATACCTCTCAGTTTTAACAACACCACATACCTGAAACTTTAGTTATATTTACTTCAGTATGTTTCAAAGGCAACCTCAGGTTAGACGTGTTCTCAGTGAAGTAAGGTGCTGTGTGATCCAAGATAGACTGCAATTTTCTTGAGTGCTCTGCTACTATGAAATGTTTTCACTGCCTTGCACAGTCCAATACAAAGGAGGTGTATTTGCTGTAGTTGCCTGTGACCATGTTGCACTGCTCAAATAGTGCAGTGGAGTTGGGCTTTTAGAAGTCTTATAAAAACTGTAGATTTTGACTTAAGTTTGACAGAGGCATTTCTGAAAAATCACTACAAATCGATGATTTTAATTCTGAGACTTACGACTACAGAAGTAAAAACTAGGAGTTTATAGTTGATATATGAAATAGGAGGTATATAGTGAGGTACAGAGTCTGGCTACTAGTGTTCCTTTCTAACGCAAAATGACCTTCTGGATCAGAGAAGTAGCAGTAATGCAAAATCAAGGTTTTCATTTTTATTTATTTATTTATTTATTTTTTGAAACACTGTTTTAGAAGAGAAACCTGAGAGCTTAATTTTGTGGATATTTGCTGCTTGCTTTTGTTTGACTTTTTTCTCTCATTCTTTCGTTTTCTTCAGAATTCAAATCTATTAGTCCAGAAAGTGGCAGAATTGCACTTTCAATGCATTAGTCCCAAATGTGTGCTGAATTAGAGATTCTAACCATGACAGTCTTATTGTATTTGCTAGTGTTTGCTTTTTGAGGCGCTAGCGTGGCTGACCTAATTGGATAGTAAGCTCCTGCTTTTGTTTGTAGTCTTTCAAGTTCTCATCAGACTTTAAAATTGAATGCTGATTGAGAAATTACTTCTCACTGACTTATTTCAAAAAAAAAAAAAAATAAATAAAAAAATAAAAAAAAAAATTAACAACAGTAACCCTTGGAGCCTGAAAAATTTCGCTGTAAAAAGCATTGGCTTGAATTAAAACAACTTCAGATAGTTGTTACTGCTTTGAAACCTGAAGATTGAATAGTATTTGTAGCTGTGTTTGTTGTCTTTTTGTATTAGTCTTTTTTACTTACAGAGAAATAACTTCTTTCAATTAACTGAAAGTAATATACTTTAAGTTATTTCATGATATCAAACACTTCTCAAGGATAAACCAAAATATCTTTAAATGCAGGAATAAATGTGATGCTACGGTTATCTGCATATGCGATTTGTTAGGCATCTTCTGGAAGTCCTTTAATTACTTTCACAAAAAAGTTTATAAGTTAAAAGCAGTATAGTTTTTTTTTCCTCATAGTCACAAATATACTTCAAGAATAAAATTAGCTAAATAGCTACCTACTATGTTGGATCTATTATTTAACTGTATTGTTTTAAGTGATTATCCTTCCATGTTAATTGTACTCTAGCTCACATTCATACCTTATTGCTCTAAACAAGGAACTTCCGTAGTATTTCTGTAAGGTATTTCTACAATCCCTGTGTGTTGTGAGAACTGCATTGCTGTTTTCATCTGATAAATTGTAGAGAAAAATCTCCTTTTAAAAATGGACAGTGGAACTGTAAGGAGTGGGATACTGCATGGGTGTTATGCATATGGCATATGTGACATATGATGTGCATATGATCAGAATTATTTCTTCTTTAATATTTGCTATAGTAGACAAAAATTTGTATGAAATCTTATGTAGGAGGCTATTTCCCATGAAGCCATTGGGTGGATGAGAGATAATGCAGCAGTATGCGTATGTGCAAGTCCTCTTGCGTATTTTAATTTAAAAGATGTGTGTGGATGTTGCTTTCACGTATACGGAGGATATGGAAATCTTCAATCTTTTGGTCACTGTTCGTACGTGAAGTTTTCTTGATTAGCCAAGTCTCAGTCTTTTCGTGCTATCTCACAGCTACTACTGATATTACTTGCATGTGTTCACTAACTTGATTCTGTAGGTAGGGTTTGTGAAATGCATGTAGTTGTATTGATTTGGCTTGCTATTTTGCAGCTTCTGACAGTTGTATAGCCTTGTAACTTCCGGGCCTTATTGTAGCTTCTGTCTCCCAACAACTCTTACGCTTCCAATGACTTCTGGTCTTCTAGTGTGGGCAGCTGTGCTGCTTCTATTAGTTGTCCTGCCTACTGTGAGCTGCTGTGATGATATCAAGATGTCGTTTTCTTCCATGACCACCTGACTTGAAGGATGCTGTTACTGTTATTGTAATTCAAGTTTTAACATTAAATTATGAGTTAACTTACTGGCTAAGTATATGTAAAGGCTTAAAGGCTTCCCTTCGTTTCTCCTTTGAAAATAGCATGAAGGATTGAGACTTGTAGACTCAGTCTATGGATAACTGGGGAAAAAAGCAACTTGGTTGTGAGACAAACTTTCCAACAGCTCTGTAATGGATCTCTCATGGCTGATGCATGTGACTGTGTTGCTCATAAATTGACCATGCCTGAGTGCACTGATGATAAAATAAATGAGTGGATTATTTTTTCACAATAGGCTATTATGACAGACAGTGATTAAATTATGAGAGATTGCAGAACACATTCTTTGAATGGCTACAGAGTTGTCTGTTCAAAGCTGCAGAGAGAGTACATTAAGTTTTTGTGCTCCTATTCTAAAAGAGTCAAAGGAGATGTTGAGTAATAGTGACAGCAGTGCAGGCTGACAGAGTGCTACTTTCAGTTTTGGTGGGAGTTATGATGTCTGAATTGTTAGCTGCTAAGATTGAAATAAATTCCTGGGTCATCAAGTATTTAAACACATTGGTTTCTCAAGGCCTTTGCAAGAGCCACTGTAAGTTGGGTTTAGTTTTCCATCTTAGTACTCATCTTGGAAAGTGGCTTCAAAATCTCATTTGTTATATGGGAAAACATTCTATTTCTGGTTTGACTGTATTAAATACGAGTTCATACCCATTCATCCACGCATCAGAATTTCTCACTTAAGCCTTTTACAACATCTTTCCACTGTTAGTGTTCTACTATGTTACTGTATATTTTCAGAGGGCATGTGGGAGAGAAGGCTTATCCAATGGTATGAGAATCTGAGCCATTTCTAGTTCTAAAGTTTATTTTGTACAAATAATGTTTGTATTTCAGTTAAAATAAAAATTGGAAAAGCTGGTATTACTTTTGTGACAGCTAGTGAAAAAGAAACTGTAACTTACAGGTTTCTAGAGGCCTTTTTTGTATTTTAATTTACAGGATATGGCAGACATTTATTTAATGCCCAAGATTTCTATGTAACTTATGCTATTCTTTAACAACGAATGTTTTATCAATAAATTGTGATTGACTTGATCTTGCTATTAAAATTTTTCATGATGAAATTAAACACCAAAGAAGTGGAGCCTACCAGTCTTGCTACGTAAAACCAGGCATTCTCCAAAATGTTTATATCTCTACGTAGCCTCATCCTCTGAATGCATATAGCCAAAGATTAGCCTGGACTACATAACAAACATCTTTGAATATTTTTAACATTCACTATTGCAGTATGTAGCAGCCTTAGTTTTGTTTCAACAGAAGCATGATAGATACCATTAATTCTTTTCTTTCTAGGTTTTTGTTCTTTTTGCCATCAACTTATGAATACATGGCAAATGGAATTCTGTGCAAAGTTAAATAATAATAGTAAATATTGTATTTTCTTAGTACTGAGTATGGGAGTGAGGGTGTAGTCATCTCAGTTGTCTGATACTTAGAGCAGTGTTATCAGCACAGATGTGACTTAGATGTTTTTCTCAATAGGCATTTATAAATTCCTATCTTTTTATCTGTTCTCCTATTGGTCTTTTTTAACTTAAGAAAATGGAGAGAGGGAAAAATGAAACAATGTCTGAATGAATGCATTTCTGTCCAAAAGTGATGCAGATATTGAAAGGACACTTTCCTTAATCTTTTTTTCCATTGTATTTTCTGTCAGGGTGGATCTTTGTTACATGCTGCTCACTTTTTCGCAGGCCTATAGCTGCCATCCTTGTAGATCTACTTACGTGTCAGGTTTAATGTGTTTACTAAACTTTGTGTGTTATTATTTTCACATACTCTATCTTATGCAGACTGACCTGAGATCTCCCTCCTAAAATGTTTACATTTTATGGCTATATATTAAATTCAGACAAAGGCAAATAATGTGGCTCATGGAAGCATGCAATACAAAACAATATTGCTGGTTGCTGCTTGAGTTCAGCCTATTTGGTCTGGCACAGTACCCCATGCACTAGCTTGTCTGCATGCCAGCCTCCGTTCCCTTGGGCCACTTGGCCTTTCACTTCCTGCAGTAAAAATGAAGCACTGAAGTAGAGAACTTTGGTCTGCCAGTCTTGTGAATTGTTTTATTAGAGTCAGTATGTCAAGATACTGAGGGAGGAAAGATACAGTAAAGAGAAAAGTTGCACCTTGTCTCATACATCTTTGTTTAATGTCATTGTTCTGGTGGTCTTGAGGTATACTTTGATACGGCAGATGAGAGGTATTTATGTTTTGCACACTGCTAGTAAACAAGGAATGATGTGTAGTAATCTGTGCTGTGCAGGGTACTGGAATGGCTAGGTTGGCTCTTTTAGCTGTTATCTGTTTTGTAGGGGAAAAATAAATCTTCATGGGTGGTACAATGTTGAGAAAACACTGACTCATAGTAAAGAGTTGTTTGGTCTTCATTCAAGTTCGTCCAATATAATGGGGTGTCTCCTGGTTGTGAAGTCTGTTGGTAGGATGGAAGTATCACATGCATTTTGAAATGCTCGGGGA
This sequence comes from Centrocercus urophasianus, assembly GCF_019232065.1. NCBI lineage: Eukaryota > Metazoa > Chordata > Aves > Galliformes > Phasianidae > Centrocercus > Centrocercus urophasianus. The sequence continues at coordinate 46,956,556 of NW_024884142.1, read as the reverse complement.
TGAAATTGTTCCTGTCTTACTCGTATGCTATTCAACTGCAGGCTTTGTATGAAAAGCTTCTTTGGAGGACTCAATATCCTGAAATGAGATTTGCAAGAAGGATACAGACTAGGGAATAAGAGTAAAAAACTTCATTGACACTCTAGCCTACTAATTTTCAGAATTGAAAACCTAAATTCACAAGACCAATAGCTTAGAGTTATGTTAGTGCATCTGTACTAGTGAATTTATCCTGTGTCAAACTTCTAGCAATCCTGGTAGAATCTGTAACAATACATCTTCTTAACCTTCATAATGGGGTGACCTTCTGATAGAGTAGCATCAAAGCAGGAGGGAATCAATGGAATTGTCTAATGGAGTGCAAGAGACTAGGGAGTAGAAGGGAAAAGAATTTTCAGCTTTGTTTACTGAAAATGGCTGTCTATTAAAATACCATCAGCATTTTCAGTGTTGATATTGTAAAAGTATGCTGAGAAGTGCAAGGAAGACAATTTTAAAGCTGTTACATAACAGTTTAAGGCTTCTGATCTGTGACTTTTCTCAAAAACTCGTTAATTCATCTTGACTTAATCTCTTGTTGGTTAATATGCAAGCATGTTAACTGATCGTGTGGACCAATGTGTTGCCAATTCATGGGAAGGAATGCTGTCCTCATCCTGGCAAACAGCTGGGCCTCTTAAATTAAAAAGTTTTGTACCTAGGACTGTTACTTTCAAAATCAGGTTTGAGGATAGTAATCCACTTTCTGTGCACTTTCTAAACAAACCATGTCTTCCCAAAACTGTTACCTCAGTGGTGTAGTTCTCATGTTCTATGTTATACTTTGAAAACAAATTTCAACTTCAGTCTTAATAGTAGGAGACAATCCCAAATGAAAGATCATCATCATTGAACATTAAGTGAAATGAATCCAAAATTAATGTGTAGAATAACTTGAATATATGTGAATAATTGATAATCACAAAAGGAATACCAAAACTAATGCTGATGTTGTGTTCTGCTGAAATCTGCTGATGTCATTGAGAAGGAATAAAATCTTACAACACTTATGCAGGCGTTTGTACACGTTTGATTGGAGCATTACTGCCAACCCATTGAAATCAAGGGGCAGGCTTTTATTTTTTTTTTGGCCTTACAAGCTGCAGCAATTTAAAAGGTGTGTTTAGCCAGTCCTGAGGGATAATGCTCTTTCACAGAATATACTCACTTTCAATGATGGATGTAGTCAATGAATGCTGGCTACGGGGCTATTAGTTGAAAAATAAAGTTGAAAAATAAAGTTGAAAAACTAACATATTGTAATACCTGTCTTTAAGAAATACAACAATAAATTGTTTCAGCTGATGAAAGTAGTCCTACTTCTATTTAAAAAATAAAGTTGGTGTCTAACCTTGAAGTTTTTGTTGCTTTGCCATGTATTGAACTTCATGGGTTTTGGTTATCCTTTATGGGATGGGATCAAAAACCAACAAACCTTTAGTCTTGAAAGATTAGACTGCAATACTTTGGAAAGGCTTTCTAGATACGTTACATGACAACTCTACACTTTTCCTTTGGAAAGTGGCTTTACAGAAGTTTTTGTTCACTTCATTAATAAATTTGGAGATAACTTAAAATCAGCTGTCAGATCTCTTGAGGTTGCCACAAGAGCAGCCTAAAAATTAAGTGATAAGCAGTTTTGTGAAGAAATAACACTGTTTTCTTTATAAACAGCTTAGGAACTTATAAATAGTAGCTATTTTCCCATCTACTTAATTTTTAAACATTAGGAGTTTTTCTTGGATTGCTGTCTACAGAGTGCTAGAAACTAGAGGAAGAAAAACTTGCTCCAGCACATCTTCTTAAAATTTGTTTGCATTCCTCTTCTTCTTGCTGAGTTTCCTGGAGGGATTAAATGCTAAGATGTAGAAATATTGCAGCTTCCAAGTGACTTCAGTATTCTTTCTTTTTTCACAGTCTTGTAATAGTAAGAATCAGTGAAAAGACAAATGGCATCTCTTCTGTTAGTGGTTTTTTTTTTTATTTTTTTTTTTTTAATTGATTTTCATTCCTGCTGGGTTTATTTTCTTTTACTAAAGGATATGCTAAAGATTAGTCAGAGCCAATTCTTAAGATAGACTCATAGTCAAAACGGAGAGAGAAAGAATGTGATATTTCTAGTATCTCTGCATGAGGTCTGCAAACAAAGCCAGCACTGTGTTGAATAATACAATGTATATTTTCCCTGAAACTTCTGGATTTGTTCTTTGAACTGGAAGTGTTCCTCCTTGAAGGTAGTCCTTGATTTTCATGAAGCTCAGGACTATTCTTTGTTGACAGGCAGGAGCAGATACAGCTCTATGTGTTTTGGTTAATAGACAGATTAATGTAGCCTGTGCAGCACAGTGTGCTGCTTAAAACCTGGCTCAGATTGAGCAGTCAAAATGGATTGGTGACTTTTGCTATTCATCCCATCCGAGACAGTTTAAAGGAGGTCACTGACAGTGCTGACAGAGCGTAGAATTCTTTTTCTTCTAGATACGCCTTGCCTTGGATTTTTTTTGTCAGGCAGGTTCTTTCAGAGGTAATTAGGCCTTCCATTTTCATCTCTATTCATCAGGGGATGATGCTGGAGGAGATTACCTAAAAAAAAAAAAAAAAAAAGGAATCCAACATTGGATTTTCATGCAGCCTCTTCAGTTATGGAACTCAGAGGGCTTCTCAAATATTAATCAAGAACATAATCTATCCACGTTTTTCAGAGCGAGAGACTTGGGAGTGTAGAGCAGAGAAATTTGGCAACTTATACCATTCTCATATTTGATTATCTGTTTTAAGTGGATTTATGTTATTTTCTTCTAACTATTGAATGCATTGAGAACATCAATAGGGATGTATGTCAAGATGCACAGAAAAAGAACAAAATTCACTTTGCTTCAGCCTCACTGAAAATATGTATAGTAAATTAGTTATGTTGATTTCCAGTTGATTTGGGTGGGAACAAGATCCCTATACAGGACTGTAGTGTAATTCTCTTTGGAAAAATTAGCTCTGGAAATGCATTCTGTATTTCTGAAACTCTGATTGATATTGAATACTTAGCTATGACATAACTTAAGATTACTTGGATAGTTTTTCAAGTACTGTGTGTGGATTTACTTATTTTAATCCCTGTGACTTAGCAAATAAAGATATTCATATAATTTCATAAATAGCTTTGCTTGCTCTCTTGTGAATGTATTTCAAATAAAATCTACTTTGCAAATTGAATCACTTATTTTCTTACTGTTCAAGTGAGATTCTAAACTGTCTGGGTGCAACCCAGTCTTGATACAGTTAGGCACCCTGACTTTCTAGTAATGTTTATGGAATTAAGAGGGGAAAGCATGGTGCTTAATTGATAATTGGGAAGATATTAAAAAAAAAATAAGATTAAGTTGAGAAGAGGATGGCAGGTGTGTGTGTGTAAAACTGAAGTGAGAAGAGTGTTGCAAATGGTGAAGATTAGATATCACAGCTTAAAACATCACTGTTGCTTTGCCTTGAAAATTTTAAGGAATCCATTTCCCATGGCAGTATTGTAGAACTTTGTACTAAAATATAATTATGGTTTCTCATTTCCATCTGAATGTTTTTATGATATGTCTTTCTTCTATGTAGACTTAAGAGCATCTTAGCATAGGGTAATACAAGATGGTAATACTTATTTTGCTTCTTCACAATCTTTTCCCAGGTGTTACAGTGTATTTTCTAGATGCACGCAGTGTAAAATCCTTTCTTCTCTTTTAACTGGCATAAGAAATGCAGTGTTTTGATTTGCAGAAAAACTACATTCATTTTGCTTCAAGCATTGAGTAGTATGTAAATGTAGTGATTTGTGAGACTGCAAGAAAATGCTTAATGATGGTAGTACCCCATCAACAGCATCTGCCAACACAATTTTTTTCACCTGATGTTGCTGGGAATTTTGGTTCACTCTGTCCCAGCTGCAGCAGCTGATGTTTCCCTTTGAATATCATTTCGTGTTTCAAACCATTTATGTTTGCTCAGTGCTCCAATCTATCCAGATCTCTACAAGGCCTGTTTCTCCCTCCAGAATGAATAGTGTCTCCCAGTGTAAGTAGACAAAAGAAAACTAATGAAAAATTCTGTCATTTCAGAGATGTCAAGGTATAACTCTTTTTTTCACCTAACCCGTGTGTCCAATCTTTTGGCTTGCCTAGGTCATGTGGAGTGCAAAGGAATTGTCTTGAGCCACATTATAACACAGTTAACGTATATGGGTAACCAAGCTTCCTTTGTTTTATTAGAAGTATTTAAAAAAGGATTATGAAAAACAAAAGCACAAAAAAATCTAGTGGTATTTGACTTTGCTTCTGTGAAGCTAATGTGTCAGTCTGATGCAGTGTAAGTGGCTGCAATTCTTTGCAATTCTTAGTGTGTTCTCATGGTGTTAATCGGATACTTTTTTGATGAAATTTTACTTATCCTGTTCTTCATTCTTAAAATAGTTGTTCACAAGTATACATACTGCCAAAAAGCAATGACACAAATAAGGTGTGACTGAAGTGAGGGACGTCTCTTTGGTAACACTATAATATGATGGAAAATATAGCAATAATGGCAGAGTGGCGAAGTCTTTAGTTGCACCAAATGAGAACAATCCCAAATGCAGCAGCTGTGGATGCAGGAATGAAGGAAGAAAATTTCTTTACCTTTAGAAGGCCTCCGTTAGGCAGGGATCTCCAGCAAGATACCCTTTCCTCCACTGCCCACCTTTAACTGAGGTCTGGGAAGGTGTGGATGTTGGCTCTTCCCTTTCCAGTCACTCAGGTGCATTGCATGCAGATGAGTAACCCTGGGTTGGCCCTGCCTTCTTACCAGGTGCTCAATCACTGCTTCAGGTTGTGACTATTTCTGCTACACCAAGATATCAAAATGCATATAATTATTTGCCATAACTTGAGCTTTCCATAATTCAATTTTCATTTTGAATACTGTTATTATTTGAAGCATAGCACAGGTAACTTGTGAAGACATGTGTTTACCTCATTCAAAAGAGCAGTCAAATCTAACAGAACTGCTAAATTTGTGACTCATTTTTAATCTTCATATTCTAGCACAAATGTTCATTTTGATTCTGTGAGCAACTTGATTTCATCTTGCAAGTTATATCTTTTTTGCATTTTTAACCTGACTTATCCATCTTCCTCCAGAAAAGTAGATGACAACCACATAATCAGCATACATACTTTTGAAGAACTCCTGGAATTGGGGGTGATTCACTCCCTTGGACTTCATGAAATTCACAGCTTTGACGATTTCAATAATACCCAGTTCTAAAGCTTGATGTGCAATGCAGATTTTTTTATCAAATGTGAATTGCTGGCAACAATTGCATTTTCTATTAATTTTATACTTACCTCTTTTTTGCCAACCATCTCTGGGGCACCATCAGTAGCTATAGCAGATATGTTGACAAAGGCTGAACAAAATCGCTTTAATGTAATTTTTATGACTTCAATAGAAATCTAATTTTACTTATCTTTTAATGATACCAAAGAAGCCATTTCTTCAATGACAGCACATTCATTTTCAATATAGCTAATAAAAATGGTAAGTTGAATCATATATGTAGCATCAGTACTTTCACCTATTGTCAATGTCTAAAATCTGAAATTAGCAGCCTTACTCTCCAAATATCACTTGATATTTTTTTCAATTGTTTCTTCAATTTGCTGGGTCACAGGCTGCTGAGACTGATTTTAGTTTTTTTTTTTTTTAGAAGAATCTGTTATTTTATCAGGACAAATTTTATCTGCCATACTTTCCATATGTTGCTTAATATGCTTACCATAAGTAAATGGTTTTAATTTTTTTGCAGTCAGATTTGCTACCACATTACTAGCTTTTTATAATAAAACATTTGAGCTATAACTTAAAAAAAAATAAAAATAAAAATAAAGTGATGACGAACTTTCAGTTCTGCTATTTTGTCTTTACAAAACATTTCCTTGATGTACATCAAATTTGGCAGCATGCTTTTACAATTTGAGAAGACATTACTAGGTTCTGTTTTCTTTTGATACTACATTAAGTAGGTTGAAATATTACTGGTAACCAGCAATGTTTTACTCACCAAGTGGCGCAAGTGCACGTAACACGTAAACGTGCAGATTTCCATTAGACTGAGTGTATATGGCAGACATGAGAGGTGGAGTTAGCACTTGTGCTGGCTTCAACAGAGACAGTAAAAGCCAGTGAAAAGCATGCATTCCCTATTTGTAAACAAATGATATTAAGAGTGTGAGGGAAGGATCAGTCTATTTACATCTTATGCTACTGGAACAAGTCATGAAATAAGATGAAAAAAATAATAATGGAGGGGGCAGTATTAATGTACTGGCTTTTTAAGAGGCATTTGATTGTACACTATTTCAGGCACGCAACAAACTTGTTCTGTGCGAGCTGTATCATGAGGGTGCAGAATCTTAAATCTTTGCTTTTCCAAGCCCTTCATACATTTGCCCTTTTTTACATGAACTTCATGTTAAAACTTTAACTGGGCAATGTCTGTGCAAGGATGAAGTTGCAGTTGCTGTATCCACTGTGAGCATTCTCTCTAGAAGTTGCAGGACCTGCATTTGGAGATGTTGTGTTCTATCCGCTCGCTGACCATACACTGTAACCTCACCCATATCAGGATTTGTGTCTTTCCCACCCTGCCCCCCTTTCTGGCCTCACTGTAGTTTTTTGGCTATTGCACAAACATGACCTTTTTTCCTGTTTTGTCTTCAGCGGCTGTTTCCTGTTTTCTTTCCCTCTCCCACCCCATTTTTTACTCCTGACTTTCTCTTGTCTTTACTTTTTTTTTCAACATTTACTTTTTCCCAATTATTTCTTCTTTGTAATAAAAAGAGAGAATAGCAGCATTCCTCTACTGTGTTTCTGTATCCAGGCTTCTTGCTGAATTTGTGTTCAGTGTCAATTAGGCATCATTCATTCTGCATCCCAAAAGTCAAATCTGTTGCATGCGTTTCCTATCCTAAGAGATACGGATGTACATGCTTGAAGTGCTAAAAGCTTAGATTTGTTGATGGTATGCTTTCATAGCCTTTTTGAGGCTAGTTTGTGCCAGGTTCATCTGGATCTGAACTTCAGTTCTTAATCTTGCTTATCTTGTTTCAGGATCTGCTGTTCAAGTGAACTGATCTGTATTGCAGTCACTATTGTCTTTTTTATTTGTTGCTTTGTACTTAAGTTTTATGGAAGTTAAGGATTGGTTAAAAAGGATGGAGCACCCAACCGAGAAAGGATATGGAATTTTTGGAGAAGGTTCAGAGGAGGGCCACAAAGATGATCAGAGGGCTGGAGCACCTCCACTATGAGGACAGTCTGGGAGAGCTGGGTTCTTTAGCCTGGAGAAGAGAAGGCTCTTGAGGAGGCCTTATAGTGGCCTTCCAGTACCTGAAGGGGGCCTGCAGGAAAGCTGGGGAGGTACTTCTTTTTCTTTATAGGGGCAGATAGTGACAGGAGAAGGAGAAATAGTTTTAAACTGGATGAAGGTAGGTTTTTAGACTAGATATTAGGAAGAAATTCTTTACTGTGAAACTGGTGAGACGCTGGAACAGGTTACCCAACGAGGTTGTCAATGTCCCCTCCCTGGCAGCATTCAAGACCAGGCTGGATGCGGCTTTGAACAACTTGGTCTAAATGGAGGTGTCCCTGCCTATAGTAGGGGGGTTGGAACTAGACGATCTTAAAGCTCTCTTCCAACCCATACTGCTATATGATTCTATAATGGGAGAGATCTGCAACTGTGCGCTTAAATATGGACTTAGATCCGAGATTAAATTCAAAATGAGCTGCATACTGGAAGCTGAAAAACAAACAAACAAAAAAAACTTTTGAAACATGCGTTCTGTCAGCATCTACACTGTTGAGCCTCAAAGGAGGAAGAGAAACCCTCCAGATCTATACAGACTGGGACTTCCATTCGACTAAATCTGTCTTCTGGTGTGTACCTCAGAATGTTTTGCTATGTGCTTTTGTAATGAAACTATTAGTTAAGTTGCTGTCAGCTCGGGTTTGTGTGTGCTTACAATTGTTCCCAAACTTTCAAAGTTATCTTGCTGTATAAGATCACTGTTCACAACACACCATCTGCATTTGTATATGTTCATTAAAAACCTTTCTGCAGTGTCTGCTCTAGTAAACTGTACTTTGTGATACATATTTATATGTAAATGTCATTGCAAGTCACTAGCTTTTTTTTCCTTGTCTGCAGGACAGTCATGAATATTTCTCTCTATTTCTTGATGTGTAGGGATTATTTTTTATCTTTTGCTAATTCTCCAAAAAAACCCCTTTGTTTAAATAGTTGCTCCCTTGGGGATTTCCTGCACATCCTGTTATCTGTTTTATATTACAGTCTTTCAAGCTGGGAATGTCCTTCCAGAAAGCACAAAATGACTGAAGCACTTAGATGACTAACAAATGCAGTAAGTGCTGAAGTATGGACTCAAACACAGCACTATTTGGGTTAAATTCTTTTTTGCATTTTTTTTTGTTAGTGTCGTTAGCTTTATTTTGACCTCTAGAGAATCGTTTCAGTTTATCTAGCTGAGATGTTGTAGTGGTTGAAATACTGTTAGTGGGGAAGCCATTGCCACGAGAAGTGGAAGCCTTTTAGAAAACTGCTGATATTTTTGCTCTGCTAATCAAATACCAGCGTTCAGAAGAGCCTATGGGACTGAAGTTTTGGCTGCTGGTATCGTTTGCTCAGCTAAGAGGCATCTTTCTCTCTTTTACTGTTTTTTTGTTGCTTTGGAGTTGGATGTGTTATGCTCCCAAAGGAGCAGTAGATGCATGCTTTCTTAAAAAGCAATACTATCGGCTAGTTGTTATTTACTACAGTAAATGTAAGTATGTAAGAGAAAGTTTGCTGTATCCTGCTTTATGGATATCACTTTATGTGCATTGTAAGTATTCAGGGGGAAAGAAAGTAGTGCAGAGTAGTTCTGCTCTTCCGAGAGAGCACTTGTGTTCTGGCAGCACATGAAAGATGCGTTGGGTTTGTTCTGGCTGCAAAATAAAAATGCCATTGCAGGACATCTCAGGTGACTTGCTTGTGAAACTTGAGGAATATAGGATAGCTGGGAGAGGTTTGGAATAGTATTTTACTCATTGCAGCAGCAATGGTTTTAACTATTGTTTATATCTGTAGTCAGTTCTGATTTGTTGTATCTTTAGTATGTGTCAAGATCTCTGAAGGTTCTTCAGCAGTTAATTCACATAATGGCAGCGGCACGGCAGCTGCAATATACCTACAGAAATCTATAATTACTTCACTGTGAAGCTCAGATTAAGATTACTGGAGGTTAATTATCAGAGATGCTGAGTATTAACCAAGTATTTCAAACTGTGTTCACTATTGGTAGGAAGTGGTGCTAGTATCAGTTCTGTATTTCGATTTGCATCCTGATTCAGGAAAAAAAAATGCTGAAAAAATAGCAGGAGAATCTTACATCTGTCATCTATATAAAGTCATTTATAATTTAAACGTCACTTTTTTTATTTCCTTCGCTAACATCAATATGAACATCCATGAGTGTTATTGAACCAGCTTGCTAAAGAGCTGTGTAATGTATATATTGACAGTGGCAAAAATTTTGAAGTGTACATTCTATCTGAAATACAGAACTGCTGCCATAGAAAAAGCACTTCTGTGGTGTTTATGACCCGAAGTTTTGTGAACGATGTATGTTGTATTTCATTCTCACACATGGCAGAGCAGACCATGTTAATGCATTCTCAGAAGGTTCCTACTGCTGCTTCTAAACTAGATTACCTGAAATAAGAAGCTAACAGGCCATATTAGTGTGATCTCAGAGGTGTCTGTATCTGTGATACTCAGTCTTTATGTAGTGATGAAATAAAGTTAATGGCTGCATCTGCTCGTGAAAGTTACTTGCAAATCTGTTCTGCTTGTGAGATCTGTCACTAGCACTATACCAAAAGCACCAATTAGTCACTTGTCATTTCTTTTTCCTGAGTTTGAGTACTGGTATTGTGGTTATTTCCCTTTTTTTCATGGTCTTGTACATTTCCTAAACATTTGAAATGGTAATAATTCACTCTGTGGTTTCCAGTTAGGAGGAAATAGGTAATTGTCAAAATAATCATATGTTTGGAATTCAAGCACCTAGGGGTGTTACTGCACTAAGGCTTCTCAATGTGCTTGAGGGGAAAAAAAAAAAGATCTCAGGTATGAGTAAAGCAATTAATAATTTTGTGAATCGGGCAATGCTTTGATTAATGAAGGTACTGTAAGTGTCCTGAAAGCATACTCACAACAAGAGTAAAATTAATGTTGCAAGTGTAAAAAATAAACTGTTTTTAATCTTGCTAATGCATTAGAAACTGACTTGTGTTGTAGTGAATGTGTGCCACTCACAGAAATTAATTGGTGGTGTGGAATGAGGCTGAAGGAAGGGAATGGAGATTGGAGAGAAAGCATTCCTCAGAGTGAACAGCGTTAATTTCAAAGATAGGGAGAGATTTCTCTTAAATTGTTGTTCTTAGTTTGTTGGACAGATAACTGGAAAACAGAGCTGTCTCTTGACCCGTGAGCATTTTCTGGCTGCTGGAATGAAAAGACTTGGAACTAAGTCCTGGTTTTTCCACTGAGCGTGCCCTTCTCTAGCAATGTCAGGGCTTGGGTGGGGTCACTCTTATTCAATAACTCTTTTCAAAAAGACTACTGGATTCTCCTCAGCTTGCAACATGTTTTTTAGTGCTAGGGAAAAGCACAATGCTAGCTTGATAAGCAGATTCTGTATGCACATATGTATTCTGGCAAAGAAATGTCCTGATTCACATTCAGGACCTCTTCTTGAAACTTGTAGCCTTGATATATTGCACTATTTGTAGATAGTAAATACAGGCGTGAGAGACTCGTGTTGCCTCTGGGTATGGTATGGATAGCATTGGGATGAATGAAAGATGTTCATTTGCTGAAGTTTAATTCCAAAAGCATTTCAGTGTTGGCTTCACAACTTGCCTTTTTATAGCACTTCAGAGATGTTTAAATTCTTGTTTGTTGAAAGCTTTTGTATAGTTTGTGATGCAAATGATGCAGTCTTCAGTGCTTTTCATTTAATTTAAGAAACTGTGTTTCTAAATAGTTTCTATTATATGCTTTTAAGACTGTTATCTGGTGTCAGTAGTCCAACTTTAGCAAAACAGCTTGCGTTATAGTAATCTTTGCTTTCTGAGGAGTTGCATCTCAATACTATTGGCTTTAAAGGGTAATTCAGTTTGGGTTGTACATGGATTGCAATAGTAAGTTACTCACCAGAAAAATGTGAGCTGATGGCCTGCAACAGGTGCGTTTCGAAAAGATGGGACACCAAAGTGATTGGGAATAAACTTGGTCTCTCGGAGTGAGAGAGAAGACACTGAGAAATAGTGTGATAGCTGAATCTATTTTGACTTCACAAACAGGAATTGAAGTAACTTTTTTTGAGTTGCTTTGGGTCAGAAACTTGTCAGCATGAGTTTTATTGTGAAAGTATTCTATCTAGACAGTAGGTACACATTGTGCAATTTTTGCCAGAAATAGCTTTCTCTCTCATTTCATTTACTGTCTACATCCTTGATGGTTCTGTGCCAATGGTTTACAGGCTGGTTCAGCCCGGTTCCGTGACCAGCGGGGCGGAGGGATCCACGCCTCCAGAAAAGGGAAACAGGAGACCCCAAAATAATTGAAAACAGCAGCAACGATCTGAGGTGGAACAAACTAATTTGCTAAATATACTGTCGGCAAAATATAATGAGACAGAGAGCGTGTCTGAAAGGTGGATCGGCCTCACCGCAGCACTGAGGTGAGAAGTGCAGTCCAGTTGAGCAGGCGGAGAAGAGCAGGTGAAGAGAGCATCAGGTGACCTTGCCGGGAGTTACATCTCCTTGCTGACAGCAAAACCCCCTGGGGAAATGTTGTTCTTCTTCTCCTTCAGACAGGCACTCGGAACTTGAGCATCAGCAGTCAAAGCCCCAGTGCATTACATGATGTTATGGTGTGGAATACTGATAACCAAAATCATAAAACCATGATGTTCTGTCTTCAGTGGTTTTCGGAACTACTATAGCACTTGTGTAAATAATAGATTCAGAAGTGTCTTTTAAGCTCACAGCATCTTCTGTAAGGACTTCTCAGTTTTCCTGATGAGTTCTGAGTATTCTATGAATATGTTTGCAGTATTTTTCCTATACTATACCACTTGGTTCTGCAGACTTAAACATTTTTATCCCAACATAAGTATTTCCTGGTAATTCAGGTGTTTGCTATATTTGAAAGGAGAGCATTGTATGCATGCAGGTAGCTGTACGATGAAATGGATTTTAACATGAAGAGTAACAGGGCACCTGTTATTTTGAATAGTGACCTCAGCAAGAATTCTTGCAGTATTATTCCTGTTAATTTAGGACTGATAGCCACTATGCATGTGTCTGGAGTTCTTTGGAAACTGGCTTTCGTAGAAGACCTAATATCCTTTGGGGAGATGCTCTTCTGTGCTTTTTCTGATCTTGGAGATGCGTATGCACATAGCTTCCACATGTGTATACTTAAACATCCACCTGCTCATGTGCACAGGTAAATAATTCTTAGCATCACCAAGTGTAACGCACTGTGTGCATCTCTGAAATGCTGTGTATTAAAAACAGTTCATGTTAAGACTTATATGAAAACATACAATTTCTTGCCACAACTCATGAACCATACTTGAAACTGGAATATCGTTGCTGTTTTCAGTTGGACCTGTGAATTGTTCTACTGATTTTTAGAACTATTATGGCACCATCTGCTGACCAATATAAAGACTGGCAATGAGGGTTTTCCACACCTGGCTACTGCACTGAAAATGAGCTGACAGTATTGAATTTGAAGGCAGTTTGGGTGGAATCGTAAGGATAAAGGTTGATTATTATTATTTTTTTTTTTTCCCAGTTGGCTCATGTTTCTAAGAAGTATTTTCAGCAGGGGATATCATTACAGAGGCTAAATCATAACATAGTTGTAATTGTCTAATCACCAGGGCTATTACAGAAAGTTTTTCTGTAAACTGTTACGCTTTCAAATTATTTCTTTTTTTTTTTTTTTTGTCTGTAAGATGGAGGGTTGTTCTTATTATTCTGCCCATCAGTACTTTATCTTCTAGGCTTACGAAGGAAAGAGTTAACAGCTTAAGATCAGTTTAGCCCCAGTACTCTAGTGGTCTTGTTGTGGCATAGGAAGTGTTTGACTCAAAGAACTCAGAGTTCTATGTCATGGGACTGTTGCTGAGACAAAAAAGTAGAATCTGCAGCAGTCTGTCCCTTTAGTCTGTACAGTTAACCTCTTGCCACCTGCAGTATGTGAAGGCTGAGGTTTTGGCCCAATTGCTAAAAATAGTCTAAATTGTTTGAAAATAAGTAGCTGGATTTCATACATGTGGGCATTTTCATGTGGCTTATTTGCTCAGAACTTTAAAGAAAAATTGTTCAGTAGTTCTCCATGTTCTCCATCTTTAATTTCCAATATCACCAATTTCTGTGGGAGTGTTTTTAAAAATGAAGTCAATCTGAGCTTTTTAGATTCAGTAATCAAAGTACATCTGTTTATATGTACAGTCTTCTATATGTGTAAATACAGAGAGATACAGATTTCAACAGGATAACTGTTTTGTTGCTGGTTTTTGGTTTTTTTTTTTTTGAGGAGTTGTTTTACTACAGATGAGTGCTTTATTGGAAGCTGCATAACATAAATGCTATGTGATGTAATTAAAAAGATTTTAGGGATATTTTTGCTTTCCTAAGGATCGTAGAATTAAACAATGAAATGGCATTCTCTGGTTCCTGATTTCTTTGAGTTCAAAGAATTCTTTTAGTTTTTACAATTATTGTTAAACTATGCTAACAGTGACTGAAAGTGTATCATCTCCTGAGATTCTCTTGTTCTTCAGACCTCAGTAATCTTTCCACTTGACTGGCTGCCTAAGATTCTACTTTCCCTTCTTGCTGCAAGACTCTTAAGCTCATTCATATTGGTTATTTCAAAATAAAGTATATATTTAACATTACCTTGTGGTACGAAGGTGGTATGTTAGGGAGAAATCTGCATCTTATGCGGCTTTATGATTAGGGAGGGGAAAATATTTAGTGCAGTTGTGTTATTTAGTAAGAGCAAATGCAAGTTCACAATGCCTCTTTGGGAACAGGAGGGAAGAAAAGATGCAGTTGATGTTCAGACAGGTGAATTTTGAGCATAAATGGGTTCATTTTTTTCAGATCGTACTTCTGAGAGAAATGCTGTCTGGCTCTTATCTCTGTTTTCTCCAGATACATTGTTAGCCATTAAGAAACAGGGCTAGATGTGATCTTGTAAGTTCTTCCCTCTCAGAACAGGGAGGGTATGAAGAATAAGCAGTTACTAAATAGTGGTTGCTTGCACTGCTTGATTGTAGCAAAGGTAACATCAGAGGTTTCACAACCTGCAGCACTAGACTTCAGCTGCAGATCTTCAGAATTCTTGGAAAAACATTTTAGCTGTTTTCTTAAAAGAAATTTCACCATTCTTAATCAGAAATGCACAGAGAAGAAAAATAATAATCACCACGTCTACTAACAATGAAACCTCTGATTTGACTTCTGTAAGTACAGTGGTTTATTCTATGACTTTTATTCTTTCAGGAAAGTTGCTTTGTTTTATATTTGGAAAATAATAAATTTGGAAAACTAATTATGTACAAGCTTATTATATGATCAAGATTGATACCTGTCAGTTTTCTATAAGATCTGAAGGTATAAGCAAAATGTAATTTGGCTAGTACCGACTAGCATACCAATATGTAGTTTTAAATAGCAAATCCTTTGATCTCTATGGATAATCAAATGGAAATTTACCTTTTAGAGACCTGTTACCGCTGAGAAATAATAGAGTGCGTAAATATTAAAACTTTAATGCTATTTATAAGCTCTGTTACAATAAAAGATGAAGTGTTTCATAATAAGTAAACAGCTGTGTAAATAATACTAACACTTGAATTATATTCAGAAGTCTCTAATGTAGCAGTAGAGATACTAAATCTTCTTTTGATTTTCCTAATGGTGATTATTTTTGTTTTAGATATTGAAGCTGATTAAAGTAATGAATAAGAAAACACTTTTTCCATATAGTTAAACTTCTGGTCTTGAGATGCTTGCTTCGTATGAATCTGCCTGTGGATAGTTCAGAGCTCCTATCTCTAAGCTTCTTAGTGCAGTAACCATCGGGTTTGCTTCCTTTGACTAAATGTTGCCCAGCTCATCTGCCAAAAGGGCTTCTCTTAGGTATGTTCAGGCATCTATTAACTTCTGTATCTTTCATTAAGGGTGGTCTGAATTAGACTTCATTTTTGACTACTTATGAATGTTTGAATGTTCTTTAGGAGTCTGGAGGTACTGTGTCTGCTTTCTTGTGACCTTACTGGTTTCTAATTGGCTTCCATTGCAATTTGTAGTTGTCTCCTCACTAGTAGCCAGTATTTATGGAAGTTGATTTTAATGCAGAGCATTCAAGTTATAAATATGATTGTAACTAATTTGCTAACTCTCAGAGAAATGAACAGAACGTTAATTTTGAAAGAATAGTTTGAAGAAGGTTGTGAATCAGTCAATGATTTCTAATAGGATCTAGTTATTTTGATCTGATCTTGTTAGGTCCTTTGGGGCTTATTTTTGTTGGTTTACTTCAAAAAATTAGAGGGAAAAAATGATCATGTTACACTTTCAGAGTAGCAAAGCAGCAAAATCTAGTACTACACACCAAGGGACAAGAGTGTTGATTTTAGCTGATTTTTGGAGAAATAACAAATGTTAATAATAAAGATTATTTTCATGTTCTACTACAGTATTGTTTGTTTTCAATTTCATCTGTTGGCAGACTATTGCTACAAGTTACTGTAAGTCAGTAAAAGTAGTGATGCTACATAGTGCTATTCTTATTGTTGCACTTTTATTTGTTTTTTAGTGTAAGCTGTGACAATGACAACTGAAGTTGGCTCAGAGACTGAAGTAAAGAAAGATTCTGAGCAGGTGGGACCAGACAAAGCCAAAGGCAAGCCTGAAGAAGCCTCAGAAACTCCAGGAAATGATAAGTCCAGGAAAGCATCCTCCGAAGAAACTCAAGATTCACCGGTCCCAGCACCAACTAGCCCTACTAGCCCAAGGAGCCAGAAAAAGGAAAAAGATTCATCTGAAAGCAAGGGTATTTCTCGCTTCCTTCCTCCCTGGCTTAAGAAACAAAAATCCTATACATTGGCAGAGCCCAAAGATGAGGCCAAGAAAAGAGTAACAGGGGAAGAACACGTAGCTGAAGAAAGTGAAAGCCATCCATCCGAGGGGATGGCTCAACCAAAAAGGAGTTTAGAAATAGTGGCTGAAAATAATGCTAAAGGAGATGACAAAGAAGAAAAACATTCTGTTAGTAGTGCAGAAACACAGGTAAGTGTGTATGAATGTTTTGGAGCAATTCTGAGGGGGTGGGGAACTACTTCATGATGTATATAAGCCGTGTAAGACTTTGTTGGTATCACATAAGGAAAAAATGGCAGTTACAGTCACTTTGTGAAATTGGGTTGATATGAGTAAGCTCTTCAGCACAATAGTTACTTATTTGTCTCAAGCTGCTTTAGCTGTAACTTTAGCATAATATCATCCTTTGGCATAGTCCAAAGGGATATGAACTGACTGTTACAGTAGCAATGAGAAGGGATAAGAGGAGAAGCTTCTTAACCAGATTTGCCTCGGAAGCCTTTGTATTGCACAAATAGCTCCTTAGTGAATTAACTCCATTTGTTATCTGTTGTAGTTATCAAAGAGTCCTTAGATGTCAATCTTTTGTTATACTTAACCTTAAACCATGCTTGTAGCTATTGCTCTTATTGATTGGCTCTAGGAATCTGGTACTGAGTTTGAAAGCAAGCACCATATTCTGCAGTGTTTCTGAGTCCTAATGTACACAAGTTATGTTTCAGTTCTTAAACCTCAAATCTCACATTCTCTAGGGCCACAGTGGTGATTAAGGACATAAAGAATCTTTCATAGGAGGAGATGCTGAAAGAGCTGGAATGCTTCAGCATGCAAAGGAGAAGAGTAGGGGAAATCAATGTATCTGAAGGGAGGAAACGAAGGGGCAAGACTCTTCTCTGTGGTGTGCAGAGAAATGGCAAGAGGCAATAGGTGCAAATTGGCTGTAGTAGTGGTCTGTCAGTGAAAATACTGAAAACCTACCTGGAAGCACTCCTGGGCAAACTACTGTAGCTCACTCTGCTTGAGCAGGAAGATTGGACTAGATCACAAGTTACTTTCTAACCTGGAGTTTAAAAAGAAACTTTTTTAGTTTAAAAGAAACAAAAAACCCTAGTGTATTAAAAAAGGAAAAAAGGCATGTTCTATGATTTCAGAACAGGAGCAGAAAACCTTTTTTCAGTGTCTGGCCCCCAAATAGACCTCAATGCTTACTCAGGTTGTGGTTCTTCTAATATATGCATAAATTTTATTAAAGCTTAATTTGCAAATTAGTGGCTTCTAAAAGAAATGAACAGGATTAAAAAAGGTCCTCTTTCATGAGCTTGAATTATCACAGAATTGTTTAACTGTATTTTATATAGCCTGCCAAAGAAGATGGGAAAGAAGTTGAAGTAGAAAAGGTTGCAGAAGAAAAAGAAGAGAAGGAAAAAAGGGAGACAAAAGAAGTGCAGACAGCTGAAAGTATTCCCCAGAAGCCTCCTAAGAAAATTAAAACCGTGCAGTGTAAAGTGGTGCTCCTGGATGGCACAGAATACAGCTGTGATCTAGAGGTGAGGTATTAAGTCTTTTATATAGAGCTCTCTTTCTTTATAGAGAAAAAGAAAATGCTTTCATTTCATTCTGAGTTTAGCAAGTATATTTTTGTGTGTCTAATTAGCACATTACAAGGTTGCGTTCCTGTTGCTATCACTAAGGCTCAGTTACCTGTTCCTTTTTGAACTTAATCTCTATTTTGTCATTAAAAAATGTACACTGTGTTATACTAGCAAAGATAAAGTGCAATTAATAAAACAATTTGAACTGCCCAGAGATCACCTCTGAGCAGTTGTGTTTTCTGTTGTATTTGTGTTTTGCAAAGGTTGAAGTTTTTCCACAATGTGATGCCACATATATTAGTAAAGTTGCCTTGAGTTCATTAGTTTCAATTCAAATAATAATCTCAGCTGGATATATATATGTATTAAAAAAATTTGGTTCAAAAGAGAATTCTGTTGTAAGTTTAAAATACATGCTTTTTTATTTAAAATTTTTCTAGTACCAAATCTTCACAGCTGCATGGACTATTTACAAATATAAATTGCTGGATTAGACGTTGTGTACATTTGTCTGTTAAATCTGACTGAAGATCACTGACAGAAAGAGTAAGCTTACTGGAAAACAGCTTCTTGCTTTTTATAGCTTTGACATCCTCTGAATATTCTTTCAGTCTGATCATAGTGTGCGAAATTTTAAGTCCAACAGAAGTTGTTTAATATTTTAGATTGAAGTTTAGTTGCGAAACATAAAATTATATGAAAGGAAGAACAAAGTTACACTCCAAATTTTCTGTCAGTGAGATAATTTGAAGTGTATAGTGTATAATTTGAAGTGTCCAGGTGTGGAGCCCTCAGTACAAGAAAGACATTGAGATTTTGGAAAGGGTCCAGAGGAGGGCAACTAAGATGATCAGGGGGCTGGAGCACCTCCCCTATGAGGACAGGCTGAGGGAGTTGGGCTTGTTCAGCCTGGAGAAGAGAAGGCTGCGTGGTGACCTCATTGCAGCCTATCAATACCTGAAGGGAACCTACACCCACGAGGGGAGTAAACTCTTCAAAAGGGCTGACAACAGCAGGACTAGGGGAAATGGATCGAAGTTGAAGGAGGGAAGATTTAGGTTGGATGTTAGGGGGAAGTTCTATACAAGGAGAGTGGTTAGGCCCTGGAACGGGCTGCCCAGGGAGGTTGTGGATGCCCCGTCCTTGGATGTGTTTAAGGCCAGGTTGGACAGGGTCCTGGGCAACCTGATCTGAATGTGTGTGTTTGGTGGCCCTGCTAGGCAGGGGGGTTGGAACTACATGATCCTTGAGGTCCCTTCCAACCCGGGTGATTCTGTGATTCTGTGATTCTGTATACTTTCAAATTTAACAGACCTTAAAATTTTAAAGATAAAAATGGCTATCTATGACTGGGTTCAGAGAATGTGAATTCAGAAAATAATTTTTTCCCCTCAGTGCATGACTAAGATTGCAGATGCTTGATCTGTTTATTTCCTTTTTGCTCTGTGTATTTAGTTTTACTGTTCTTCATTCTACACTATGATTATTTAGAATGCCTCAAATCAGTCACTTTTTCCCTTTTGTTTCTTTCCACTCAATACTCATTTTGGTCTGCAGTGCCAGAGTCCAGTCAAATTTTCTTCATTTTATCACTGTTTTATTGCTGCCTTACCATAACTAGCTGTAAGTCTTACTCTTTAAAAAATAGCTTACACGTGTGCTTTGGTGATTGATAACATGACAGTGCTGTTCTGTTTACCTTTCTTCACTTTAAGTGGTAAAGGAAAGGATGCCATTTATACTCATGTTGATAATTATCATATGCTCATACTTGATTCTTTTGAATATACCAGTTTTCTCTTTAATTCCTTGAACTTGTTTTAGTGTTGAGCAGATGTTATTAGTTTCTCATAGTTGTTGAAATATCAGCAGTGACTGAATCTCCAGATCTATAAGCAGCAGTACATGCATTCAAGAATTAACAGGGCAAAAAGCTCCTATGTGTATGAAAAACAGAACTTGCAAAGGCAGAGGGAATGACAAAGATTTTAAGAGCAAATCTTCTCTGGAGCAAGTTGTTGGGTTCACCTCCCACTTTCTTCTTCACGGTGGCTTAAGGACAATGGATAGAATGATCAACAGGATAGTAGATGCACTCCTAATATTTCTAAGGGGGAATTCCTCCGTGGAATTTATAGTAACTTGTGCCTCCTATACTAGTTAGAATAGTTCCTCTCAGTTATGTTCTTCTAGAGTTTCCTTAGGTTGTGGCTTAAAGAACATGTTTGCTTTAAAAACACTCTGGCTTTAAGAACTGTTAAACTGTCAGTGCAGGGTGTGTGTGTTTATTGTTTTCTGCCTGAAGGGATGGAAATTCACACTTAAATTTCTGTACGGAAATAGCTACTTTTGAAGCAGGCAACAACTATTACAAACATGTTCCCAGAGCAAACAATGTTTTTATTCAGAAAAATTCATCAGTAAGTCTGTAGTTCATATTTGGTGCAGCAATGCTCATGGCTAAGTCTAGTAGGTTTTCCAACTTTTCCAGCTTGTTCCTTACTTCTTCACTTTATTAGTGGGCAAATTATGGATGCTATTGATGGTTTGATTTAAGGGGCAGATTCAAACTAAAATGCTTGTTTTTACACTAACATAGATGCTGTAAAATGCATTTGTATGAGACTGAAAGATTCCATGACTTCAAAAAGTGGTTATATATATATTAAGAGGAAATATCTGTACAGGGATGTTAATCAGAAATACATCTTGGGCTCAGAAGCCTAGAGCTGAGGATTCTAGAGATTTAGAGACTATGTAACTATTTCTACATGTGATACCTATTATCCTATATTAGCTGTGGGGTACTGGTCTAGACAGACCTTTTAAGTTTGAGATTCTTTTATTTTACTAAGTTCTGCTTGAGTAAGGTAGCAAGTAGGTCTGATCAGCGGATTCCTTCAGGCTAATGCTGTCTCCCTGAAGATAGCAGTTGCTTTAGTGGAAAGGCTTAGAAGGCTATTTTCTGACAAACAGGACTCTAGCTATTTTCTGCAGTTTCTGTATGCAAAGCTACTTGAAATCTGTGGAAGAGAACTAATCCTCCATCTTTGATTAGTTTTGGTAAGACTCAGGGTTCTTGGGAAATCAAGCAGGCTTTTTTGGTAAAATCAAACCAACCTCCAAATGCATGAAAGATGGGCATCTCTCCTCTCCGGTAGGACCGACTGCAGGTAATGTGTGAACTGCATGGCCCATGCCATGCAGCTGGAACTGTAGATACACTATTCATCTCTTAAATAGATGCAAATTAACCAGTACTCTTCTTCACAAATATAATGGAGTTGTTTCCATGTAAAACAATGTCTGCAATTCACTGGGATGTTAGTTTGAAGCAGGAGTGACTATATTGAAGCCTTTAACTACTCACAATTTGCGTATAGGTTGAGCATTCTAGAGCCATGCTCACAGGGTGGCTTTTGTATAATCTGCAGCTAGAGGAGTTAGTAAGATCATCAGTCACTGCCAGTTATGTTGGAAGATGCATGCATCCTTAACCTGAAATTAACTGGTGGCAGGTTGGTACAATACCCCAGAAGGTCAATCCTATGAATAGGTCTGGGAACACTTCTGTTGTTGTCTTTGCAGGTATACAGTTTGTCCCCTGCACTGTATAAATAGCTCACAGGCTTATCCCTGGCCTAATCAATTAAAACGTAATAAAAGCATGAAGAAATTAAATGATTTTAATGTTTTGAGTTTGAGCAAATCTGTGTTATAGTAGGGCAAGTATTGGGCAAGATGATGCTGGGTTAATTTTCTTCACAGGAGGTTTCAAACTTGATTTGGCTTACTGTGGTGTCTTGTTCCAGAATGTCCACCTGTCTATTTTCAGTTCCTCTACTTTTTTGTTCTGGGTCTGTGTTTGCAGGGTTGATCTCCCTTAGTTTAGCCTACATCTGCTAGCCTTTTGCTTTCTTTTCTGCTGCATCACATTCCAAAGTCTTCAGTCAACTTCTATATGATGGTTTTGTGGGTCTCTTTGAACTGTGCAGTCAAAAGCTACATCCTTTCCCCTGTATCCTCCCTTTTCATTAGGTTTCTTAGTAGTTTAAATACATACATACACAGGTTTTACATTTTGTTCTGTTTTCTTTGAACGTATTAGGTAATATGCAAACTTAGCCTTTATGGAGCGAATAGAATTGTGATTTATTACATTATAAAATCTTGTTAAAATTAAGTTGGTGTAACTTCTGCATAAGATGCTTTTCTCTTGAAATCTGTAATTGAACCAAAGGATTATTTATGTGACGTGTGGAATGCATTGAGAGAAACCTTTAAGTAAAGAGAATCCTAATTATTTCTTGTTCTGTGATAAAGTGCTTCTGAAAGCTAATTTCTCCGTGTCATCTCTAACACATTGTCATCTGCTGGTGAGAGCCACAAAATAGAAATTGACTGGAGGTGTTGAGCTAGAAAAAGTAGAAAAACTTTTAACATATTGAGAAACCAAGCTTATATTAGAAATTGCTTATGGAAAGAAAAAAGTTCACTTTCAGCAAATCAGCATATTTTTACTTTTTTTGAAAGCTGCTTAGTGTTTTTACTATGAAATTATTTCTTCTGGCTTTTTGGCTTGTTTTTACATGTCTTTCCTGTTGCCCAGGGCATGCCTGTCATGAAAGTTGTTTGGTTTCTAGAAATATCAGAGTACTTTATGCTTTTTTTGATGGTTGCTTTTTAAATTAATTCGTCGCCTTTGTTCTTTTGCCTTTAGAGCTTATTTTGTCTTACAAGACCTTCTGACTGGTATCAGCTTGCCAATATGACCTTAGCTGAATCTGCAGTTCTTTTTATCAAGAACTTCTTAAACAGATATTTCAGCTTCTTTGGTGATGCTTTCCTTCATTATTTTTTCTAATCTATCTTTATACTTGATTACTTTGCTTCCATAGATGCAAATTGGAAGGACATGGTTCATAGCTGGTTTCTTTAGCATAGCTTCTAGAATTAACTTGTCTGAACATTGATGTAGATGCGCTGCTTACAGTACGCCACTGTCCTCCAGGAATGTAATGAAGATAAGCCTTGTACCAAATGAAATCTATTCTTCCATTCATTTTAGTTTGGTACTCTTGCTGTGGTGTTTTGTGGTCTTTTTTTTTTGCAAAAATTAAACTGTTGTCAATTCCAACATCAGCATCTCTGCTGTCTAATCTGAGATTTAAAAACTTTAAGCAGCGTTAGTGCTCTAGTGTTAAAAGCTTTGACACCAGGTACTCTCCAAACCTGTTTTTATTTTTTTGAATGTGGAACTAGAAAAGTGGCATAAGGAAAAACATTAACCTCCATTGAAAGGGTATTAAAAAATCCTTTAACTTTTAGTCTAATGAATGAAATTGGTTAAGCCTACGGACTCCATAATAACACAATAGATCAGTTTTGTATACTGTTACTTAAAAGTAAAAATATCCAAAGCTACTTATCTCTAGGAAACTTAGGAAGTATATGAAGGTATCAAGTTCTGGACTGCATTAAAATAAGGGGTGGCCAGCAGAGAGAGGGGAGGTGATTATCCCCCTCTTCTCGGCTCTTGTGAGGCCCCATCTAGAGTACTGCGTCCAGGCCTGGGGCCTGTTGTTCAGGAAGGATGTGGAGCTCTTGGAGCGCGTCCGGAAGAGGGTCACTAAGATGATCAGAGGGCTGGAGCACCTCTCCAGTGAGGAAAGGCTAATGGAACTGGGCTTGTTTAGCTTGGAGAAGAGACAGCCCCAGGGAGATCTCATTGTGGCCTTCCAATACTTGAAGGGAGCATATAAGCAGGAGGGAGAAGGGGGGTGGATAGTGATAGGACAAGGGGGAATGGTTTCAAACTGAGAAAGGGGAGGTTTAGGTTAGATATTAGGAGGAAGTTTTTCACTCAGAGGGTGGTGATGCACTGGAACAGGTTGCTCAAGGAGGTTGTGGATGCCCCATCCCTGGAGGCATTCAAGGCCAGGCTGGATGTGGCTCTGGGCAGCCTTGTCTGGTGGTTGGTGGCCCTGCACGTAGCAGGGGGGTTGAAACTGGATGATCATTGTGGTCCTTTTTAACCCAGGCCATTCTATGATCATATTGTGAGGAAACACTACACTAAAGGAAATGAATTATGTGTACATAGTATATGCATATATGGAGAATGTGAGCAAATTATTACGTTATTTTAACCTTAGGAATATCACAGCTCTTAAAGATAACATCCACGTATCCTCAGATTCTTAATAGATAACTGTGAATGACTGCAGAGGAGGAAAGAGGAAGAAGCTATTGTTTGACTAGTTTGGGAGTAGCATGACTTAAAAGAACTTTCATAGGTTCTGAACTGTTAGTAACGTTCAGCTACCTTTTATTATTTCCATCATTGT
The DNA here is from genome assembly GCF_019232065.1 of Centrocercus urophasianus. NCBI lineage: Eukaryota > Metazoa > Chordata > Aves > Galliformes > Phasianidae > Centrocercus > Centrocercus urophasianus. The sequence goes on along the minus strand of NW_024884142.1, from coordinate 46,932,306 downwards.
GAGTTAAGTTCACTCATAGGAATAGCAGCTTGGGACAGAGGTTTGTGAAAACATGAGGATGAAGGATGTCTAGCAGAGTTTGTCAAAAGTTACTGAATTGTTGTACTTCCTTGATATGGGAAACATATGCGTGGCCATAGCATCATAAATTCATGTTTAATAGTGTAATATTTGTGAGATGTAATGGTAGTTTAATTTTAACTTGAGTGAGCAGACTGCTGTAATGCTTGAGATTAGGAAACTACATGATCTAGGGAACGTTTTTTATTTTTTAGCGTAATACAAATTATCTCATTTTGACCAACTCCTTTCTGATAATTGACATCTTTGAGTGCAGGTGCAAGTTCTCAGACTTTTAGGGTGACATACATGTTCCTCTTGCTTAGATGAAGTGAAAATAGAGGAAAATAGGCTTTTTCTTTCTTCTACATTACCTTAGGTAGTTGCAAGGAAACTTCTTAAATAGATTTTGGATCTGTGATAGTTTTATTCAGATTTTCTTCTGTAAATGTAATGTGGGTTTTAGTACAGGAGTAGCAGTTTATTTAAAAAGAAATGCTAACTGAACAATGGCTGCTAGTTAGAAGGAAATGAAGATCATTCTGTGTTTGTTTACTGCATTCAGCCAGCAGTCTAATTAAATATTTACAACAGAAAGCATTTAAAGGATGCCAGCACTGACCGCATTTTATGCACGTATGAACAACTGAAATGTATTGGAGTTGACATACGGGTTCTATGGTTACTTAGTTTGCTTATATAAAATAAATCTGTGTTGCCTTAGCATACAGTTAAGGTAATGTTTTCACCCCGAGTAAAGAAAGGTATGATTGAATTTGATATGTAGTAGATGTTTAATTGTTGTTGGGTTTTATTTGCAAATCTTTATTTTTGGCCTGCTGTGATGCATACCCTAGCATTTGAATAAACCTAAGTGGTCTGCCTAAAGTAAGAACATCTTTTATTTAGGAAAAGAAAAATAAGAATGAAATAATTTTGCATGTTTTGCAAACTTTGCTCCAGATTCAATGTAATGTTTTCACGTGAGCTATCTCTAAGCCAGAAATGTACCTTGTGAGATCAGTCACCAGCACAGACTTTCAGGTCTGGTTTCCTTGACTCCAGTTCTTCCATCTTTCTGAGAAGGGGGAGTGTGACAGCAGCTGGGAGCACCAGGCACCTGGCAGCTGGCTGGGGTCAGCCCACCACTCTTGATTGTTACTAAGCTGAAGGGGAGGCTTAGAGAAAAGTGGCTACTTCAAACTTCTGGGGAAATAGTTACCTGTATTTCTGAAGGGTAAAACCTGTGAAAGTACCAACCAGCCTTGAGGTTCTCAACTCTCATTTTTCAAAAGTGACTTGGACTTGTACGATCCCCTGATGCTTTGTAACACTTCAGCTACAAATTGTGCTTGTTTCATAATTGTATCTTTTGAAAAATTTCTGATCTTCAAGACTGCAAGGTCTGCTGAACAGTGCAGTCTTTAATTAAGTAGGGGTTTGGATTCTTGGGGAATAAAACAACGCCTTCACTATTTGCTCTGCGCATACCGTTTTCTCTGCCCTCCCAGCCTTAACATTTAGCACAGCGCCATGGAGCTGCAGTGAGAGGCGCACTTGAGGAGCACTGTGAGCGCTCTGTCACTGTCTGCAGCATACAATCACTTCAGTGTCACCAGGGCCTACACAGAGGCAGTTGATGGCGTTTCTTTGGAATTGTAGTAGTGTATGGCATCTACTGAAATCTGTAGGATAAGCAAATGCAGAAATTCCTTTCAGCTGCCAGGCCTCTGAAAATGCCATGTTGTGGCCTCGCTGGTAAATGCCACAAATAGCTGAACAGTCATGTAGGTTCAAAAGGCAAAGCTGCATGCCGTTCATGTTCAAATGTTCCACCAACAGGCTGTATTTTAACTGCGGAAAGAAATTCTCATCTTCCCTACCCTTGATTGTTTATTGTAAGCCAAGTGATCTAAAATGTTCTGCTTCTTGTAGGCTGCTATCTCCAGTACAGTTCTTTTCCCCTAAAACCTAGTGCACAGAAACAGGATGTGGGCCAGTCACTACTAGCAATAGGAAGACACGGGGTGACCCTGTTTACATTTCCATTTTCTAGTATGGAAATAACAAATAAAACTTCAGGACTAACTGCAATTTACTTAAGCTGTAATTCTTCAGAGCTGTAAAAAGCAGATGTTTTATAAGTAAATTTAAATTATATCTTTCATTACCATTATAAAATATCAGGCTGCAATATTGAAATTAACATAAAATGAAAATGATTTTCTTTTTTTATTTTTAATTCCAGAGATTTGTTTGTTCTTGAGAATAAACTTCTCTAAAACCTTGTTTTTTAGTATTTAATGGATTGTTTTGGGTAAGGAGAGTTAGATAAAAGGCAGCCCTCTTCATTTATTTTCTTCTCAAAATCTCTATACCGTTGTTAGTTATGCTCTGCTTGTTCTTGTATCTTGTTTCTACTAGTTTGATCACCTGCTTTTATTGGACTACTCCATTTTTTTGTTTCTTGAAGACAATGAAGGATTTTGGTTTTCATAAAACCATAGAATGGCTTGGTTTGGAAGGGACCTTAAAAACCATTCAGTTCCAATCCCCCCCACCATTCCCGTCCAGCCTGTCTTTGAACACCTTCAGGGATGGGATCCACAACTTCTCTGGGTGGCATATTCCAGTGGCTCGACACCTTCGTATTACAGAACTTCTTCATGATATTTGATTTTTCCCTTTTCAATTTAAAAGTGTTATATGTTTTCTTGGAGTTTATATATGATTCAGAAAAGTCATTGAGATATAATACAAAAATGCTAGAAATGCACAAATTAACTAAAATTAACACATTGGAAAGCTTCTTGATATTTACAAGATATTAACGTAGAAAAAGTTGTCTCACATGAAGTCTTTGCTTATTTAAAAAAATGAAGATCAAGAAAAACTATCTTAAGAACTATTTAGCAACAACTAAATGTGATAAGTAGTTAGAATAAGAAACGGTACTTAATTTTCCTTGTACTTGCAAGTCAACTTTGACAGTGAGTTGGAAAAGAATGGAAATTTTACAGTGATATTTATAGTTTTGAAAATATTATAAAGTTTTTATCTTAAGAAAGCTTACAGCTTTCTAACCTATTTTACAGGTATTTTAAGTTGTCCTGACTAATTGTATCTCTTTATTCAGCCTGTTTTATCGATGTTCATAAAATCAAGCATTTACTAATAGTACTTTTTATTTTATTTTATTTTTCCAGAAAAGAGCAAAAGGACAAATTCTATTTGACAAAGTGTGTGAACATCTCAATTTACTGGAAAAGGACTATTTTGGGCTGTTGTTTTATGAGAATTCAGATCAGAAGGTAAGGCTGTATTAGAGTTTTGTTTTTCCTCGACGTTGCTACTGACTGCAGTAGCTCAGTAAGGGATACAATATTAAATATATACCTTTACAAACATTTGAGCAAACCATTTTTAAACTGTCAATTTTAGTCCACTGTAAATTTGTGTCAGGTACAAGATAGTCTGTGTATGTTAACGAAGTTTCTATTTTTTACTTTGAAGTGGTAAATAAATTAAACAATTCCTGGGCTTTATTTTGTTATAATAAAATATTTTACCCTCGGTGCCAGAGAAGATAGGAAAATGTTTTGCATTAACAGCCTGACAAACCTGCCAGAGTTTTGAAGACTTTCATTTGTTAGCCTTTTTAAAAAACAGATACACAAACAAGCCTATGGATGATAAAATAATTAAAAAAAACCCTGATCTTCTGCCTACCTTTCCAAGAATTTCACTGCTGCTTCTCATGTATACTTAATAATGCTCTGACAAATAATAGAAAGGATATCTTGGCCCAAGGTTCAAAATGCTAGGCCTTTTAGTTACTTTTCATAGAATGATAGAGTGAGTTGAGTTGGAAGAGACCTTAAATATCATCTAGTTCCAACCCTTCTGCTGTGGGTGGTATTGCCATCCACTGGACCAGGCTGCCCAAGGCCCAATCCAACCTGGCCTTTGAATGCCTCCAAGGATGGGGCATCCACTGCTTCTCTGGAAGAACTGTTCCAGTGCCTTACCACCCTCTGAGTAAAAATTCTTCATATTATCTTATCTAAATCTCCCCTCTACTAGTTTAAAACCATTCTCCCCTGTCCTATCACTATCTCCCCAGGTAAAAAAGTCAGTCTCTCTCCTGTTTATAAGGTCCCTTTAATTACTGGAAGGCCCTGATGATGTCTCTCTGGAGCCTTCTCTCCAGGCTGAACAAGCCTAGCTCTCTCTATCTTTCTTCATTGGAGAGATGCTCCAGCCCTCTGAGCATCTCTGTGGCCAACCTCTGGAGCCACTCCAACAGTTTCACATCTTTCTTGTGGAGGCCTCAGGCCTGGATGCAGATACTCCAGATAGGACCTCAGGAGGGCCCAGTCAAAGCATCAAAAAAAATTTCACCTGAAAAGATGAGACTGGAGCTAGTCTGTCTCCAATACTGTGTGCTAGTTTCAGTAATGAAGAGGTGTTTTGACATCAATATGTTCAAATAGGTTATCTTAAGTTCCTTTTGGTAACGTGTTTTCTTTCATCTTTTTGTACTTGTTTTTGGTGAGCACATTTAGATTGATGAGTTGAGGAACATCTTAGATCAGCTGTTGGCAATCATTCCACTAATTACTAAGAGCCAATTTAGCTTTTCCCTGCATCTGAATGTTTGTGGTTAGTAATGCACCAGCTGTTACTCTGTCCACAAACTAAAATATACCTGCAGTCATCTTTTCCGTCATAAAGAACAGACTAATAATTGCAGATTGAAATGGAAAAAATGTAATTCTTTTAATCTTAATCTCTGTTTTCATGGCAGGAAGTATCATTACAGGAGTATTAATTAGTTCAAGTGAAGCTGCTTTTTTGCTTTTTTATTTTTATTACTTTTCATTAATTCTCATTTAATTTTTGTGTTTGAAATGAAATCTAATTTAGTGATCTGAATAAATCTGAGAACTTCAAAAACATAGTTGTTTTCTGGACTTGCTTGCTTTGGAGGTTTTCTGTAAAGCATTGAACAAAGCACTCAGGTCCTCTGTGTTAATGATTTCTGTGTATAAACTATTTTTACTTGAATATTGTATTTTTTGTTTCTGATTTTTAAGCCCTTTATAGAAATATGAGTTTTATCAGTGTAACAACAAATAGTACCTCACTCGATCCTCTGAGCAATACCATAGCATCATTTATTTTTTGTTGTAATCACTTACAGTCCCTTTGTGTTACTCAGTATTCTTGGAAATATATGAATATATGAAATGTATTTCAAAAAAAGAATTTTAAGCCCTAGTTGAGTATGAATTGGCACTTACTTAAGTGCTTACAGTCTCTTGTAGGTTGCACAGTCTGTACTGCATCATGTGCCTCAGTCGTATATGTTTTTTATTTTCACTGCTATTGTCACTCAGGTTACCAAACTTAAAGCTGTCATGTTTGTACAACACAAATTATTGCATGTTCTAGTCCTACTTATGGTATAAATACACCCTGACAATATGAAATGCAGTTACTGCAGTGTCTTAAGTCAGAATTCCTAGTTGCATGCTGAGAGATTTGTCATTCTCCCCCCCACCCCCAAACCAATTGATGTTTCTTTCATGTCTGTAGATTTGAAATAGTACAGCCTTACAGAATGGAATCAGTAAGATAGGTGCACTTTTGTTTTTAAAGGATCTTAAGATTTTCACACATCTCATCATCCTTTCATTCTTCCCAAAGAAAAAAAAATTAGCATGTATTGATTTATTTAATAGGAGGGGGTGGTGATGCTGATGAGTTCTGTTCGCCAATATCTGCCACGGAAAGCTTGGAGACTTGGAATTTTCACTGGTTTTAGCCTTCTCTTTTTCACCTCTCTGTATTAAAATCAAGTTTGAAGTCTTTTTTCATCTCAATACTCGATCTTCCTGATATATTTTCCTGTTATGAATATTTCCTCTTGAGATTAAAATGCCACAGATCTCCATCCCTGTCAGTACTAAATACTGAATGATGTGTTTTTTTTCTCATTCTTGTGTAGTCATCACAGCCACCCATTTAGGAGCCAGCTGTTGAACTAGACAGCAGCTGTGGGGTGTGGAAACTCAATGCCAGACACTCTTTTGAATTAGAGCTGCTCCCTAATGCAACATCAGGGTACCATTGGAGGAGGAGTTCCATTAACTTTCCTCTATGGGTGTTCTGTGCAGCTGGCAGAGATGTTATGTTTTCAAATCATACTGATTTTGTTAGCCTTAATAGACATGTTAAAGCTATTTAGATAAAGTTACTCATTAACAATTTTTTTTCATGACTTTATAAGCATTAAATTTATTGGTCTAATGTGTATTTCATTGCATTACGCCCCCCAAAATTTCATGAATGCTCCATTCACACTGTAAGCAGGCTGCAGAAGCGTTAGGAAGCTTGCGCTCTTATGTTGTGGGCACCAGCTGGAAATGCTGCTTTTCTGAATTTGGACAAAATACTTTTGTACTGTTAGAGAATGTTTTGTTGTTCTTTGACAATTCATTATTTTGTCTTATCTGTAACCTTACCATTCACAAACAAATAGTTTTTTGCCTACTGGAGCAATGTAGTATACATACGCTTTGTCTTTTGTATTGAAAGACAGACCTGCCTATTCTGTGTTAAGGGGTGTATTTCAGGGGACTTTTTTTCCATGGTGTTTGTTTTATCCGTAACAAAAGGCACAGATGCAAACCAAAAACAAACAAAAACAAAATCCCTGTAATTATGCTTGTAAATGGAAAACAAACATTGATTTTATCTGATGGAACAAAGGAAAGTTGACAAAGTTTGCTTCCAATAAACCTGAGACTTCAAAAATCAGAAAATGAACTAAATAATTTATTTAAAGAAATTATTATTCTTCTGATTTTTCAGCACATTCTGTTTTGTGTTTTTTTCTTCCTCTCAGCCATAATGAAAGGTGAAATGTTGACACAAACATATACACATGTATCCTAGTTTTCTGCTGTAATTATGCCACACTGTATAATTTATATTTATATTGCTTAATTTATAGTATACTTTGTGTTAAGAGTTCACGGTACTTTTAATTTTATCCATAATTTGATGAAAAATTGGGAATGGAATTAACAGCAAAATTAAAAATTTAGCATGATAATTGTAGCTGAAATTAATTTCAGCTAAAATTATTCTAAGACTTCTAATGTATTTCAAGGCTTTTCTTTGTCAAGATTCTTCCAACAGGTAGTATTTTTTTGTGATTTAAGCAGAATAAGTGTTATGCAGATTTTTTTTTAGGAGCGTTTTATATGCTTGTCTTCACAACAGTGTTGTGGACTGTGCATCTCTGAAAGAATTGTGATTGTTACAAAATGCAGATGTTGTGCACTTCCTAAAACTGAATGAATATGGCATTATCTTTGTATTTTAATTGCAGGTTAAGCATTGATTAAAAAGGTTTTTCTTGCATTTATTTGTAAATAGTATTTGTCTAATGTAGATGCTCAGCATCAATGACAGAACTAGCTTGGATCAAGGTCATTTGCAACAAGAAGCTTAGTATTTTGGGTTGTATACACAGAAGCCACGTCCTGTAGCAGCAGAGATCTACAATAAGGATTTGCAGTAGAGTAAAAGTGTAGTGTAGTTTACATTCTTCATAGAGAACCATAAAAGGATGATATAGCATGCTTTGTTTGTTTGAAATAGACATTTTTTTAGTGGTAAAGTCTGTTTAAAAGGACCCTACGGTATTGTAAAACAGTTGTTGGGGTCTACAGTGTGGCATCAAAGACTGAAAGTTGACTCATATTGTACCCAAGACTCGGTACTTAGGTAGGTTAGGCAAGCAGTGTTGATAGAGTTGCATCTTTAGAAATGTTAGTGCTGGTGCTTTGGTCCCATCTGATCTTGAGGCTGCTACTGTCTGCAGTGGGCTACTGAAGTGTAAATGCTCTCCAGAGAAGCAGGCTCCATAATGTCTCTAGGCAGCTTGTTGTTGATATGAACAACTGACTTGGTGTGCATTGTCTAAAATAGAGCCAGGCATCTAGTTTTGAACGTTGCCACTGTGTCAGTGTTAAAATCGTGCGTGTTCATAGAGAACTTTGCATTGGGGAAACTCAGAAACTTGAGTCATTTTTCAAAGCACCTTTGAATATTATCAGAGCTAGAATGTATGCTCTTTAAGAAAAATGATGGGAATAATAAATCTTCAGATATCAAGAGAAAAATCTTGTCTTAAATAGCTCTATACAAGTGTGTAGGGACAGGCATGTAGGGATTACGTAACTTTCCCTGAGAAGTCTACTTATATCAATAAAATGAGAGAAAGCGGCATTTGTCAAATGTAATTTGCTAGGCAGCCTCTACCTTAAGAATATCCACTTAGCATAAATAGTCTAAAGCAATTAGACAACCACGAAGGGAATGGCATTACACAGTTTCATTTATGTACAAGGGTGGGGAGGCTTACTACCAAATTACAACTTCAGTTTTAGGATTGTCTGGGAAATTTTAAAGAGAACAGATGTTGGAACAATACAAAACTTAATTGCATTGTATGAAATCGTATGGAATTACTACTTCCTCTTGCTGATAGATGATTTTAAATGCTGTTTATTATGTTATTATTTTTCCAGAACTGGCTAGATTCTTCAAAAGAAATTAAGAGACAAATTCGAAGTAAGTACTTCTGTATTTGGATGTTATGCTCCCATTTTTTTGCTCACAGAAACACTTTCTGAACTCAGTAATATGGATGTTGCTTAGAATGCTGTAAGAATTTGTCTGATAATGATGGATTCAGCCTTAGGACAGAAACCAAGGCTTCTGCGTCTGTCTGCTATCCAAGGAGTGAAACAGACTTGTGCTGTAGAAGTTAATCATTATACTGGCTGCTGACCCAAACTCTTCTGTTTTATATTTGACTAATCAGTTGATATTTTTGCATCTCAAAACAGTGAACGTTATTCAAAGGTTGCTGCTATTTGAGCTATGAGGTGGAGAATGTTATCTTCCAAAATAGTCATATTTGTTGCCATAGGGCTCTTTAACTTCAAAGACTCAACAGAAGAATATGAAACTACAAGAAAATATATCTTACAGAAAGCATGTATTTGTTTTCAAACCTGACCAGTCCAACGTTGGCTTTTTTTTTTGTTGACAGTTGTGGAACTTCTGAGTACTCTTTACAACGTGTTTCAGATTGAATGCCTGTGAGAAGTCTATTTCCCATACTCAAGATAGAATCAGAGAATCATAGAATGTCTTAGGTTGAAAGGGACCTTAACAATCATCTAGTTCTAACCCCTATACAATGGGTGATGTATTTTCCTCTGTTCCCATAAAGTTCAGTCAAGTATTTAAATAGCCCTGTAACTTTTACAGTAGACAATAAATTCAGGAAATACTCTTCCTGACTTTAAATGTCTCAAAATAACTACTAAAAAGGGTTAGAACAGCTCTTAATGAATTTCTTCTTGTTGCATTACATATTTATGACCAACATGATTTCCTTTTATTTTTTATTATTATTCAGTGGAAACGTTCTTTTGTTAGAGGCTGAAGGTGGGGAGATAATGCTAATTTTATGAGGAAGTAATGATAATAAAATGTGCCTACTCTTCCAACTCAACAAGAATATAAGTTACTTAAGAAACCTGACTTTGATCTATTTTGAGGTATTTGACCCAGTTGGAACACTTATTATTAAGAAAAGCAGTATGTTAATTAAACCTTTTGATAATCATTACAAATGGATGAAATCCCTTATGTTAAGGAAGGCATGTGTTTTTATTTTCAGTGAAGAAATGAAAGTTGCAGAAGTTTCAGTGGAGAACTATTTTAATTTAATATTCTGTTTAAATCTACTAATATGGTTATATAAGTAGAAGCCATCTACAATTATTTTTTAAAGGAAAAAAAAAATTATGTATAGTAACTTCTTATTCTGAAGAAATGTCAGGTCTTCAGTAAAAACCTATTATTTGTGTGCTGAAGAATGTTTTGTTAGATTTTAATATTTCAGAAAAGAATGAAGACATTGATGCTTTGTGTTCTTGTCTTCAGTAGTGATCTGCTTTCTATAGACCCTGCTAATGTCACAATTCAGAAATGTAAGAAATGGCCTGCAATTGTTTTGGATGCACTACATAACATTTTTTAATACTATCTAATATGTACTCCAAAACTACTTTAAGGGAATACGATTTTTCACACAGCATGAAGACATATGCTCTTATGTAGGAGATCAAGTCCAGTCTTAAATTAGGCATCTCAGTTGGATTTTTTTTCTCTGGTCTGTAGTACTTCAGAGTTGAGAGGCATGGTGTATAAGGTAAACAACCAAAGTTGCTTATGCTGATTTGCAAGTAATTAACATACTGGTTTATTCTTCATAATCAAGGTATTAAAATTTCCAGATATCTGAATGTCCTGAAAAAGCAATTTTTTCTTCCCAGCTAGGTGGGTATAAAGAAAGGAAGGCTTTTTGTGTTGTTTTTTTTTTCTTCTCAGATTTAGTTATAATTAGGAATAGGTATCTTACATATTAAAAATATTCAATTATAATATATTTAAAATACACAAATTGCTACCTGTCTTCTTACAGTTGTGAAGGTGACAGAAAAACTTGTCTGGCTTCAATCAACCTGAGCTCTTCAGAAATTTTTTTTTAAAAACTCCTATAATTGTGAAAAAACTCAAATTAATCCAGTTAGTTCAGGTGGGATAATTACATTTCTGTCACTGTCTTGAAAAGTGGTATATCCAAAGTGGATTCAGGCTTTTGCAAAATTCAGACTTTGGCTCTTGGGTATAGTAAAGGGACAAACAGTAGCTGCTTTTGGAAAAAATAAATCCTAAATTTTACAGAGGGTATGATGTTTACAGTTACATAAAATTTAATGTGAGAATTTCTGTGCAAGACATTGTACGTGCAGTGTGTAAATAACATTAAATTCAGTTTTGAGTTTTTCTGGACTCAGTCTCACAATTGAATGAGTAAGCTACATAAAACTGTTTTCATCATGGTACTGTGACTGAAGATCAGTTGTTTGTCAGCAGTAGAGTTTAGATGTGAATGTATAAATTGTATGTTCTAGGAAACTTATTTGCTCATTTGTGTAGTTGAAGTATGTGAAAGTGAGTTATAGACCCGCTTATCTCTCCCTCCATACAAACTTTGAAAATGTCACTGGTGTGTGTCCTGCTTTTGCTGCAGCTATAATTCACGATTTTTGAAATGAAAGTTAAAATTGTAGGTAGTGTTGAATAGTTGTTTAAGTCCAAGGCACTGTTACATCAATTAATTCTTTTAAACTTGCTGCACTATTAGTATTTTTTACTGTGAAAATTTTAAGTTCTACTATGAAATATAAAAAAATCATATTGCATATCATGTGTTGTATATCTGATAAGGCATAGAGAGCATTTGGAAATGCTGAGGGCAGAGGAGACTGGTGTGGGTTTTTTGTGCAATCTCACCTTGTATACCATATGTTTGAACTATTGAAATTAAGCATTACTGTTTTTGTCATGAGGATACTTTTTTAACAGTAAAGATTCTAGAAACTCATGGCAGTACCCATAGTGTAATTAATCTGTTCTAATTTTGCTTAAACGTGTGCACCTAAGTTAACAGCAGTTGTTTTCTGAAGAAGTGGATGCTTCTTCAGAAGGAGGTGAGCAATTGCATTCTGAAATAGGTACCTGAGAGGCAAACCTCTTGGCTATACAGGGAGACAGTAGTGTCTTACATAGATGATTAAATTTCAAGATTGAATGGAATCATGTCCACTAACATCAAAAGAGATAACAGTTACTGTGACAGAAAAGATGCTTCCTTTTTCTAAAAGGGAATGATTGGCTGATGGAGGGAAGGCAGTAGACTTAATTTACTTGTTCACTGTTTCAATTTAATTATTGAGGGGAGTGAGGAAAACTAATTATCTGGAAGTGGATTAGAGCAAATACAGTAATACACCTGTTAAGGCAGCTGGTGGCAAATCATGGGCTATGCATTTATATCTTTCTTTTTATTCATGCTAAAGTCTATTTACAGCATCTTTATTGTTAATGGGCATCCACTCATTCAGGCTGGGGAACTTAAAAATGGCCAGACATAATACTGACCTTGAGACATGTATAACCAGTAGTTAAGGTATAGGTAATTAAGGACTTTGGGCATACTTGGTTCTATGGTATATTCTGCAGATAAGACTAAACATCTCAACTTCTCAGGATCAAAGATAAGAAGGAATAATGATATGATTAAATATGTGTACTTTCAAATTGCACAGTAGACCAAATAGTGATAAATTAATAAATAGAGTTCTGACAGAATTGTGTAGTGCAAATTTAGAATTTTGCAACACTGTGTATTACAGTATTTAAGTATTTTCCAATTTATACATTAAGTGCTACAGGAAATTATAATTTTTTAAGGAAAAGGCTAGGATTTTAATATACAGCTCTAGCTGTTGGATTTTATTGCTAGCAAAACATATAGCAAGCTCAGGTAAAATATATATGCCTAAAATGACTCTGCATATGTATATATATAAAAACATGGTCAGTTGTATGTATGTGTAAGGTCACTTTATTTTATACCCAACTCTTTTATGTAAATAAGTATATACATGTGAAATTCACAGTTAATACAGATCTACCAGAATTTAGCATTGAAGAGGAAGAAACACTTCTGCTAAAGGAAGAGCTGTCCTGTGGAAGTGTTCCTTTACTCCTCTTAGTTATAAAAATGATTTTGCAGTGTACAGTTGAGTTTGTGAGCTGGATCTTGGTCCAGAAAGGACTGGCTGCACTCTATTTTTGTTTGTTGGGCTGGTTACAGATCTTCCCTATTGCTTTTCTTAACTTCATGGAGCATTTTTTATCTCTCTCTGAACAATACACCAGTCCTAATTGCACAGTATACTAAAAATTGTTGTCTGAGGCACAGAGAGGAGTGGGCAGGCTCTTCAGAGGTATCTGGACAGGCTGGATCACTGGGCTGAGGACAGTGGGATGAAGTTCAAGATAACCAATCTGTCCTGCACTTTGGCTACAACTCCAAGCACCACTGCAGTCTTGGGGCAGAGTTAGCTGGAAGACTGCGTGGAAGAAATGGATCTGGGGGGTGTTCATTGGTGCTCGACTGAACATGAAGGTGGCCAAGAAGGCCAATGGCATCCTGGCTTGTATCAGAAATAGTGTTGCCAGTAGGAGCAGGGAGGGTTCCCCTGTACTCTCAGGTCTGGTGAGGCTGCGTCTTGAGTGCTGTATTCAGTTTTGGACTCCTCACAACAAAAAAGACATTGAGACCCTGGAGCATGTCCAGGGAGGGTTAACAAAGCTGGTGAGGGGTCTGAAGCAGATGTCATACGGGGAGCTGCTTGAGGGAACTGGGATTGTTTAGTGTGGAGAGGAGTGTCAGGGGAGACCTTATTGCTCTCTACAATGACCTGAAAGGGGACTGTGGCATGGTGGGTGTCAGCCTCTTCTCCCACACTAGGACCAGCAATAGGACCAGCTGTGCCAGGGGTGGTTCGGGATAAATGTTAGGAAAATCTTGTCAGAAATGCTGGTAAGTGTTGGAACAGACTCTGCCATGGGAGGTGGTGGAGCCACGATCCCTGGAGGTGTTCAAGAACTGTGTACATGTGGTACTGAGGGACACAGGTTAGTGGACATGGTGATGAGTTGGTGGTTGGACTAAATGATCTTAGAGATCTTTTCTGACCTTTATGGTTCTATGAGTAAATGCTATAAAATGTGTTGTACTGGAATAAAAACTCACTGATTTAGAAGTTAGAATGAGATGAATCATGTTAATTGTATGTTGCTAGCTGCTTAGTTATATTGCACTCTTTTTCTCTAAGAATGTGCCTAAAGTTTCCACAGAAGCATTTTTGAGTTATCAAGCTGTCTAGAAATTTTTTTTTGACATTTTTATAGTTTATATTATTAAGACAGAGTTTTGTTGGAGACAAATTGCTTAATATCATTTTAAATACCCTTTATTTTTATATTGGCTATCAATTCACAGTGTTAGTAATAGCATGCATTGTTGTGTGAAGACAATTGTGTGTGTGCCTCTGTGGTGTGATGATCTGATTATAAACAGCTTGCTGTACTGAGAACTAGAAATGTAGGTTGTGTGTGTTGTAGTATACTTGCTGGTCTATATTTTGAGGATAAATGTGTTTTCAGTATTCAAAGTATAAGGTTATCAACTGTCCAGAAATTTTTTCGTAGAAAGTCAACTACATTTTTTTCCTATGAACTAGTTATGGGAATTAGCATGAGCAGACGTGGAATTTTTCACGTAGTCTGTAGATTGAGAGGATTTGTGCTCTATTTAGCTTTTAGAAGCATTTTTTCCCCGTTTCTCCTCCCCTCCCCATCAACAATGTCTGGATTCCTAGTTAAAGAGCTTTCTGAAAGAGAAAGGTAAACGTACTGACAACAAAGAGGTAGAAGTTAAGCAGGAATTAACCTGTGACTGGTTTAACTGTAATCTTAGACCAAGAAGTTTCTTCATGCCAAGAAACATGGCTTCATTCCAGGAAAGCGTTGTCTGGTTAGCACCTGTGTGGAAGTGCAACTTTTTCCCCATAGCCTCCATTATCATTCCAATTCCTAACTACTGTTAGGAAGGTTAGCATAGGTATTTTTGGCCCAACTGTTTCTTATTATCAATTGGATTTACTTAATATTAGCATTAAATGATGTCTAAATTCCTGAGAGATTAGTCTATTATTAGTCTATTTCCACTGTATCATTTATTTCAGGTTTCGTTCTATTTGTTCATCTTACAAGTTGTTGTTAGAAAATTTCTTACAGTATTTTTGTCTCAATTCTGTCTTGTGCTAGATTTCAGTAATTGATGCATTGATGAGGGATATTTTACCCAATTCAGTATTATGTGTCCATCACACAAATTAGGCTTTCTTATTTAAGGAGATGTCCCTCAGTTTGTAAGCAAAGCTATCACTATCCTAACAAATGATTACATTAAGATGCATTTCATTGCTAACCTCTCTAAAGGAAATAGTGAGTTAGCAGCCAGCTGAAATTCAAAGTTCTACCTAAAGAGAATTATGCAGAAATTAAAGTGCTCTGGTGAGTTCTCGTGTCAGAAAATCTGAAGTAATTTTTGAAATGCTGGAATTTTGACACAAACACCTTTTCGCTTTAATAGCTTTGAAATTTTAAAGCAGTGGGTTTTTGATATCTAGGAAGACAACCTTAAAAAATGCCAGCGTTCATAGTATTATGTTGGAAATGGCATTTTGGTAATTTCTTTTGCCATAATAGACATCTTTTAATGTGATTTATGTTTATATTGCAGCTTTTAAAAATTTTTACTGGAGGTTCAAAATTCATGGTTGACCAGCTTTATAAAATCCTTGCATTTTTGCTTTTAAAGTTATTTTTATATCTTTCACCAAAAATATTTTTTGTATTAGGAGAAAAGGAATGAGAGACAAATACTCTAGTTAATTTTATTTATATTATTCTTATTTTTATCTTTCATCATTGTTTTTGGCAAATTACACTGTAGTTTTACTCTATGTCTGGCAAGATATGATAAAGCTTAGCTGCTTTGAAACAGCGTGCAAAAATAAGCTATTAAATTCTTTTTCTGGAGTTTTATTTTAGTACTTTCTTTTATATGTACATGACTGCTGTGCCAATAAAATTTGTTTGAATTTGTAAAGTTTTATATTTTATCAAGTCATTAGCATATTTCAATGAGCATGTTCTTCTTGAACATGGATTTACTAAAGTGTGACATTCTGATAATGGATTTCCATTATTTGAGTGCCTCACATCTTTAAGGTTTGAAAGCTGTTCTGAAACTAGAATTATGATTAAAGGCAGCATATTATGCTTTGTCAGAATATTAGCCTAGTTTTAAGAGTGCTTTGGCATGTAAGGTGAACATGGTGTTAACAGTTTGACACATGTTAATTAAAAATTTAAGCACAATTGTTACAGTTACTAAAGGTATTCTTGTTTGAGAAAACTTTAATGATGTTAAAATGGCTAATGTTTTGTCTTCCATGCATTCAATAACAGTTTAGTTTTCTTTCCGTTGTATGCAACACAGACCTTATTTTGACATCTCATATTAATAACAATTGAATAGTCCATCAAAGTACAATCAATTTAAACAGGGAGATTGTTAGCCCTGGAAGTGTTGGTAATAAATGCAGACTTAATGCAAACAGTTGTATGTATTTGAACAGAATACCTCAAAAGTGGTAAGATGGTATGGTTGTTTTCAAATGAAACATTTGTGCTGTTTACGTAACTTGTTGTAAAACATTATAAAAAATAAGTTTCAACGTATTAATATTTCACTATATGAGTTAACTGATAATGAAAATAATCTGTGATTCTTCATAATATAAAAAAGGGAGAAAGTACATTCAAGTATTTTCTTCAAGCTTTCATTAATCTAAGATTTACATGACTGCCTAAAATTTTTTTCAGGAAGGCAGCTTTTTTGCTTGCCTCATCTGTATTTGAGCTTAACAGCTGTTTCCTATGTCTAGGTTTACCTTGGCTGTTTACTTTTAATGTGAAATTTTATCCTCCTGACCCTTCTCAATTGACTGAAGACATCACTAGGTATGCATAGTTCATAATTTTAAATTAAAAAAAAATAATGTTATATAATCAAATTAGACTTCTTTGGTTTCTGGATGCCATAGCAGGTTTGACTTTTACTATACAATGCTAAAGTTGTTCTTATGTCAACTACTCTTAGGAATGTTGATACAAAAGAGTTCTTTGGCATGGGAGAATTGTGAGATAACAGAAATTTCTAAAGAGGTATTTTTTAATAAGAATGAGAGGCCAGTGTTTATTCAGGAAAAAAAGAATATAATGATAAGCAGGAACATGATCTGGGAGGAAAACAGGAGGGCGAGGTAAATGAAAATGATCATGTCTGAAGGAAATCTGTGGCTTATTTTGGGGCTACTGCTTTATTATAGAATAAGTGAGAGTATGGTTGTATTGTACCTTGCACTTTCAAGAATACAGCCTTAAGACATGGAAATAATTATCTTCTTAGATCTTACGTCATATCCACTGCCTTTTTAGTGCTTTCTAGGCACCTAAATTTTACAGAATTTTAAGACAAACAACCAGTGGATAGAGTTTGTTCTATTTACTCATTTTTTTCAGTAGTTAAGGAAAACGTAAGCACTTGCTTTTAGTTTGGAATTATTTAATTCTGCTGAGATATGTTATTACATATCTTGCATCTGATCAATCTTCTGCACAAAATAAGATAGCTTTACAAATCTGTAGTTGATACATTACTACAAGTAACTTAAGACCTTCAGTATGCAGTATATCTTAACTGTCTTGTGTTTACTTTGAAACTTTTCAGTAAGTCAGTTGGCCTTTGAATTGCACAGTCAACTGAGAAAAGAATTTTAATGATAGCTTAAAGCTAAATTCCTTAAAATTTGGGATTCACTTGTAAAAATTTTTTTAATTAAATATCTGTGCTAGGGCACAATGTCTGCTGATTATTAAGTTGCTATATCTAAAAAAAAGATCGTCTGCAGTCCTTGAAGTTAAATTCTAGTCTGTATGTGGTTTAAGGGAGACAATTATGAGTTCAGTATTAAAACAGATTTGTACTGTACATTACATGGTTCAGTTAGCTAGTGTGAACTATGGGTATATAAAAGTTACAATTTTTAAGCCAAAGGGAGATTCAGTAGGAAATGAACAGGAAATCCATATTTGTAAACCGTAGACAGTTGTAAGTCAAGAATGTGAAATGAAGTCATTCCTAAGTCTACTTTTGTTACTAGAGATATTTTTTCATTCATTTATACATTGGAAATCAGAATTTTTCCTGCTTTTCAGATTATTTATGAAAGTGATACTGACTCTTGAAAATTGAAGACATTACCTCATAGTAAGCTGACTCTCAGATAAAACAAGGTGTAACAAATTACTAATCACTTGCTTTAAAGTGCTTCTATGATGACATGTATCTGGAGAAATTCTGCAATATGAACTTGAGTTGGTAAATTGGTAACTTTGTCTGTTGTTTTTTTTTTTTTTTTTTCTTCCTCCTTTCCTTTGTCTTGCAGATATTTCTTGTGCCTACAGCTTCGCCAAGATATTGCCTCTGGTCGACTGCCATGTTCTTTTGTGACTCATGCCCTCCTGGGTTCATATACCCTGCAGGCTGAAATGGGTGATCATGACCCCGAGGAGCATCGGAGCGACTACATCAGCGAATTTCAATTTGCACCCAATCAAACTCAAGAAATGGAGGAGAAAGTAGCTGAGTTACACAAAACACACAGGTCTATCAGATATAGTGGGACAAACGCTTTGTTGTGCTTGTGTCATTTCTCTTAAGAGTTTATGTAAAACAATTAAACTGAAGTTTATTGTTGCTCTGGAAGTCTTTTGCAATATAACTGGAGTCTCTTAATTCCAAGCATTTGAAAATCTTAACTTCAGTAAGATATCAGAAAAGAATAGTTTGGAAAAGCACTTTTGTCAAAGCCTATGAATTAGTTTGTTAGGAAATGTTGACCTAAAAATGTTGAAACAGTGAATTAAAAAAAAAGGTATTAGAAGAATATCATATACTCTGAGAGAACAGTTTCTCATTAGGGCAAATGTGCTATTGATACCTTTATAAACTCATGTTTTTCTATTCCAGTTAGTTTTGATTGTCAGTACTTTTGTCTGTGAACTCAAGGTTTGTTCAATGGTTTTAGGGGCCTGACTCCAGCACAGGCAGATTCTCAGTTCCTAGAAAATGCGAAGAGGCTCTCAATGTATGGAGTGGATTTGCATCATGCCAAGGTATTGGGGTTTGGTTTGGTTTGAAGACAGTGCTTGATATTAAAGGGTGTAGCATATACAGATTACTTCATTTAAAATTTCTCAGAACTTCAGTGATTACATATATGCCTTTTGTAGTAGTTCATTTGTGCTTGTGAGGATGTGAGATTCTGCTGTGTTAGTATGCTATAGTATGGCTTATCCAAGTCTTATCAGTAAGTGCTTGGTTCTGTAGCCTCCTAAACAGACATCAAATGCCTGTAAATGGCACAGAATGCTAAGATATATTGCCTGACAGTACTTTGATTGAAATTATTACGTTGATGTTTTCATTTACTTATCCGCTACTTCCTGTATATTGACTGGAACAGAAGGTGAATATAAGTTATCACCATCATCATCAACTTGCTCTTAATTTCATTCACAAATTGAAAGGTCTGTTATTAATTTCTTTTCTTTGTATATTAAAAATTATTGAATGTACTCCTACCATACTTCTCCTAGTTGCATGTTGTTGACTCAGTTCTTATCTTCAGAATATATGAGTTTCCCAGAACTGTGGTATATGCAGATAAAGTAAAGTCATTACTGAAGTTCAAAATATTTCCTCTAAAATTGTTTTACTTAGCTGTTTCTTCCTTAAGTATCTCATTATCACTGTCTTTCTGGTTTGGATATGAAACAAAATTCTTCCTTCAAGGTTATACCAGGGATAATTATTCTTTTTTGGAATACTATTAACCTGATTTTTATGAAACTGTCTCATATATGTTAGGATTCTGAAGGCGTGGATATCATGCTGGGTGTATGTGCTAATGGACTGCTCATTTACAAAGACAGACTGCGAATCAACCGCTTTGCTTGGCCAAAAATTCTAAAGATTTCCTATAAGAGAAGTAATTTCTACATCAAAGTCAGGCCAGCGGAAGTAAGTAATCGCTTTCTACCTTGCCTTTTTTTTTTTTTTTTGTCCAATCATTTCTATCTAGCAACAAAATAACATCATTTTACCAGGCACTCTAGCAGGTTTATGCTGGAATTGAAATTAGTTGGATTTTTCTCTTCAAAGTCTATGGCTTATATTAAACACTTTTTTGGTTAATGAATGTTATCTGAGCAGAAAATCTTTTTTCTTACTAGATGCAATAGTTTTACAAATAAATCTAGTACTCGGCCCTTGTTTTCCTGTTCATAGAAACTTGCAGCCTTAAGGGAGAAGCCAGACTCGCTTCCTCTTTGGGTATAATTGTTCATTAAATGTCAGTGCTTTTAGTTTTATGAGTGTAGCCAAAGGCCTGAATTGTCCCGTAGGATGCTCGTTTTGCTAGCAGCCATGGAAATACTGAATTCAACTTTCTTTTCAGTTACCATTGTAAGTTAATGAAAGTTGATAAAGGAAGAAGGCTTACATTTTGAACACATTTTAACAGGAAATTCTTGGTAGAATCATGTTGAACTTTATGAATTTTACTCTGAGATGTTTACGGTATCTCTTATTGTGTGAATAAATAAGACAAAAGATGTTAGTGAAATTGCAGAGCTAAATAGAAAAAAGGCTTAAATTTATTCCTGAATTATTCTAGGCAAGATATGTACAAATATAAATTTGTAAAAAATTTTCAGTGGCATGCCAACTATTTTTCCACAGTCTCATGTAAAAGCAATATTGCTACTGTCTGCTGATGTGAAATCAATTGTGTTTATAAACAGTGAGACAGGTTTTAAATATATATTTTTCAAGATGTCTTGTTTAAATTTCCATAAATTATTAGCACATGCAGTTTTATAAAGCAACTCATCATTTCCCAGAACAGTTGTGTTTCCTCACCTAAACATCAGAGTAATTTCCAGACCCTGTTCTGTT
This sequence comes from Centrocercus urophasianus, assembly GCF_019232065.1. Classification (NCBI taxonomy): domain Eukaryota; kingdom Metazoa; phylum Chordata; class Aves; order Galliformes; family Phasianidae; genus Centrocercus; species Centrocercus urophasianus. The sequence goes on along the minus strand of NW_024884142.1, from coordinate 46,911,587 downwards.
GACATACTGAAGTGCAGAACAGTGTCAGTTTGAAGTCACTGAAGTATTTTAGTGTAAATAGACTTTAAATGAAGTGATGGAGCTATAACAATACTGATGGTTCTTGCATTTCACAAGGTGAAGTAATTTACTTTGAAGACTAAATGCCAGCAATCCAATACAAACATTGTAGTTTTGTAAGTTCTGGAATACAGATGTATAAACATAGATATAATATTTTTTCTATTATTGATATATATTGAAACAGATCAGTCAGAATGGCACTACAATATGGATTTCAGATTGGTATTAAATCCAATGAAAGCATACATCACAACCTGCAGTACAATTACTTCCTGTAGTTTAAAAGTACGTTGGGCAGATTGTCAGAAAACTAGCAAGAAAAACTGAAGTATTATTAGATTTCTCAGGATGCATTAGTACAAATAGGAAGTGATAAAGTGATCATCACCTATCGTGACTAACCTACCCAGTATCATTATATTAAAAGATTAGAAACTCTGGAGTTTTGTGTTCTTTTCTTTTGAAGTCTTATGACAGGAGAATTATTGCTTGTTACAGTAATGGAACTATGTGAATGGCCTTCTAATTAATAAATAGCTTAAGGAAATTGATTAATTTACTTGTGAATTTTTTCCAGCTGGAACAGTTTGAGAGCACTATTGGATTCAAACTGCCAAACCATCGGGCCGCTAAGAGGTTATGGAAGGTTTGTGTGGAGCACCATACTTTCTTCAGGTAATTAATAATTCTCTGTTTCCTCCAGTTTGCCAGCCAAACTCATGTATGTCTTTGAAAGAATATGAGAAAAATAGAGAAGATTTCTCCCCTCTTTTACCTTATTTTCTCCATCAATTGGCACTCTTTAGACAGAAGACATCCTACTGGTCATTGACCACAAATTACCAGTTTCAAAGATTTCAGGTACAATTGACTGTCATTTAAACTTGCAGCATGCTAACAGTATGGAACTAAACTAGTAATCATACATTGTGCTAGCTGAAAGATTCTCATTTCAAAATGAGAGTCTAGAAAGCTGATACATGTCTTCAAAAGAAGCTCTGAGTGTTTGACAGTAAACTTCTGAATCTGGATTCTTGCTTGTTTATAAAATAGGCTAAGTTCACAGTCATTCTTTAAAGTAAGAGTAAGAGAACAAAAAGAGTGCTATTTGTTTACATAATAAACTTCTCTCTGTTTTTTTTTTTTTTTTTCAGTAACTAGTGAATATAAAATTCTGAATTGATCATTGAAACTTTAGACTATTTGTAAATGACCACTTTAACAATAGAGTTGTTTCTCTTTGTGTTTTCACCATTGAAAAGTAATTTGATTTTTTTAATAGCACAACCTCCATGAGGGAGTGCAGCTACTCTTCTAACCCAGGAGTCATAGAATCAGGGAATTGTAGAATGATAGAATGACTTGGGTTGAAGGGACCTCAGGGATATGAAGTTCCAACCCCCCGACCACAGGGGGCTGCTGACCTCCCCATTTAATAGTAGACCAGGCTGCCCAGAGCCCCGTCCAACCTGGCCTTGAACACCTTCAGGGATGGGGCATCCATAACTTCTCTGGGCAGCCTGTCCCAGCACCTCACCAGTCTCTTGGTAAAGAACTTCCCCAATATACAACCCAAATCTTCCCTCCCTTCCCTTAAAACTATTTCCCCTTGTCCTGCCATTATCTTTCCTTCTAAAGAGCGGGCTCCCCTCCTGTTTGTAGTCTCCCTTTAGCTACTTGGAATGCTGCAATTAGGTCACCCTGCAGCCTTCTTTTCTCCAGGCTGAGCGAGCCCATCTCCCTCAGCCTGTCTTAATAGGAGAGGTGCTCCAGCCCTCTGAACATTTAGTGGTCCTCCTCTGCACCTTCTCCAACAGCTCTCTGTCTTTCTTGTATTGGGAGCCCCAGACCTGGACACAGTACTCCAGATGGGGCCTCACGAGGGCAGAGTAGAGAGGGACAATCACCTCCCTGTCCCTGCTGGCCACCCCTCTTCTGATGCAGCCCAGGATACCATTTGCTTTCCAAACTGCAAGAGCATACTGCTGTCTCATGTTCAGTTTTTCATCCACCAGGATTCTCAGGTCCTTCTCTGCAGGGCTACTCTCAAGGATTGCTCTTCTCAGTCTATATATAGGATTAGGTTGAACCTCTTATGCATTAAATAGGCATTGTACCTTGAATCATAGCTTCTCATGGTACCATGGGTAAGCTTTTTCTTTCAATAGCCTGTTTCTTACTTTAAAAAAAAATATATATATATTTTAATATGCTTTCAATCCTGTCACTGCATGCTTGGTATTAACTAAGCACACGCTAAACAGAGGACATGAGGAACATGACACCTAAGCAATTCATTAGTAGAACTGTCTCACTGGGCAGTTTTCAGTATTCAGATTTTCACTGAATCCAGAATGTACTTGAATTGAATTGAATGTACATGTGACATTTATGTATATATTGAGAATGACAATTTAAGTCCTTACTTTAGAAACAATAATTTCAAAACACTTGTTTTTTTCATGCTTGATAGAATTCATTAGGTAAGTTTATTAAGATTAATAGCCCACTATTGTTTACTTCAAAAATTTGAAGTCTCCTTTGGTTTGGTTTGTCTGTTACTCCTAGTGGTATGCAGATCTTTTCTGGAATAGCAAGAACAAAAGTGCTCTTGAGATAATTCACGTAGTGTTTTGCTTTGGCAAGAAAACTGTATTTCCTAATTTTACAGTAATAAAACAGATGTAAATGGAGAAGAAAAAAATCTTATGGAAGTAAAAGGTCCTGAACTGAGAACTACCATTTGCAAATAGAAAAATTATCAGAAGCATTAATATGTATTAGATAATCTTACTACAGAAATTCTGACATAATAAAATCAATTGGATTTCATTCCAATCAGAAATGAATTTTTCTAATCAGGAATGACATGATGACAAGAATTATGTAACAAATACTTTAACCATTCTGTAAAATCCATATTCTCCACTGATGTCATCAGACTCAAAATCCTCAGAGCCTCTCATCCTAATTTAAAAGCAGTAAAATAAATCCAGCTCTGTTTGTCTCTGAGGATAAACAACAGAAGCAATCACTGCAGTGCAAGACACTATAGCTTTTTCATAGCATGTATATTGCTTGTGTATACCTCAGTAAATTGCATTAAATCTAGATGTACATTTTTAGCTTTTAGATCTCTCAGCATGCCCTATGTGACATTGAAAATTCCTTACAGTATTTCATGATGTTTCAGTTTTTCTCAAATAGTAATTACGTTAAAATCTATTTTCTTATAAAATATTAGAAATTAATTTAGCATATAAATTTGTTTATATACATTTATCATGAACTGTGTTGTAAATTACAAATAAAAGCCACTGGATTTACTTGTGTCAACTCGGCCTTATAGGATTTCAGTAACATTTTCACAGGTCAACAGCCTGCTTTAAGAAAAATAGCTAGACTGTATAGCAACATTAATCTTCTGAAGTAAGCTTGGTCTGCAACTCTGGATCCTAACTAAAATGAGCTTATAGTTCTGCTTTATGAAGTTTTATTTGAAGTTTTGAAGATTGTTTTAGCGTTTTCCCAGTGTGTCTTAAAATGGTGCAAACATAGTGTTCAGTTATCTTATGTAATTAAACTTGTAATACAAAAAATACATTTAAATGTCCTTAAATGGGAAGTAATTAGTTCTCTTGTTTTTTCCGTGTTAAAAGATTAAAAGTTTATCTCAGCAGGGTGGAACATAACAAGTGGCTGTTAATACTGTATGCTTGCCAAGACTAGGAAATCCAGAACAGAAAGGAACTTGGAAAAACACTCTAGCCTGCTTCCTCTTAATGCATAACGTACTCTTGAAAAAGATGTGGAGAAATAAATCTGTCACAAATATTGCTTCAGGATGTTTTTATAGAAGCAATGAAAGTAAAGTTCCAGATACATGGCCTTAGTGCAGAAGAGTGGATTATTACGAGAATTGCTTTCTTTAAAAATATATTATGATGCATTAGGATTCAGGTGCATGTTATGCATAATAGGCATGCAGGATTGGATCTTTATGGCTAGCATTCTGATGAAGCCCTAAACTTCTCTTAAAGAAAATGTTAACATTCTTCCTCTCTCACCATTGGTTTTGCAAAGTATCTGAAAACTACTCAGTGCTGTTGAAATATCTTCAGAATAATTTTAAATTTTCAGAACCCAATATTGGAAACTGTCTTAAAAATACTGGATCTGATTCCACTTACATAGATATTCCCTGTGCAAGTGCTTCAAAAATGTAGAACAAAATCAGCATCCATTGTCTTACTTGTCCGTTTGTGCCATTGTAAGTGCAATAGATATAGTAATGGTTGGTTCTTCTCGAAAAAAGATGATGTTCAGAGGGAGAATAGGGCATGGAAACTCCCATGCAGAGTGTGTGTATTTGCAGTACCATGTTGTTTCAAAAGGCAACATCAAAAACTTTTCTAGAGAAGCAGAAACTAAGAAGAATTCTTACAGTGATGACTATTGATCCTATCACTAAGGATGTTACTGTAAGAAATAGTACCCTCTGTGCTGAAGCTGATGACTCAGATTATGAAAACAGAAAGTATAAGCAGTGAGAAGATAGAAGTAGGAAAGGGGAAACAACCCCCATTTTCAAGAAGGGAGAAAAAAGAAGATCCAGGGAATTACAGGCCAGACAGTCTCACCTCTGTGCCTGGCAAGATCATAGAGCAGATCATCCTGAGGACCTTACCAAGACATGTGGAAAATAAAAATGATGTGATTGATGGCTAACCCACAGGGCTTCACCAAGGGCAAATTGTGCCTGACAAACTTGGTGGCTTTATATCATAGAGTTACAGCATCAGTGAATAAAGGAAGAGCAGCTGACGCCATCTACCTGGACTTGTGCAAACTGTTTGATGTTGTCCTGCACTACATCTTGGTTGCCAAAGTGGAAAAGCATGGATTTGATGGATAGACCACATGCTGGTTAAGGAATTGACTGGTTGGTTGCTTACACTCAGGGAGTTGTAGTCAACAGCTCAATGTCCAAGAGGAGACCAATGACAAGTGGCATTCCTTGGGGATCAGTGCCGGGACTGGTGCTGTTTAACGTCTTTGTAGGTGACATGGACAGTGGGATTGAGTGCAACCTCAGCAAGTTTGTAGATGACACCAAGCTGAGCAGTGCAGTTGACGTGCTACAGGGAAGGGGTGCTATCTAGAGGGATCTGGAAAGGCTTGAAAGGTGGGATCATGCCAACCTCATGAAGTTAAACAAGGCCAAGTGCAAGGTCCTGCATCTGGGTCAGGGCAATCCCAAGCGCAAATACAGGCTGGGTAGAGAATAGCTTGAGAACAGCCCTGAGAAGAAGAATTTGAGAGTGTCAGTTGATGAAAGACTCAACATGAACCAGTAGTATGCGCTTGCAGCTCAGAAGTCCAACTGTACCCTGGGTTGCATCAAGAGAACTGTGACCAGCAGGTTGAATGATTCTGCCCCTCTGCTCTGCTTACGTGAGACCCCGTGTGGAGTACTGCACAGTTCTGGGGCACCCAACTCAGGAAGGACATCATGCTGTTAGTGTGGGTCCAGAGGGAGGGCCATGAAGATGATCAGAGGGCTGGAACTCCTCCACTACAGGAACAGGCTAAGAGAGTCGGGGCTGTCCAGCCTGGAGAAGACTAGGCTGCAAGGTGGATCTTATAGTGGCTTTCCAGTACCCAAATGGGGCCTACAGGAAAGCTAGGGAGGGACTTTTTATAAGAGCATGTAGCAATAGGATGAGGGCAAATTGCTTTAAACTGGATGAAGGTATGTTTAGATTAGATATTAGGAAGAAATTCTTTACTGTGGGGATGGTGAGACAGTGGAGCATGTTGCCCAGAGAGATTGTGAATGCTTCCTCCCTGGAAGCATTCAAGGCCAGGCTGGATAGGGCTTTGAGCAACCTGGTCTAGTGGGGGGGCTGTCCCTGCCTGTAGTAAGGGGGTTGGAACTAGATGATCTTAAAGCTCCCTTCCAACCCATGCTGTTATAGGTATATAGGTTGAATAAGAGCTTGAAGTTTTCATAAGGAAATTAGAGAGCTTGACATTTATCAAATACCTTGCAGCAAGGTCTGCCAAAATGTTAGCTAGGACTTTCTCTAACACTGACTGAACTCTTCAGTGCGAACATGCATATCCAGCACAGAACCCAGCATTGGTACTACTCATAATTCAATCTTTTTTACCCTTTTCACTGTAAGCCTTTTTTTCCCATTCTTCTTGTATCCAGCATCAACTATATCTATAAGCCACATTGTAACTAAAATGGCATCTGAATCTAGCTAGTTAAACTTTTTAAAGATGAATGACAATTCTACAGTCATCTTGATTTTATTTTTTTTTCCACTTGCTACAGCCTTCTACACAGCTTTGAAATACCATTCCCTAAATTTAAGGAACAGCAGCTGCCTTATGGGTACCTCAGAATATAAGAAAGACAGTGAAAGTGGGTTATATAGTTTCCCCTATAAGTAATATTCGAACGAGCAAGATTAGAGAGGTCTTCTATATGGATGTACAATGGCCTCAACTATCCAGAAATAATAACATTTAATAAAGATAGCACCAAAAGATAAGGACCCCAGATGCTTATTTGTACTGTGGAAAATGTGTTAATTAACAGCATCACTTCAGTTCCAAATGCAAATAATAAATAGTATGTATTGTATTAGTTCATCTCAGATCTTATGGTAGAATCCTTTCTTGGACTGCACAAATCATGCCTGGTAAACTAAAGTTGCAATATAATAAGTAGCATTAGAAGTACCTGATTAAATACATAAAGTGTTTTTAAGTGTCTTTCTTTTTACTTTTTAGACTTTTATCACCAGAACAGCCTCCAAAATCAAAGTTTCTAACCTTGGGTTCCAAGTTCCGCTACAGCGGGCGTACGCAAGCACAGACACGACAGGCTAGCAACCTCATAGACAGACCGGCTCCTTACTTTGAGCGCTCTTCAAGCAAACGTGTTTCCAGAAGCCTTGATGGTGGTACGAAATTGATGTATTTATTCAGTACAATGATTGTATTACGTATGGTCACCCTGATATGAGTTCATATTGAGAGACCTTGGAGATACTCAGAATTCAACTGGACAAGTCCCTGAGCAACCTGGACTCACTCTGAACAGGTGGCCCAACTAACTAATCTCAAGATATTCCTTCCTAAATTATTTTGTGATATGTCAGAAATTATGACAAGAGTGTTATTGCTGTTCACATCAGCGCAATAAGAATCATAGACTTCGTACACAGCAAAAAGCTGAAAAATAATGTCACTCAGTAACAGGCCTGTAATCCTCTTTGTTGATATTACTATAAAATCGTTTTATGAAGTCTTTAAAATGTTCTACTTACTCCAATTAACCAAAATTATTTTCTTCTTTAACAGCTCCTGTGAGTATCTCAGACCAAAGTCTAAGAGACTTCCATACTACGAGAGGGCAGCCTGGAGGAGACAAAATCATTGACCTTGAAGCTGCTGGACAAGCCAAGTTGAAAGAAGGTGGCAGAGAAGATGATGGAAGCCCACTCAAAACTCCACAATTAGAGTTGATTCAGGATGGAAAGGTATGGATGTCTTTCACACCAAAATTATTTGTTCATATAGTGCATGTTTGCTTATTTAAAGCCCACCACCTCTGAGCATCATACAGAACACCATATTAAATATTTAAAGAAAATTGTCAAGTATTTTCCGTAGTTTATCTTACTGTAAGCGTATGCAAAGAAAAGTGAAGGTAAACTTGTGTTTAACATCAGTTTTCCCAGGGTTTCTTTTATTTCTATAAAGTTTATTTGGATTTTCAGTGAACTTGAGTGAATTTTGGAAAAGTATTATTTAAAAGGGTAAATAATATTTTAATTTTTTAGTTTACGTAGACTTATTTGTTCTATTGTAGTATATGTTATACAAAGCCAGATGTATTATGACTGCATTCAAATATTTATAGGTAAAAATAGTATTGTTTTAGTAGTAATTTAGCAGAATTATTTATTCATTTAAAAACTTCTGTGTTGAACTGAGATACAGATTTCTGTGGAAATTTTTGTTGACTTCTGTTTCTTTCTCTGGTGAACAACCACTTATTTGTTGAAGTTATTGGTGAAATAGGTAAAAAAAAATTCAGAGTTTGCAGGATTTTGTATAAAAATTTCCTTCCACAGTTTTGGCTAAAACTTTGGAGTTGTGTGATTATTATCTCTCTCTGGGATGTTACTTATTTTTCTATCAGTTCTTCAGAACTTACTTTCATATTTTAAAAGTAATTTTGTTTCGAAAAGTTTTTTGCCAGTTAGCTACCCATTTGAATCTTAGTGGTTTGGACTGCAGAGATTCTCTGTGCAGCTGACATGTTCCCACTGCACTGAAGTATAGCAAGGGAACAAATACCAATGTTTTTTGTTGCTCTAACTACTTGAAAGCATTTCTAAATTAGCCTAGGAAAAGGCACACGTGAACTTCATTGGTGGGAGAAAAATAGTTAAATTACTATGTTTTGACTTTGGGCTTGATAAAATGATGATTCTGCCTTGTTTCTGAAGTGGTAGTATCTTTCAATCTTTTAATCAAGAGAAGAAAAAAAGCAGCATTTTGGGAAGTTTTTCCATGAAGCTGATTAGTAAGGTTTTGTTGCACATACCAACTCTGTGAACAGCTCTTTTTTCCCCCCCCTAAAGCACTCTTTAAATCTTAGAGGAAACAGTTATAAACCCAAGAATCAAAGTGCTGGCTTGTCTTTTGTGTACTGCACTGTCCCCTGACCTTTCTGCCAAAGCTTTGAATGTCTGTCTGCTTCCATCTGATGCAAGTGACTACTGCAGTTCAAAAGTGCACAATTCTTAGCAGCTGGAAAACAGAACATTCGTAATGGTTTTGATTTCATAATCCGTAGAAGTAAACAAGCTGGCTGCTTGTAAAACACAAGGGATTTCTATTTTTATTTGGCATTTCTATTGCGTTAATAGAGCTATCCCTAAATAAAAAATTTCACTAACAAATAATTTCTTTCTTTCTCCCTCTTTTTGTACCTACAAACTTGCATTTTGTTGTGCTTTCATTTTCCACTGTGCATAGAATTTATTTCTTCAGCTCACTCACATACACCCGCCATCACTACCCATCCATTCTGCATCATCATATCTCACAAATTTGTCACCCATCCCTGAGATGGACATGCTTTCAGATATTTCAGAGGAAGATCCTCTCTGTGAGCCTGTCCTTGCCATTTCAGATGTCTTAGAATTTAATTCTATGAGAGAAATTCCAGATCATAAAGAAAATAAAATAGCTCCACCAAACAGAAACTTTGAATCTACTAGAGCCCTAGCTAGTCAAGGCCCTCCTGCCACGGAGGGAAAAATCTGTAGAAATGAATACAAAAATACTGAATTGTGTGTCTCGTTCAGCTTTGTCAGATGCTTTTCTTTTTGTTTCCGATCGCTGCTTGATGAAGATGGTTATATTAGTTTTCCTAGCCTTCCTGATGTTTGCATCTCTTTCCTCCCACCTGGTCTTCAGCACTATGTTCCTATCACCTCTCCTTCCTTCATCCCCTCTTTTCTCCTTATCTTTGTGCTGCTTCTCTCAGCTTTCCAGTCTATTCCTCTTTCACTCACATTTTCCCTTCCTCTCGCTCTGTCCCTCTGCTACCTGGAGCCTAAAGCGACTTCATTTAGTGCCTCTTATGACAATGACCTGAATGACAAAGCAGAGGAAGAGGAGGTGTGTAATTCTGTTGCTTAAATGTTGACTCAATGTATAGCCATTATGCCAGTTCTCCCAGAGGCTTCCTCAGTTTTGCATACTGGCAGGGATATGTGTATGTATCTTTCTAACTTTTTCTGTTTTTGAAAAACTGCCATTTGGGAATCTTTAGTCAATAGGTTGGGTTTTTTTGCTTTTGGTTTTTTGGGGGGAGGTTGGTTGATTTTTGCCTGAATTCATGCAGCATGCATAATTTTATGATCTTCCACTCTACTAAGGTAGAGTTGCTTTGTAGTTCAAAATCTTTAGAAACAGAAAAAAACTGAAAACTGTTGTGAAATAACATATCTAATATTATTATTTCCTGATAATAATTGCAATTTGTATTACTTGCACTGTCAGTTTGTGTGTTAAAATGCATATCTCAGTGCATTCACTTTGCAGTGCACATCTCAGAAGTGCTGTGAAGATCTGAAAAGTGAAATTCCTAAATGCTAAATTCAAAAATGATTGTGATTTCTTTAAAAGTAGCTTTTGCTATTATAGATTTTCAGATCTTCTACAAAGATATGTTCAAAATTGAGTCTGAAATATTTTTTTTCTGAAGTGCTTTCATTAATTGTTAGCAGTAGTTAAGGCGAAGACTGATTTGATTCCTTAGCTGAGATTTCAGGTTTTGTCAGACATTACTCACTGAACTCTGAACTCTTTGAAATACATTATTATAATTGCTATACAGAAGTCTCTTTCACATCAATATGTTGCTCTGATCATCTGGAGTGGCTGACAGAATACCTTCTTTACTGTGCATGTTAGAGCAACAACACCATGCACTAGAAAAAGGTGGTTTATTTTGATCCTCAAAGTAAATATAAAGCAATATAATGGAATCAAAAGTGGGGAAGAGGGTCTGTTTGATGTTACATTTAATAAACTTACTTATACCAATTCAATCAATAGATACAGTATATATTAAAAACGTGCTAAATAGGACACACAACTCTAGTTTAATAAAGAAAAAAATCACTTTAAAGATTTTCTTATTTTTTTTCGGTGGCCTAAAGCAATCCATGATAAAATAAAGTTTCAGTCAGAATCATAGATAAGTGAGAAATGAACAATAATGTGATATGTACCACATCACATGTGCATTCACACAATCTAAAATGCAACAGTACATGCAATAAGTAAACCACTCTTCAAATGTGCATGTTTGCACACACTGACTTCTCAAGATGGTTGGTATTTGTACCTGTAGCAAGGCTGAGATGAGAGGTGTGGTTTGCTTTTTAAAAGATGCCTTTCCTTAGACCATTCAGAATATTTGTGAGTAAGATGTGAAAATCACTTCCAGCAGAGTGCATTGCAGTTTGAGGAAGAATATATTCATCTAAAAAGGAAGTTGAAACTCTCAAAACATCAAAACGTCAAACATCTCAAAACAACAAAATTCCTAGAATAATTAAGACAAATTCTAAGTATATTATTTAGGTGTTTAACTTGAGTTCTAGAGTGTTTTACCAAAAATAAGTCATGCATTATATTCCATTTTCCCATCAAGTCACTGCAGGGCTTAAGGTTTTTATCATAGAAATTATACATACCATCTTTTTCTGTCATTCATTTTTTAATATCCATCTGAGATAACACTGAGAAGCAAGTGGGACATAGAGTGAAATTTCCATTTTTTCATGCCACGTACCAAGTATTACTTCAGCCATTCTGCAGCAATGTAGGTGAAGGAAGACCACAGTCGCTAATAATTTCAACAACATCTGGGGCCGAAACAGTAAAGGTCTGTAAATAACAGCACGCTTTGCAGCATTTACAAAGAGATGATGCCTCTGTTATTCTGTAAGCGTGTGTTAATGGTTCCTTTTCTTGATAATTCACAATGTGCTTACGTAGATGGAATCTGAAGAGGAGGAAACGCAAAAGAAGGTGCATAGGTTTTGTTTGGTTTTTATTTTTACTGTTAAATCTGGCTGCAGTTGCCTGATTTTTATTTTTCTTTTTTGTTAGGACCTTTAAGTTTCTATGTGGTTTTGTCTGAATAGTGCCTTTTGAAAATATCATTTTATTTCCTGTATTTGACTGTCTTTTACCAAGTCTTTTTTTTTTTTTTTTTTTTTACAAAACAAAAAAACTTGCTGGTACATGTTATGTTAATTTTGATAATTTTTTTTTTGTGTATGTGTGACTTAATTTCACAGAGCAATTCGTTGAGAGTAGACGGGGAAAATATTTATGTCAGACATAGCAATTTAATGTTGGAGGTTTGTATATAATACGAGAAACGCTTTCTTTTCTCATGGGCTGCCAGGCTGCGTGGGATGGGAGGTCACCTGCAGGCTGTTATGTACACAGTGCATGAAGTGCATGGGGAAAAACAGCTTGGAAATGTTGCATGTTATACTTCTAGTTTCTGAGTTTTTAGAAGTTTTAGAAAAGAAAAGAAAACCCTTAGCTTGAATGTTTAATGTGTATTTTTGCTGGATGTTTTCAAGGTGGCAAGTGGGAATAATAGCCCTATTTAGATATATGCAACACATTAGGCTGATTCATCAACATAAATAGGATTTTTTTATACGTTACTACCTAAAGCGTGGATTTGCTTTGTTGAGTAGAGTTTCCAATTCTCACCAGTTAGATCAACTTTTTTCAAACTGTAACCTGAATTAATGGAGCTAGTAAGGCACAAGTAGTGGTGTAGGGTATAGAAAAACTAATTCTGGCTTTGACAGGTATTTTTGGAGCTTTGAGAAATGTAGGTAAGTATCAGATTTTTAAAGTGAGTGCTTACAAATGCTTATGAAATTTTTGTTTTACCTTTTCATTTTTCAAATGGAAGCAATCTTGCTCCCTGAAGGTTGACTCTCATTGATAATGAGCAACAACAAAGAGCTTTGAACAGTATTTTACTGTGTAGTGCTATTATTAGACACTGAAAAGGAGATTTTTATTTTATTGTAAGGGTTTCCATGTAGTCTGTAGATGTGTATTGATCTGTAGTTAAAATCAGCATCATTTAACACTGTCATTAATAACATAAGCTAGTAACTGAAGAAAATCCAGAAAATCCTACTGTTGTCTTTAACTTATTCATCCAAATGGGGCTATAATTAATTCCTTTTGTCACAAAAACTGTCTTTTTAAAAATAATTGGTTTTGTTAGTTAATAAGGTGGTATGTGGATCACAGTAACATAACTAATACTTTTTTTGGCTTTTCGCAGCTTTTGGTCACTATTTAAACTTTGCTTTTGTAACTTACTAAAGCACTGAAAGCATACACTGCGTAACTTTGCTGTGATCAAGTCTAGGAAACATGCCTTGTGTCAAGCAAAGACAGTTTTTAAAATCATGACATGAGTATTGTCACTAACTTCATTTGTGTAGTGGAATGCCCTTGGTGTAATGTTTCAGTGTTTCAATCTCTCTGAAAATAAACACGTAAGGAGAACATATTTAATACTCCCTGGTTATTCGTCCTAGATGAAAAGTGAGGCGTTGGTCCTGTAAAAATATTAACCTACTGCATTACCAAAAAAGGGAAAGGTTCTTAGTGTTCAAAGTGTCTATCTGAAGAATTGGAAAATAGAGAAATAGATTTGCAGCACCGTTGATGCTGAACATACAAGTGAAAAGACATCAGAAATGTAAGAGTTTGTATTGGGTTTTGTATTTTATATTACTTGACAAGTTTTTTGATACAAATTGCTGTATCTGAGACTCAGTGATTCATAATAAAATGTAATTTGATATTGACACTGGTGCCCCCTTTGATGCTTGCCTGTGAAGATCCAGTTTAGACAAGAAGCTCTCATGGGTTTTGTGCTTATCAATATATATACTTGGCAGTCATATCCACAGTCAGGTTCTTAAATGTGGAGAAGACTAATAACAGTCTTTAAGTACTTACATCTGATTCTTCCAGTACATTTAAGCCTACACAACAGGCACAATGAGTAGTCGCTCTAAAGTGAATGATGCAGGTGTTAGTTGCTTGCATACTTGGCCCTGTGTTATCATGTTCACAGAAATATATGTCTTGCATGAAGCTGGCAATCCCCAAATTTTTCCTTCTCTGCTTAGAAATTTCAGATGAAAGTAAGTAATCACTAGCAATTATTGTTTCAAAGGGCGTGTAGTTTCTTAATATGGATGAAAATGGCTCTGTTAGATAACTGTGCACAGCATTATCTTTTCATTGCATTAAAATGTGGTAGCGTTGTAGTATATTAGTCACCAAAAAATTAACTTTGTTCCATTATGGCCTTGAATTTTTAAGGCATTCCAAAGAACAGCTCTTCAGACACAAGGCACTTTCCTTGGTTTGATTCTTTTTTATTTTTTTTTGTAACTGTTAAGTTTGCTTTTGTTGTCGTGTTTTGTCCTACTTTGTTTCACGTTGCGGGTTGCTAGGACCTGGATAAGACTCAGGACGACTTACTGAAACACCAGGCTAGCATTAGTGAGCTCAAGCGCAATTTCATGGAATCCACACCTGAACCACGCCCCAATGAGTGGGAAAAGCGGCGTATCACACCTCTGTCCCTACAGACACCAGGGGTATGTCTTGTAGACACTTGTCCGCATGCGTTTCCATACAACCCCGTAGACAATGTAGTAAATGCCCTTTGTGCTTTACACTAATTCGTCTGGCTAATGTAATACTTGTTTATACTATGTGCACATTAACTTTTTACTGCTTATCATTGGACGTGGCTTTAAATAATGTGTGGAATTTTGTTCCACAACAACTGGACTAAAGTCAGTAGACGAAGCTGGAAGCAATGGCAGTATTTTGTTTGTGTTAACGGCAGCTTAAACTCCACTCTGAGAGATACAAAGAGTTAATTTTTCAGTGACAGAAGTTTTTACTCCGTGTGCCTTTTGACTCTTCCTAGGCAGCCTTTGCAGAAACAGCTCTGACCTGTGTTGTTTGCAAAGGACCTTATGTGATTGGTTAATTTATGTTGTTGGCTTTTTTGATGCATATTTACTGTGGTCGTTAAAATTTATTCACCTTAGGCTCCACGTGTATATAAAATGAATTTACCTGCTTTTTCACTAAATGTTCTTTCTGACTAAACATTAAAACAGCAGTTTGGAAAGCGATTTTCCAAAAATCATATCCTAATTATTTGTGGCAGAGAACCTGCCTAGTCAAATTTCTGTCTGCTCTTGAACTTCTAAATTTGAGGAGTTAATTGCTGCTTCTTTTATGGAGTAGAACAGCCAATCAGTCTTCGTATATCCTCTGTCTTTCCCTATTATTTCTACCACTTCCCAGTGCAGGGAAATTACTCCTCTAATTTTTGAGTACTGCGCTAGAATCTCTGCATAGTGATACATGCACAGGTACAAATTGACAAAAGTCTGACACATTGAAGCTATAAATATCTATTTGGTTAAAATAGGCATTTATGTGAAAGTATAACTTAATTTTTATGTGCTTGTGTGCATTTTTTTATGTTGACTTCTTCATGTTGAAGCTAAGGCCCTTCCAAGTATTGTTTGTTTCTCTTTTGTTGTTGTTGTTCATTTAGTATGTTCTGTTATTTTCAGATGGTTTGGTTATATGTTTATGAATAGTATGTATCTGTCTCATTGCTTGTTGATTTACACTGGTTTTACAAAATGAAAACTAAATAGAAAAAAGGAGACCACATTTTCCAAGTGAAAACGCTGCCTGGAAAGGAGAAGCAATGGACTGCAATGCCATCAATTTCTGGAACAAAACCAGAGGAAACTGATAAGGTGGCTGCCCTGAAATCTACTGCCTTTTTGCTGTATCTGCTGTGGGCTGGCTTGGGCACTTCCTTCTCTTTCTTTCCCCTCCCTCTCCCCCGCTACCACTGCTGCAAAGAGAAGTTTGAGTTTCAAACCAAGATCTGTATATATGAATGCCAGCAACATTCTGCTTAAGCACTAAGCTGAATATGAAATTGAGTGGTTCCACTGGAAAATTACTGTATTTTATGTGATTTGGATGACAGCAAAACATGTATTTCCATTCTAGGTGGAAATAATTGCTTGCTGCTTGCAGTTATTGTGTAAAGTGTTACATATCTTTTATTTTGTGTATTTACTATGTAATAATTTCTCAAATCAATAATGCTAGAAATGCAGTCACGTTCTGAGTATCTCCATGCTTCAGTACTTTTTGTTAATCCAGGAAAAGGGAAAATTTTTTCTTTCTCCTAAGCTGATTAACATCTATGCAGTGAAAAGCGCTATATAATAAGTGGGACTGCTAGCAGTATGGTAGTGATGATGGAGGTGGCAATTGAGATGTTGGCTTTTTTACATTACTTTTGGACTGTTTTCCACCACCTAGGAAATGAGATGAAAACAGATTGTAAAGCTGTCAGTCCTATTTAAGTAACACATATAAATATCAGGATTGGGATAAAGCATATTTTCATCCCAAGTTATTTGTTGATGTTAGTAGTTAGAATTCAAGCTCTTTGTTACCTCTAAATTTAAACTTCCTACGGTTAGTACACATTGCTCAGTCTTATTCCTGAAAGATACATTTTCCTGCCTATCTTTTAGGATAGTTGGATAATAGTTGAGAATAAAACAAGGATATCACTGCTAATATTCTTCCTTTTCTTCCTTCTTTTGCAAAATAATTGCGTATAAGAAATGTTGCATTGAATATATCTCATTTGTATCCCTGTACTCACACAAATGCACAGCATCTGTGACTTAATTATAATAGAAATTGTGGTGCAATTATATGTGTCATATACACACACACACACACACACACACACACACAAAAAAAAAAAAAAAAAAAAAGTATTATCATGTTATGGTTATCCAGAATCATTACTCTGGTTGTTTGTTTTGTTTTTTTTTAAACCTCTTTTACTTCCAAACAGCATCAGTGTATGTGTCTGTGTGCTAGAAGATTGTTTGCCAGGAAATTAGGCATCTTCAGAGACTGATGCATTGTTGTAAATACAGTAGTTGGTTCAAGAGTGCCAGTTCTATCCATACATCTGGTTACTTGTACCAAAGGCCTCCTCGGGGAGCAAGGGTTACATTGTGAAGCAAATTGTGCTAATGGAGTTTTCTTTTTAAAATATTAGAAGGCCAAAAATCGTTAACATTGTTTGCCTTTTTATCCAAGCCACTAATAAATTAACATTCATTGGATACAGTGAATAAGAGAAAGAAAGTGATGGTGAGGAATACATTGCCCTGATGAATATCAAACATTATACGAAGGTAGATGTAATCAACTTGCATTTTCTTAACATTTTCTTGGACGCCTTTGGGATATAATTCAAATCTTAGTGTAGGGAAAAAAAAATAGTTCTTTTTCCTTTTCTGTTGTTCTGCATGCCAAACGTACAGCACTATATGCATGGTAGCATGGTGTAACATAAGTGTTCAGATTCTGTGTTGCCAGTGCACAGTAAGCCCACTCAAACAGCAGTTATCTGCATGGCATTTTGACTTTCCTCTGGCATGTGCTTCTGCCCTATTACCTGGCAAAGCGTATGTTATGTCCACGTTAGGTATCTGGTACGCTACTGCCTTTTTATTTTAACTGTTCATACTTGTAATATAAGAGCATATGAAAGTAAAGCTGAACTTTGCTTTTTCAGAAGCTTGTACCCACAAGAATTTCAAAAGCTTGTTTTACCATATGGCTTTATAGTAGTACCAAAAACAGATCAGGCTATAAGCAACTTAGGCTTTAAACCTTGTAAGCTTCTATGTACGTTTGAGTAAAACAGATTTTACTGATACAGTGGGAAAGTTTTGGAAAACAGATTCTTTAGTAAATGCAAATTTACTCATTTTAAGTAATTTAAAAACAACCTTTATGAGTAAATTCTTTTTAGCTTTGTGGAAATGTATTGTTTGAAGCAAATGTGTGTGGCTGCCTGAAGCTATGAAACATAGAAATTACACAGTACTCAGAATAGACTTTTAAGTGAGAAAAATCCCGATAGTAATAGTAGTACTTCAATTAAAAACTATTTTGTTAGGAAATCCATGGAAATATTTAATGCTTTTAATTTTTACAGTGTGAAGTAAAGAGCCGAAGTATATGCTTGATGGGCACAGCGCATTAGATGGCTGCTGAGCACTGATTACGGCAACGTTCTGTCGCGTTCCTCTTTCTCGCCTTCCCTGACGCACACGAGGTGTCCCCTGAGCTCGTACAGAACGCTCCGGATCAAACGCTTGTCTTCGTCGTGTTTTCTCTCTTGCCGACCCTTTCCTTTGTAGGCTGCTGCCGCTTTGTCCGTCGCCGTCTAATTCTTTCCTTTCCCTTCTCTAACTCGTCTAGAGCCTAGAAGAAGAGATAGCGTCCATTTTATTTAGCCAAGAGCGCTTTGGCGCCGGCCCGGACCGGCCCTTCGCTGCCGCCCGAGCGGGGCCAGCAGAGGGCGCTGCGGGGGAGCCGACCGCCGCCGCGGCCCCGCCGCCCCAGGTGCTTCCCCGCCCCGCCCTGCCCGCGGCCGCTGCCCTGCGCCCAGACGGCCGAGAGGGGGCTGCGGCTGTGACGTGCTGCTGGAGCCGGCTGGCTGCTTTGGGTGGTGGGAGGGAATCGGTCAAAGAGCTTAGTTACGTACTTGCTAGGCAACGGGAGTAATAACTGGCTGCTGTTGCAGCATCGCCAGGCGTGCTGGCCTGCGCTCTGTTAAGTGCTTTTCTTGGTTAGCAGCCATAAGTGTTAGGATTAAGTCACAGATGGTGTGTTGGTTTTGTATTGTTGCTGCTTGAATTCAAACAGGTTTTCCAGAGATAATTAGATAAAAATTATGTAATACGTAGTGTTTAGTGGGCTATCAGGCATATATATCACAATTCATTTTGTTGCAAAACAAATACTAACGTAGTTGCCTTAACCTCATCATTTGGGACTCAAACTAAATCCTAATGGGGTCATCTTAGCAGCCACATGTTGCTATTTTGACAAGATACAAGCATGAGCAGCCTCCCTCCCAAAAGTGAACAACTAATAAGCTCTTACAGTAGTTTCTGTTTCTGTTCTTTTTATTATTATCTTCTGTGATGATAAGCCAATACCAGAATGCATTTTTCATGTATTTTCCCATGGTATTTTTTATTCCTAATTCCTGATTCAATTGAGATAAATAATTGCCTCAATAGCATCACTGACCTGTAAATTCAAACTTTTATTTTCAGTCTTTCTTAATTAAATTGCTTTATTCTGCTTAATAATGTCCATAATACTTACCTGATTTGGAATGAAATATTGGAGTGAAGTAGAAGGAAAGGAGCATAGTTCTAAGTGAATCTCACAGTGAATACACAGTGCCTGTTCTGTATCATGCATATGTATTATTAAAGCTAGCTTGAGGAATGTTACGCTGTTTAAAAGTGTTATGCATTGATTTTTGTTCTCTGATTGCTTTTCGTTTCACAGAAACATGCTTCCAGAGCAGAAGGACCTTGCACTGAAGTCAGCAATGCTGATAAGGTTCTACTGATTTTTCCATAGTTAAACTTGGCTCTAACTCTTCCAGTCCATCTTCATTCTTTCTTTTCAGTTAACCATCACAACCATCTTTTGTCTTCTACATGACATGAACCAACCATCAACTAATTTTGTTTCCATCATTTTAATTTATTCATATAATCTACTTTTGTTTTTCCTCATCCATGTTTTTGTGCAGAGTTCACATGAGACTCTGGACATAGTGGAGGAGAAGAAGCAGGCAGAGGTTGGGATAGAAGAAACACTAGTCATAGACGAAACCAACAAAGGGAAAATACAAGTTGCCACTGATGCTGGGGAAACATGTAAGGTGGAGCACTTGACAAAAAAGGACTCTTCTTCTTTGCCATCAGATAGTAGTAGCAGCAGCAGTAGTAGTGAGAGTGAGGATGAAGAGGTGGGAGAATACCAGCCACATCACAGGGCTGTTGAGGAAGTCATCAGAGAAGAACAGGAAGAAGAGGAAGATGTGAAAAAGAAAGAACATGAAGAAAAAACACAGCACGTGGAAGCCACACCAGAAGGCAGTCAGCTAACTGTACCAGCTGAGCACACACAAGTTGCAGCTGAAGATTTGGTTCAGGAAAATGCAACTACAATACCTGCAGAGGAGAAGAATTTGTCAGAGGAAATTAAGCAAGACCTAGGTGAAGAAAAGGAGGAGGAACAGCTCAAACTCAATGGAGATGTGTCTCATGTTGACATTGATGTTTCATCACAAATAATTTGTTGTTCTGAGGTAAATGGTAGAACAGTTTGACAACTAGATTAAGCAGAGAGATTTCTTTGGGTGAAAATGTACCTGCCTTTCTTCTTCTCCTATTCTTCCAGCTGTTACGGCATCCAACAAGATTCAGATCGTTTGGAAGGGGAAACCACTGATGAGCAGTGAATTTCTGTCTCTTTCAGTTATGGTTTCTGGCTGTTTGCTGCAACTGGTTGAGAATCACCAGTGAAGCAAGCCTTCCGAAGACTGACATCTCCTTTTTATACCCCCTTATTTTATATATGTATACATAATGTTATTTATTATTTGTGTCTCTTATGTTTTAAGTCTTGTCTTGTCTATTTGTCAGTTGTTTTTGACACGTCCATGACACACAGTTGTAATTGGAAAATTATTGGTAATTGGAATTAGAAAACATCCATCCCAAATTTTAGTTTCTTCTTTTCCCTCATTATTCACTGCTTTTCTTACATTTTTTCTTTTTAACGATGTGTTATGAAATTACAGACTTGAGTTAGTATTTCTTTCAGTGTGTATGTATGTTTGCTATTACACTATTTAGGGAAGCATAGGTTAGAGAGAGAGAGAGAGAGAGAGAGAGAGAGAGGAAAAAACAAGTGGAAAAAACACAAGTGTGGCTATGCATGTCTTTGTAACGTGAGCATGATCTTTTACTGAGGTTTTCAAAAATTGGAAGTTATTTTTTTCTTGCTTGTGTTACATCAGTGGCTCCTTCTCCCCACGCACACTTAAACAACTTTTTATGTTCTTGTCTTCTAAATGTATAGTCTCAGGTGTTCTGACTAATGACCTGAAAAAAATAGTTTATAATCCCTTAAAATCCAAGAGTCCAAGTTGTTTTTCTGTTCCAGTAGTGCATATTCAGAAGTTAAACTTTTACATTATTACTGGAATTTCTTGTCCTTATTTGCAATTGGGCTAAGTAAAGATATATTTTTCCAGTATTAATTTTGAAGTGAAGCATATCCACCTGAGGTAGCTATCAGTTTCTTATTTGATGGAACCTTTACAAAAACAGATTTTTTCCTACTGATGCTTCTTTACAAATTTTAAATACCTTTCAACTGGGTTTTATCAATTACCTTCTGTGATATTTACCATTGGCTGAAACATGGAATATTGGCAAAGCTTATTAGGAGATAGGTATTTCCTGTCGTGTATGTGCATTTATTATATCATTTCACTGTGATTATTACATGCTTTACAAATGAGAAGAGAGGCAAATACTTATCTTAATCTTTACTTTCATGCTCCATTTTACAAACTTCCTTCTTAAGTCTTTTGAGTTGATTGCTTGTTTCTTGCACCATAGCCTCCAGTAGTGAAAACAGAGATGGTAACCATTTCAGATGCCACACAGAGAACTGAAATCTCCACAAAAGAAGTTCCAATTGTTCAAACAGAAACTAAAACCATCACATACGAATCCCCACAGGTACAATGGCAGGGTGATTTGTTACACTGTTTGAAAGCTAAGTTTTGTTCCAATAATTTGTAGCTCAAAATAAATCATATCAAATATATATGCTTTTCAAAAAAACTGTACTTTCTCTTGCAACTAAGATTATAGTTTGGCTATGAGAAGTTAAGTGAAATGTGTGTAAATAAAACAATATTTCTACTAAAGTTCTGGAAGTATTTTTTGTTGATAGAAGAATTTAATTGTCTGCAAAGGTATAACTCATTTAGTTTTGAAAACTTGGTTAAAATAGCAACATTGCTTCTGAAAAAAGCACTTAACTTTGGTCATAAAGTTTACACTGTAATAAACCTTAACAGTCTGCACAGACTGTAAACTTGGTGGCTTTGGTTTAAAGTTCGGTGTTAAATTTTCAAATTGAACTAAAGAATAAATGTATGTTTAGTAATTAAAAAAAAAAAAAATCTCCTCTGAAAACAAAGCTTTTAAATGTTAAAAATGTCATTTCTCTTTTTACAGTTTGATGGCAGTGCTGGTGGCAGTGCTGGTGTGCTGCTGAGTGCACAGACAATTACATCAGAGTCAATTTCTACTACCACAACTACACACATCACAAAGGTAAGACAGATAATCTCTCTTAACTTAAACAAAAGTCTAAGTCTTACATGAAGCCTCTTTTAGCTTAATATATGCTAAACTATCAAAGAAAACTGACTTGTGATTAGATTCATTCCGGGCACATGTGGGAGTTGTTTTTTTTCTATACTCTGATTTTGAACAGAAGAGCCTTAATAAATAAACAGGAATGTCTGGGAACAGGATGGAGAAAATTAGAAAATGTGGTATTTAATTTTTTAATTATTTTTTGGCATTTCATGTTGATCTTATTTCTGCGTTTGGTCAGGAAAACACCAGTAAGTTCATCTCTTCTGTCACATGGTGCTGTCTTATAGAATCTTTGTTAACATCATCTATTTGTCTCAGGTCTGCAGAAACCTTGCTCATGGTATGTCTTGTAACAGTGTGCTGAAACAATGTTTCCTTAGCCTCTGTGTTCACTCTCCTTTGTGTACTGCTAGGTTTAGAGCATACCACTACTCTCCTTTGCAGGCAGATTTTGGTGTTGAATTATGTGTTCTGAATTCCATGCTTGGAAAGGAAAACTAACTGTTAACTGTTAACATTAACAGGACGTGACACCTATTTTGGTCTCCTATACTGTTTCGTGTAAGGCAGAACTACAGAAATGTCATTTTTATTCATCATTTATGTAAATACCTAATTTTGGGTGTTCCCTCAGCAATGTGAAATAATATTGAAAACTTGTTGTCAGAAGAGTGCAGAAACTAGATATCGTGTTTGAATTTAATGTGGGATTATTTAGAGAATGAGAAGCTCATTGCTGGATAGATTGAAATCAAAGAAGTGACTCCTGGAATTCTTCTTATTGCCAGATTTGTATAATGGAAAAGCCCAGAATTCTTATTTGTCTGCATATTGAGTTCTATTCAGACCTGGACTCCAATAACAAAAGGAATTCTCCATTCCTTGTTTTCTAATCAAGCTTTTTTTTTTTTTAGCAGTGGCTAGCATGTAACGAACTGCATAACTGAAAAAGGAAAGGATGACTTAGTACCACAAATACTTACAGTTAACTGCAGCCTAGTGACACAAAAATGTACAATAAAGTAATGCTTGTGGCTGTAAGAACTAATTACACTAAGGTGCTTTCTTGTTTTTTGTGCCATCTGTAGATGGTTAAAGGTGGTGTATCGGAAACAAGAATTGAGAAACGAATTGTCATTACTGGAGATGCAGATATTGACCATGATGAGGTGAGTATCTAAACTATTAATGCTTAGTATGTTACTAATAGTTCGGTGAGATCTAGGAAGTGTTTCAAAAAAACAAAATAGGAGAAAGGTGGAGAAGCTGAATGTGAAGACATAAAAGGATCCCAAGATTGTTGATTGCAGCAAACTTTTTAGGCTCTGGTGTTAACTGAATAGAGTATGACTGAGAGATATAATGCAAAGACACAAATGCTTTTAGGTTATGTGAGTAGATTTCATACTATTTTTAAAGGGATTGCTTATTTTAGAAAAAACTCAATTTGTTTTGTGCTGCTTTTGCCATTTGGGAGGAAACGCATGACTAAAATCTATTTTGATACATTAATCTAGATAGATAGAAGTCTCTGCTGCTTTATGTCAGCAACATCTGAATGTGGAATTAATCTCAACTAAAAGCTTTGAAATATATTAAAGCATAAAATCTTGAATGTGTAAAATAGTTTTTTGCTTCTATTTACAGAATTCTGTACAACAAAAAGTATTGTATATATATATATTGTGTACATATATATATATATATATATATATTGTATATATAGGTGCTTTTGATCTCTATTAGCACCAAAGTTTTGTTTTACAATGTCTTGGAAATAAAGGTTAAAATTACTTCTATCTGCCCAGTTGAGAAGATTGAATTTAAGAAGTACGCCAAATTATTTGAGAAAGAACTGTGATTATCTATTCTTTGTAGAGACAATTGCCCTTTTTTATCTCAGAAACTGCAATGAAAAAGTCAATCAACAGTCACTGCATAATACAAATGAAAAAACTTACCTTATACGTAAAGTTGCAGTGAATCCAATTCTAACTTTATGAGAGCTGCACAGTTCAGCAGAATTTAATTTAACTTCTTAGTATAATATAGTGAGAGCTTTCAGGGAATTTAATTTCAGATTTTGATCTGCTGCTAGAAAGTGGCTCTTGACAAGTTCAAGCTCTTCTTGAAATTTGTAATTAAATGATAGGGTTGTTCAGCATTAGGCGTTGCTCTTGTCTGCCTTGCACAGTGCTCTTGGGACATCTCAAAAGGTCACACAATACCTTTAGTATAGTAGGCAGTGCTTTTAGTAAAACCATTCTCCAAGCCGTCCTTTGTTTTGAGATAAGTAGGTAATGGAGCAAAATAAATGAAATTATTGTTTATATATATTTAATCACTGGAATGTAAAGCAGTGAGCAGCTCTTAACAAATTTAAGAAACCTCTATTGCAATTTCCTCAGTAGATACAGAGCTCTTGAATCGCAAAGTGTTTTGTCTTCTTGCCCCCTATATCACTAAAACAGTACTCAGCAGTCCCTTCCTTTTAAATCATTGTTTGTAGTGCAGAGGTTACATTTGGTATGTTGTAAAATACAAACCAGTTACAAATCTGTAAGATTATCACATGAGCAAACGTTGGTAATTATACACACTGCATGCACTGTTCCTTTATTAGAACCAACCTCATTTTGTCTTTATTTGCCCAATGTGTTGTAAAAGTTCTAAAACTTCTTATATAAAGTGCTCTGTCTTCTGGATTAAGATGGAAACATGACAGTGAGAACCTTATGGTTATGTGCTACTTGCTGTAAATTTCGAAGCCTGACATTAGTGAATTTTGTAGTTGTTGTTTTCTGTTTCTTTTGGTTTTTGTTTTTGTTTTCCCCCGAGCCCTCTCATGTTTAGGAATTTTAGATTTCTGAACAATTATTCCTGAAATTGCTGATGCTGCACTCCTAGTCTCAGGTCCCTTAAGAGCTGCGTTCTGTTTTCTCGTCCCTGAAGGCCTTCTTTAATGCTTCTTCCTGCTGTTAAGTTATGTATTTTGAATGTGTTGGCAGGCTCTGGCACAGGCAATCAAAGAAGCCAAAGAACAGCACCCTGACATGTCTGTCACAAGAGTAGTGGTGCACAAAGAAACTGAACTTGCTGAGGAAGATGAAGACTAAAATGTAAAATGCCCTCAGGCAAACATTTCAGGTAAACTTATAATAAACTCATGCTGCAATTTCTATCTGTATTTTCTACTACATTGTCTAATAAGTTGGCTTGAAAAATGATACAGTATTTGCTATATATTATGAAATGCTGAATTTAAATGGCGTTAGTAGAAGACAGTTAATGTAAGTTTTATTTTAAAGTCTAATCTGACATTAAATTCACATCTCCCTGAAAGTGTCTCCCTGGTTTCTCATAATGCTCTTGTAGTATTTCCTATGATGTTTGCTCAAGATATGGTTTTCACATTAAGGGGAGTTTGGTCTACGTCTGCAAAGCACAAAGTTGAAGTGATGACTTTCTGTTTATGCTACAATGGAAATGTACAATTGCGGTCCTTGCCTTACCTTTTGCTTAGTTAGTAGGAAGACTGCAGTTATCAGTAGGGAGAGGGCCTGCTCTGACACCTCAATTCAGTCAGTTTATTCTCCATCTTAACCACACTGAAATATTTGCCTTCTGTTATTTTCTCTGATGAGAAGGGTAGGTACTTTGATAGTTGAAGTTTTTAAGCCCTTTTGTCAGTTGAAAGAGAAATTTGAAGAGGTGCCGATTCAGTAGGCTCTCATTTCAGCTGGAAAACCATTGTACATTCTTTAGTTTTAGAACTGTTTAATATGGGTTTGGACTTTTTTTTTCTGTTGGAAAAGGTCAAAACATATCCCATTCTTACTGAAATTCAAATATCTATTATATTTGCAGTCATTCAATGCTTTAAAACTAAAAGCTAAGTTTAAACAAGGAAACTGATTTTTTTTTTGTTATAGATGACCTACTTACCACCAATTTCCTAGTGCAGGCTTTTCATGTAAAGATAATCTAACGTATCTTCAGGTAAATTAAAACATGTTAGTTAAGACAGCTGGTTTTCACTGTATCTAAGTATGAATGAAGTTAATAAATAGAAGGTAGTTTTTCTTTACTGATGAATGTGATGCTCGTCATATACCAATAACTGTGCTTTCGTTGGATGTTCTATAAGTTTTATTATACTTAAATATTTATTTTAGAAAAATAAATGTAATATGAGGTACTATCTTAATTTTTTTCTACTTGAGCAACGTAATCGAGATCTGGATAGACCAGTCACCCTGAGCTATTTCCAAAAATCTGTGACAGTCAAATAAACCATAATGGCCAGGGTTAAAACTGTAGTAGTTTTCCTTACAGAAAATTTGCTTTGGTGATCAGCAGAATTCACAGTGCAAATTTTATAGATGCAAAAAGAATCAATATTTTGGTCACTAATGATAAAGTGGTAGAAATAAAATAAAAAAAAAAAAGCTGCACTTGAAGTATTTAATAGAAAGATCACAATAAGCAACTGAATAAAATCTGCTGTTTCTCTGGTAAAAAACAAATGCTGTGAAGCTCAGTATCAGCTTTGCATTATAAAGCTTCAAGTTTCTTCAGCTTTGTCACACTGATGGATATCATGAGAACTGAAGCTTCAGTGTTTTTGAACTTGATAGGTTGCGTTTGCTGTAGAGTCAACTTCAAAGAGAAGATACTGTTTGGAAGGAGTAAATCACAATGAGAGAGATTTAAAAATAAGTAAAAATTAAACAGCACTGTCGTAATCCTTTATTTTGTGGGAGAACTCTGAATTTTTACTGATTAATCTCCATGTTTAGCTAGCAGAGCAGAAGGGTTGCTGGCTATTCTCAGGTGGGGAAACTGTTAATATAGAGAGAGACGATAGAAGAAATTTGTCTTGTATTTTTCCAGTAGTTAAAGTTGTTTTTGATTCTTATTACCTTGGTAATTTATACAGTGGTTGTGTCCTCCAGAAGAGAGCTTCAGGTTTTGCACATGCATGCAGACCCTTAGTATTGAGTGAGAGAGTTCCAGTTGCCTTTTCTGGCCTCCTACAGATTGTACTCAAATGTTGTTGTTTTTTTTTTTTTTTTTTTTTGTGATGAGAGTTCATAAATTCCTTTTGACTGGTTCTTCTTTAAGCTCTCTGAGAATCTGGAGGCTTTATGTCAGAGTGGAGCAAGTTTGAGCTGCTCTCTTTAAAATATCTTCGGTATTGGTTAGGTTAATGTGTATTTGAAAAAGGAGTGAATGATTTTTGCTTGTAACTTATGCAAACCAAAACCAGTATAGGTCAGATTTGGAAGTGCTAGGTGAATGTTCTATCACTCAGTGTTATTGTTAAAAACTGGAAATAACAAAACGTCTTTTGGTGGATATAGAAGAGTTCTTGGAAATTCTTGGAATATCTTCAGAAGTTGCAATGCTCTCAGACAATTCCAGCTGTCAGTAATTTAAAACACACACTGCTGTTCCTCCAAACATTTGTCTTCTTTTGCTATATATAATAAAGATGATTCAGGCCAGAAAGGAATGGACTTGAAGGGCCACAAATCTAGTGCATGTGTGGTGGGATTTGGGGTTTCTGGGGGATAGTGGAGAGGAGTATGTTGTTTTGTTGAGATATTTTGTATGCTTGGGAGCAAGTGACTAAATGAGGAACTGTACAGGAAAGTTAGTTTTACTAACTTTTCTTGGTGTTCCACCTTGTAGCTTTATTGCTTAGTGACACTGGAAACAACGAGCATGTATGCTCCAGCTTTCTTTTGAAAACACAAGAGACATGGAGCTGCGCTAACTGTGAGATAGTAATATTATAGAAGTGTTACACATGACCCAGAAAGGCTTGGAAAAATCCACACTGTTTTTGAGAGCTGTTAGTTTGCAGTAAGGAAAATGTCTGTGTTCTAGGTAACTTCTCCACCCCCTTGGTACAGGGGGGCACTGAACCCACACACTAAAACCATCCTTCTCTTATTTTCAGTATTTGCATAGAAGGATCTAAGGTAGAAAAATGCACTGGGAGCAGAACAAATCATTTTGATTTGTAAGAATTTGTTATTACAGTATGTACTGTAATCACAATACTTCTATTCAGCATGAATTTAAGGATTTTGGGAGTGGGGACTGCTTCTTTTGCTATATCTATGCAGAATGTGCTAAATTTTTCACACTATCTCAATCCACAAAATTGCCTTCCAAATCAGTGTTCAACGTAATCTGTCCCATGTAAGTAATCGTAGCATCTCTTTTGAAGGGACTATATCATGGAAGGAAGAAATAGTCTTCACAGATATGCACTATATTTCTGCATTAGTGACCAACTGCAAACTTGACTGTGTTCTTTAATCAAATATTCTACTACTTGGTAAAAGTTTTATTGATGACAAAAACTCAAAGAATTGTTTATATGTCCGGAGGGTGTGCTTTACTTCTTTGAGAAGTAAATGGTGTTTGTACAGTGTACATTGTACAATGGTGTTTGAAATATTATCAGAGTGTCAGGTGTTTTTCTCCAAGTTTGCCAATTGCTTTACAGTTTTTTGATCTGGGAGTAAAAAAGGACTAGTTTGAAGACATTTCACCACATTTCTCTTGTATTTCAGACATTGTGATTGAATGATGCCTTTCAGTTAAACGTTCAGGAAAACTTCAGTTGCCCAGACACAAGCACATGAAATGCTGTAAATGTGTCTGCAGCACAGACTGTCAGAAGACTTATGCCCTTCTTCACCAAGTGAAGGCCAGATGTGAAAATACATTTAGACAACTGTATTTAGGCAATTGAATCACACCATGAATCCACGTTATATTTTTTAGTTTTGCCCTGGCTACAACTATTGAAGTGTTTGGTTTTTTTATGTAGGCTTGTTTTCTCTAATGAAAGTGAAACGTTGTACTCTTAAGGATTATTAATTGAGCAAATATCTTCATTTCTCTTTATATTAGATTTTGGATTTTGGATTAAAGTTTTAAATAAGGGTACAATAGATAACTGTTGAAATACCATGAAAATTCTGAGGAGGAAGAAATACACTAATGCAAAAAAACATTGACAGAAACTGAATTGCTGCCCACCCTAGAGCCACAGGAGACTTCAGTTCATGTAACACTCTTTTTTGTGAAATAACCCTCCCCCAAAATAACTTTTATGTGAAAAATGACTTATTGAATCTGATGCTGTGTAAGTGTCCCATCGTCTGCTATGCATGCTTATGTAATCTTCCCCCTCCTTTTTCTTCCAGAAACAAAAATTATGCTGGCCATGATCATAACCTTGAAGAACTGTGATCGTCACTGCTCAGCTGAATACACCAAGCCTACCAACGATGACCAGAATTTTAAGAATGAGTTGCCAATATCAAACTCAATTTTAACATCTTTGGCCTATAATCCCTTACAAGCTTTCTTGTTTATTTTTTTATAACCACTTCTTAACAAGCTTAGTTTTTTTAATGACACTGTAAAGGGTATTTCACAAATATTTGCATTTCTGAAGCTGATTCTTGAATATGAAAGTGAACAAAAAAAGGGTCTGGAAAGTACTGTTCACTGGAGCAGGTGGTAACTGTGCAGAAAAGGGGTTCTTAACTAATTTAGATGTAGGTTTTTCCCAAATATTTCAATGAAATCTCTTTTTGAAGTAATTTACAGATTTTTTTTCTTTTTTTTTTTTTTTCAGATTATTCAGGTAAATATATGGTGTCACATAACAAAGCTTTTTTAATAAAAATACAACCTTTACTAAAATTTGAAAATATATATTTCTTTGGATAAATTTTGTACTGGTATCTCCTGTAACTCCTTCTGTTCCAAGATTCTCCTCTCTGTGGGGCAGAGATGGTGTGGCAGTCTGTAGAGGAGAAAGAGTTACAAAGAAATTTCTTTTGACTCAGCACTGTGTTCTCTTTGCACTTTGGTGCCAATGCTCAACTTCTTGTAGACGTTTTGCTGTCTGCAACATTCCAGATAGGGAGAGAAAGAATATCAAAATATCTTCTTCCAACAAGAGATCTAGGCAGCTTAAAACTTTAGTGCTTTTTTTTTTTTCTTACTGTGTCCAAACTTCAACACTTCCATTATTTGAATACATGTGTAGAATGCTTGCTTTCTATTAAATCTCACTGCCTACATGTTAGAACTGACATTTGTTATTGAGAAGGTATATGTTTCAGATACTTTGTCTAATGGTTAACACAGGTTTTTAAGGACACTGAGTAAAAGTATGAGGTGGATTCCATTCATAAAGTAGTAAGACAGAACCATCATTTGAGACTGCCATTGAAAAAACCTGTTAATTATTTTGGATTTCATTTTTATTTAGTTCTTGGGGAGGGGGGGAGGAGGTTGTTTGTTTTTTGGAGTTGTTTTTGTTTTGTCTTTGTTTTGCTGTTTGACTCTGTGTATAGTTAAAATGCCAAATTAGATTTATAGCAGCTTGAAGTTGTATTAAGTGATATTTTTGCTTTCTGTAATTCTGTTATAAAATAAAGTTGTTTATTCTCTGTATGACTACTGGCACTCCAGCATACATTTGGTAAATATTTAACATGAACACATCAATTTTGAAATAACATTCTAGAAGCCGAAGAACCTTAAGTATTAGGGGCTAGTACAGATAGTTTCCAGGCTTAATTGAAGATTAGCACATTTATTGTCTTCTATTAATCTATCAGTGTGTTTCTTTAAGTGTTTTCCAATTAGCATCTCAGTCTGTAATTTGTAGAACTCTTAAAAACTCCAGAAAAATAAGAGATTTGGACAGCACTACTCAAGAGGAAATGCCCAGTCTATGAGCTGTTCTACTGAGTTAACTGAGTAAGGATGTACTGTGATTTAAAATAACAAAACAAATCATAAAACCTCTCAGTAATATTTTTTTCTCACTTTCTGAGTGATGTATTTTTTGGTGCTGTTCTCAGTTTAGACTGCTGCCATCTGTTGTCAGCATGCTTGGTTAACTGAAATTCTTTCTCATTTTGGCTCTGGTAATTTAGATAATATAATACAACAGTAGCCAAGATGTTGATTTTTATATACACAGGTGTTCTTAATTGCATCCCACATGAGCCTGAAAAATAGCAGATAACAGTCCTGCGTTTTTCTTCAAAAAACAAACTGTCTTTAGAAAAGAGAACCTCATCCCATCTAATAACTTAAGAACGCTACCACAACACTGTGCACATATAGTATTTTTGAACACTATAACTTCCACCACAAGCTGTATTTTTTCAGATACCAATCGGAACCTTATGCTAGGGAATAATTGCTACTACCTTCAGGTCAGCATAGCTTGTGCACAGCTATCACTTCCATTGAGCAAACATGTATTAATTAAACAGCCTTTGTCATGCAGAAAAGCTTAGGCTCCAAGAGTGCATTGTAAAAATAGTCAGGTTTTAGATATTTTGGTTGTGTGCATTTATTCAAATGTTCTGGAAAACTCTGCAATTCTGATTAGTTTTCATTGTTACTTTTTTATATATCCATAGCAAAAACTTCAAAATGCAACAAAAGAAATTGTTCTCAGGACATTTCACAATCTGGCTTGTCAATACCTAGGCGATTTCAAATACAATTATAGGACCATTTCCTGAAAATCTGGAGAAGATATTAGATTAAATAATTCGGCTTAAATACTGTTAGAGAGAAGTGATTCATGTGGATTCTATACCAAAACACTTAATAAATCTTTTAAATTATGGTCGCCCAAGGGTTCAGAGTAAGTGTTAGTATTGTACTCCTGGAGTTTGCTAGATTAAGATAAAAGATTAAGGCTTCATAAAGGACAAGCAAGCAACTCTGGCAACAAGGTAGTTTAATTATACAGATATTGCTCAATGCAGTAAGCAATTGCAATACAGTGTTTTGTAAAATATCCTGAGTTGGAAGAGACCCAGAGGGATCATTGAGTCCAACCCCTGCTCTGCACAGGACCATCTAAAATCCAAATCCTATGTCTGAAAGCACTGAATTCCAGCACTTGGGGCTGTGCCCACCGCCTGGTGAAGAACCTTTTCCTAACACCCAGCTGCTTCTCCCCTGGCACATTCCTTCAGACCCTGTCGCTGCCACCAGGGCACTCAGCACTGCCCCTGTACTCCTCTCATGAGGAGCTGCAGGCTGCCGTGAGATCTTCCCTCAGCCTCCTCTGCTCTGAGCTGAACAAACCAAGAGATCTCAACTGTTCCTTGTGTCTTGTACTCCAGACTCCTTAGCATGTTGGGTGCCTTCTTTTGAACACTCTGTACATGTCCTTTTCCTTGCTCACACAGCTTGAGGTGGGACACCACAGTGGGACAAATTCCTCTCCCTACCAGGCTGGCAGTGCTGGGCCTGGTGCACTCCAGAGTACAGCTGGCACTTTGGCTGCACACTGCTGTTTCAGATACAACTTCTTATCAACCAGAGTCACTGGACTGGCTCCTCCAGGACTGTTCTCCAGCCTCTCACCCCCAGTCTGTACCTACATTCAGAGCTGCTGTATTCCAGGTGCAGAATCTGGCACTTACCCCCATTAAACTTCGAGTGGTTGGTGATTGCCCAACCCTCTCATTCATCAAGGCCTCTCTGCCCTAGAGGGAGTCAGCTATTTACAATTTGTTGTTTTTCACAAGCTTACTTAGTATACATTGAAGTTGTATATTCAAGTCATTAATGAAAATGTTGAAGAGAATTGGCCGTAGAATTGAACTCTGTACAGCTCCACTAGTGGCTGGCCACCAGCCTGCTGTAATCCCATTTACTAGAACTCTTTGAGTTCACTATTTACATTATGTTTTTTCTAAGTATATTCTGGATGTTTTCTCCAAAAGAATGCTGTGAGAAACAGTGTTGAAAGCCTTGCTGAAATTCTAAAATTTCAGCAGACTTCCCTTTGTGGACTAGATGGGTAACATTTTGATAAAAGGAGAGTAGGTTAGTTTAACAGGACTTTCCCCTCATAAACTCATGTTGGCTGCAAGTAATGACTGCATTGTCTTTCAGATATTTTTCAGTCACTTCCAGAATAATTAGCAGCATATTCTTCTCCTTAACAACTTAGGCCGAACAGCAACTTTTAGTTTAGACTAGAACAAATCAGCTAGATGGAATAAAATATAATAGAGATCAGAGTGATGATTAACTGTACCCTTGCCCAGGATGCATCAGGAGCTTCCTAGCTTTTAGGCATGTTTACGATGAAAATGGGCTACCTGGAGCAGCTGATATCCCACACTGCTGCCTGACACCACTCCAGTTTTGAAACTGTTTTGATTTTTCAGGCTGCTTTGTTGTATATTTGCTTGATTTCACTTCTTTTTTTTTTTTTTTTTCCTTCTTATATTATACTCGGGAAACCATACACTTGAATTAGTAATATTTGTATAATTTAGGTATTAGCAGCATTGCTAATGCTTGTATAGCATTAACTTATTCTGTTTAGCATGAAGGAAATCCAGTGATATTTTTGGAGGTGTGTGTATATGAATGGCTAAATGACTGACTCTCCCAGAACCCTGCTACTGATTGTTGCCTATGGATGTGTACAAAAAGAGAAGAAGTACTGTACTAGAAAGTAGTACTTTTCCTAAATACTGTTACAGCTTTCATCAGTTTTCAAAGACCTATTGTATTTCTTTATCTGCCTCAGTGTATTTTTTGTTCTGTACATTTGCTATTTGCTTCTTAAAGATTTTGCTCTGTAGTGATATTTAAACGTATATTTTTCTATTTTCAGAGAAACAAAGTAAGATATAATGACATTTCTCATGCCAATAGCATGAATACAGTAGGTTCTTAACACTATTCAGTAATGGAACTGAGAACAGCAAGACCTGAAGATTTTCATGGCTTGTTACTGAGTCTTGAATGACAGATCCTCCTACATGTTAATCAGCAATTGTGGTGAAGGGATCCTAGTGGTTTTCTGTTATAATCCTCATTTAATATATATATAATATTTTCCTTAATAGCTCTAATAGCACTTCACTGAAAAGTACTCTTTAAGAGTGATATATATATATCATTTATCATACATATTATTTTAAATCTCTGACATTTTGTGAATCAGCAAAATTTTGAGTTGTAATAAGGCTGCTTACTGAACTTTGATTCTGTATCTTTACATGTGGTCTAGGCAAGTCATTCTTTGGGTGGGGTGGGAATGGGTGTTTGAAATTAAAGGGTTGCAGTGGAGAGGGTACAATTGCTTTAATCTCTGATTTTGGCGTTAGTCACTGCTTTTGTACCAGCAGCATGTTTCTTTAATGTAAAATAACAATTCTGTGTGGAATTGGCATATACATAATGCTGAAGAACCTGATCTCTTTGAATATCCAGGGAACCATTTGCATTTTTTATTATCTATTATCTCTAAGCATGACTTTTGTCTGTCAAAAATAAATATATCTTATCAGGCGTTCTCAGTGAGACCTATGGTGAGGAGCACTGAGTAAGAACACCAAGCAGGATATGGTTCTTATTCTATATCCACTCAGATGACAACTATTCCTGACCCACACCATTTACAACCTGAGATCTCAAAAGTGACCAAGTGTGTGGACCCTGCCTATGAACCTACCAGATAGACCATCTTTCCTACCAGATATGAACCTACTTCTACCAGATAGACCATCTTTCCCTGCCAAGAGAAATATGGAATAAGGATTACAACAGGGAAGAATACCCAAAAACTGGAAGGCGTCCTCTCTCCTTTGAAGCTGTTACCCTCTCTCTGTTTTTGTAAGCAGATCATTAGAATCAAACTTTCAGATCTCTCACCTTAGACAGCACACCTGACTCTAACTTTGGGATCTCTACTGATTGAGGTGTGTTTCATCTTCACCTTACAGGAACACTGTCCTGAAGACACCGTTATCTGCGTTTACCAGGAGAACAGAATTTAATGTAGGTTCATTTAGATGACTGTGTTCTTTATATGGTCAGTAATAGCTGTATGAGTTAATATCATCTTCTTAAGAATATTTATGTATTACACCTTAGTCTCTGAAGCTTTGTGTCACATAAGTATTCATAAATACAGTACTGACACTGTGGTAACTATCTTAATTTATCTTTAGTGAACATTAAATACCTAATGACATAAATTCAAGTTTAGAAGCATTAAAGTTAAATGAAGCATCACATTTTTTTTCGTCATCTGTTTTTATGGGGTCAGGATGCATCTTTTGAGGAAAGTAGCATTATTTTGGCTACTTAGTGCCAGCACTTAACAACAGAGTTTGTTAAAGGTAGGAGCAGGCCAATATTGAGAGCTCTTTGGACTCTCTGCTTTTATAATCTGGATGTGCTAGGTTTTAAGAAAAGCATACTCTACTTTGGACTATGTTGTGCTATATCTGCCGGGTAACGTAAAAGCCCAGGTCAGAGAGGTAAGGAAGAATGTGTTCCTTAATGTCCTGATATATCAGTTTGATGTTGTGAAAGTAAGGTCTACTTAACAACTGGGTGATAGAGAGCATATTTCTGGTTTAAGAACTGCCTTTGGAGCATTATTCTCCAGGAAGGGGAGGGGGATTTCTGAGTATGTGAGACACACACGTCCACATTTAGAGAGTTCTTTTTTTCGTTATTTCTTTTTGTAAGAATTTATTCAAGATTTGTTCTCAGGATAAAGTAACAAGTGTTTGGAAAAATACTGATTACAACATTCTATTTTTTCAAACTTTGGCAAGATCAGCGATGTCCTTCTGTTTCCCATCATTGTCATATTTAATTTCCATACTTTAAAAAACCTACGATCTTTCACAAAGTATACAAGCGGATAAAAATAAGTCAGTTCCCCCCCATCACCCTTTTTCAATTTCTAGATGTCATTGCTTGGTATGATCTTATTATTTTTGCATTTTCAATTTAATATGACGGCCTTCATTGTATATGTAACTCAGCTCTCCTGGTAGCTTGTTAAATATTGAATGTACTTCTCTGTAGGCTGGTGAAGGACTGGTGAGCAAAGTGCTTTCTATCCCACCGAATCCTGCGCCACATAAACAAACTGATGCGGTACATTGCAGGAGGTCTCTGGTGGCTGATGAGCTGATGAAAGTACTGATCACTTGGCCACAGGTGAGAGAGCAAAACTGCTATGAGGTCTTTTTGAATGGCAACAACTGTTTGATTTGTACTGCATGCCACTAGCTTCTCTCCATTTTGTTCTCCTCTATGATATTTATCTACAGCTGGTTGTATTTAAGCCTGAAGAGCTGAGCACTGATTGTAACCTTGTATCCTGAGGCTTGAGACTCCCTTTAATGTCATTCAGTTCCCCTATTTGTTTGCATTTTTCCGAAATCTCCATGGTTTCTGCTGATTGATGTCATAGTTTGGGAGGGTGTTTCTGGGGTCATACAGCATGGCCAGCTCCTTATCAACTGAAAAATAAATCAAGCAACAAACAATTACATAAGATGAATTTTTAAAAGAAAAGGAGCTAGCATTAATTGTAAAAGCTTACTAAATTGAAGATGCATGATTGGCACACTAGTATTGATTTGCATATTTCTGTAAGTCTTCTGAATGCAAAACAGTGACCATGCCTATTTCCAATGAATCTCTGACATAAACTCTGTTGACACTGAAAGAAATACACTATTCTCATTTACCTCTACCACCTTTCAGTCAGAATAAAATCTTTCAACAGCTACAATAAAGCATAGAATCAGTATGTCCTGAGTTAGAAGAGACATACAGTGATCTCTGAGTCCAACTCCTGGCTCAACACAGGACAACCCAAAATTCAAGCCCTACGTCTGAGACTATTGTCCAAATGCTGCTTGAACTCCAGCAGCTTGGGGCTGTGCTCGCTGCCCTGGGCACCTGTTCCCTGCCCACTGCCTTCTGGTGAAGAACCTGTTCCTAAAACCATCCTGACCCTCCCCTGACACAACTCCGTGCCATTCTCTTGGGTCGTTTTGCTGTGACCAAAGAGCAGAGTTCAGCGCTGCCCCTCCGCTCCCCTCATGAGGAATTGTACGCCTCAGCCTCCTCTTACTTGGGCTGAACAAACCAAGGGACCTCAGCAGCTCTTCACGTCTTGCCCTCTCAACCCTTCAAAATGTTGGCTGCTCTCCTTTGAAGCTCTGTAATACTTTTATATCCTTTCTATGTTATAGTGCCTAAATCTACACATGCTGGTTGATATGGGACTGCACCAGTGCAAAGCAGAGTGCTAGTTAGTGTCTTCTGAATATTTGCTTTCGGTTTTACTGTAGCTGTGTCAAAACAGCCTTTTATCATTGTCCTGATCCTTCCTACATTGCTTGTGGTACAAACAGAACAGAAACACAATCTCCACCCCTTGCTTTTTCAGAACAACACAGCATCATGAGAGGCCTGGAGAATATTTAGGGACCAATAGAGAAATTAAGGGGAAAAAAGGTGGAGAGGAAAAAAAAGTCTAGTTAGTATAAAAAACTTTGTCACAAGACAGTATCTTTCCTTGTCATTGCTAATTGTTCAAAGTATTGCTGTTTACTTTGTTAGTTTCAGTTTTAAGAAGTCTTAAGGGGATGATGCTACCTATTTTGATAGGTTTAAATAGATACTCTCGTGCTTCATAAGAAGAACAAAGTGCTCATTTGGCAATGAAACAAAGCAGCCTTGCTTGTAACAATGCAAATTTGGGTCATTTATTTTTAACACAGCCTAAATAAATGTGTACTGAGGCAGAATTTCTGAGGCTTTGCTTAGAGTGGCTGCTGGCACTTAAAGGAGTCTCTTCCCAGGCTTATCTCTTTGTTATGTGGCTTGCCTAATGATCTGGAGCTGACTCAGCTCATCTGCTCAGGGAGAACTGCTCACCACGGTCCATGTTAGCTGTCTGAGACTTGAGCGATGGGCTGGATTCTGGCTGACTCAGAACAAGCAAAGGAAGCGCTTGGTGGTAAAGCTGGGACAGTGATGCCCAAACAGATTAGGCAGACAGGAATTAATCTTCCACTCTACTAAGAATCCCACCCAGGATGCCCATGAGAATTTCCTTCCCTGGATCACTGGACAGTCAGGGGTATCTTTTCTTTCGTGCTTCTCATCTAGGAATCACAGAATCACAGAATCACAGAATCACCCGGGTTGGAAGGGACCTCAAGGATCATGTAGTTCCAACCCCCCTGCCTAGCAGGGCCACCAAACACACACATTCAGGAAACGGAGAAGGAAGAAATATTCCTTTGACAAATTAGTCTGCCAGCCAGATCATTCACCTCTCTTGAAAACTTGATTGTTATTCTTAGAAAATTTAGGAAATTATGATCCAAAGCTGAAGGCTAGGCTGTTTCAGTGGCTGATCACACAGCACGACCAGGAACGTCTGTGAGGTTTTCCAGGTGGTTTCTTTTGATTTAATGAAAATATTTTCTGAACCTCAGCAAAATACCCAAACCCATGGGATCTGTATCCCATCTCCTCTTCCTATTTTGGTCAGTCTTGGCTGGAGTAGGAAAGCAAGAGAAATGTCACGTAAAAATAAGTGCAGTGTTATCTCAGTATTGTTTCATAACAGCTGATGTCTAACTGTCACCTGGTCTTGATTTGCCTGCAGAGCCCTGTGGTCAGGATTGACCTAGCCAAGTCCACATTTGAGATCATGAGGGAGCTGCTGGATCTGCAATCCACAGCACCTGCCTCATGAGTGTTTGTCCTACACAGGTTTTGCATCAAGCTATACCAAGAAGCATGTGAAGTTTACTGAGGGAATCTAGGATATGATCTGATCTCCTTCAACACTCTCTGAGGATGAAAGGTCAAAATGCAGCTGATTTCAGGAACGAGCTTAGCCCAGTTTCTGGAGGAAAGGGTTTTGAAAGGGTTGAAGGAATGAGTTCTGATATGACAGATATGAGCTCTGTGACAGGCCTCAGCATAGGCAAAACTATGGAGTTTTAAGTGAGGGTTGAATCAAAATTCTAAAAATATTCTTACAGTATTTTTCAAATTGGAAAATGACCCAGAGTGCATACAGCTTCAGAAAATTATGATCACTGTTCTCTTCAGTTTAGTTAATAGTACAAGCCTGAAAGCAGACTGTTAAATGAGAAGTTTTGTCTGCCTACCCACTCTTTCTGCCCAAATTCTGACTCACCTTTTGATAGTTGGATCCTGAAATAGGCAATGAGCAGCAGTAGGAGTAAAGTCACAGGCATGAAGATCCAGCCAAAGATAAAGTATCCAGGCAGCTCCCTTGCGAACACCGAAATTATGTAAATTATGCTCATTTCTTCTGCAACAGCCTAGCTGAATACGTTCCTTCAGATCTCTAAGTGTAGAACCTATTTATCCTGCTTTCTTCCTTTTTTTTTTTTTTCTGTATCCACATTCTGCCCTTTGCTCAGACCATTATCACTTTTTGGACTTTGGTTTGTTTGCATAGGCCTGTGATTCCTAATAGGACTGGAGTTCACTTGCAAAGTTACTCAGCTGTGGAGTTTAAAAGTGGTTCTTAAAGTAGTGCTGGGCTTCCAAACCTTTACATATGTTGGGGTTGGCTCAGTATGTAAAGCTGCTTCCTTTTGAGCCTCATAGACTATCATCCACTAAAACTGTACAGGTCATTCTGAATAATAAGCATCTTCTTTACAGACATATTATTGATTTTACAATAAACCTAAATTACTCAATCAAAGTGAGAACCCTGTCCCACATACGGGTCGAACCACACAGGCACACAGGTCGAACCACATGTAGTCACTGCTCTGAAGAGTTTTCAAACCATTGAGGCAGGCATAACTTCAGAGAATGGATACTGCAGCAGCAGATTTTTTTTCTGAAGTGCAGCTGCTGAACCATGACATTCAGGAATGATTCTTTTTTAGAGAAGTCAAAATTATGTGCTCTTTGGGGTTGAATGTACCAAAGAATTCAGTAACCTTTTAAACATTTCAGTGAGTCACTGGGTTTGGGGTGTTCTGTGTATTCAGTTTTTCCTATCTGGTCAGCAGTTTATTGCAGAAGTGTTATGTAGGTTGCACTGGCAGGTTTAAAAAGAAGAGTAGCTGTAATACATCCTTTCTCCACACTTTCAGGTTTCTAAAGCCATCGGCTCAGTAGACTTGGCATCTTGACTTCACCTGGGAACACTGCAGGATCTCACTGTTTGACTTGCCTGTATGCTTAACCCTGCAGAGACGTGCTTGTCAGAGATCAGGTAAGTCTAGCAATCTTCCAGTTTTTGGCATATCAAATCTGATGACTATTTAAGGAAGGCATCAGGTAGCATTAAGCATTATGGTATTGTGTCCTCAGCAGGTTGTTATGACGGGGACAAAAAAATCTGTTCTGTCTCATGTACATTTGAGAGTTGCAAAGGAATTTATTTCTTTAATACCTACCAAATCTAAAATGAAACTGTGAGCTCAATGTGAAAATTACCATTTTAATAGCATCTCTCTGGATGCTCTGCATTGTGGAATAAGATTTAGGCTGGAGTTTATAGCAGTTAGGCTGGAATTGATAAGAAATGCAGTAGAATCATGAATTTTCAAGGAAAATAAGTATTTCTGTGTTCACTTTGTATTCTTCACGTGCTGTATCAAAAAGGCAAACAACCTCAAATAACATTCATTTTAAGGTTTTATTTTATTTGGACTGTCGCATGTCTAGCATGAGATCCTCCCTTTGTGACAATAACTGATGGAAAATGTCATGTTTCAGACAGATTCCTTATTTTATTATTCATCTGCTGTTTTGATAAATAGAACAAATGGAGAGTGACTTTTTGCTTGTATTTGTTTGGTTTCAGCTTCTAAACATTATATCTGATTCTGCCTCTTCCTACTACATTTGACCTCATTCATAAAGTGCTTTATGATGAAAAGCACAGAGGATATTAATATTATTGTAGGGCCATCTGTTGCCAGATAACTCTCTCCTTACATACATAGCTGTCAGCTGCTATCAGTAAATTCATTAAACTCTTTTTGTACACGCTGAGTTAATTCAGATTTTTTTTAGACTATTCTGAATGCTGGTGTTCCTATCTGCAAAACAATTGCAACATTTTGATCATTCTGGATCCTTTTTTTCTTAAGTGTTCTTAAAAAATAATGGTAATAATTACTGAGCAGGCAGGAATTTATGGTGGAATGAGAAAAATCTGTGACCTAATTCTAAGTGCTATGGCATTGCAGAGTGAGCCACAGGAGTATTTCCGTTTGATACACGTGCATGGCTCACAAAGAAGTAAATGGCAATAAAATACCTGCATACCAGGGCAAAGCAGTTACTTGGATTATTTAATTGGTTTTCCTTGTGTGCTTGAGATATAAGTTCTATCAAACGCACAGCAGGCACAGAAGATGATGGAACACGTAGTTACCTTGCTTGTTGCAGCCAAGGGCTCTGGAGCTGTACAGATGATGGACTGCAGAGCAGACAGCTTTTGACTGGTTACCTTCTGCCAAGGAAGAATAGGAGAATTATCTGCCCTCTGCATTTGTACAATCTCTTTTTCAAAAGACGACTGTCACCTTGGATCATAACACTTATAGGAGTGGTAAAACTTTTCTAATGGCAGCTGACATGAGAAATAAGCTGCTATGTTGAGGGAGCACAAATGTAGGCAGAAACAAGGTTAAATATATTTTTATAGTGAGGGTACTTCATTTTCAACAGGATCTCTGTCATCAGCAATTCCAAAATCTGAGTCTGGATGACTTTTAAGATACAGGTTATGCCCCAAAATTAAGTGTATTTGGGCAAGCCAGTTCAGTTCAGGCCATACTAGTTCACTGCAAGCAGTCTGTCAGAATGTCTGCAAAGTCACACCAATAAAATTCACGCTTCTGCTGTCAGCTGCCTCTGCCCAGACGGTGTACTAAAAGCCTCCATCATGTAACACCACCCATGCCCCCTGCCTGCAGCAGCACTGCCTCACCAGGGCTTTGCACCTGGGCAAATCCTGTGCTGGAGTGGTAGATACACTGTGTGTCCACTGTGTGCAAATATGTGGGCATATTTGTCTACCACAGTCAAAAGGAAAATGGAAAATCTGCCAGGCATGAATCAGTCAGTTAGGCAGGGACATATGCTTTCCTGGATGATCTGTGAAGCTTGGGTGTATTTAGGGAAATGGATGAGTTCCTCAGAATCGCTGAATGTCCCCCTGCTTCTCTAAAGCCTGACAGAAGCGGCTGATTCATCCCCCTGGTGGTGCTGCTGGCCCTGCAATGCCAGCTGAACTTCTGGAGGCTCGCTTTCTGGCTCATGGGAAATTCTGCCATTTTAAAATTTCCCTTTTGACTTGCACCAGAACAAAAATTTAATTTTCCGTGAAATGGAATTTAAGGAACATTAATTTTAAAGCCACCAGAAGTCTTATTTCATCTGTATCATTTTGATTATTTACATAAAATATGACCACAAATGAATTCTTGCAAACTTTAAATGACTCTTATTTCCAAAACCTGCCAAGTAACATTAGACATAATGAGCATCACATCTGCCTTGTTGAAGAAATTCAGCTTCTCATCTTTGGAGATGTGTGTGTGCTAATCAATATTTTTTTTGTTGAATGTTTTAATTCAGTCACCATTTCCAGAAAAAATCTTTCTGGATAGCTCTGCTCAGGGATAATTAAAAGCAGTGTAACACCACTGAAGCTGAGGAGGAAGGAGTAAGGTTTGCCTGTGAAGACTCAACCACAGTAAAGAAAAGAAAGGAGTTACCACAGATGTTTGAGAGCCTTTTGGGCACCAACCAAAATATTCACATGTTCCATGAGGGCAAACAGCCAACCCTCATGGTGGCTGCATTGACGGAGCTGAAATTGTTCTTTCCCAAAGAAAACACTGAAAAGATTACAGCAAAACTTAGACTTGGCATTTTTAAATAAATAAATATCTGTAATAATCATAGAAAGGAGGTGGCAGTTTGCTCAGGGCATGGTGATGATGACAGAGCCTTCCAGAATAGACCAGCAGCTCAGGTACAACCCTTATGTTTCTCCCTGATTCAGGGTTGAAATCCTGTTAAGTCGGTTCAAGTTATTGAACCATCTGACAAGACACAAGTTTCTGAGCTTTGAGAGAAGGTAGTAACTAGGTTATTTCTAAACTGGATCCGTTTTCTGATCAGCTTTGCTCTCGGGGCATCCACAGAGGGTGCAGGCGCAGGCTATGTGTTACACAGGGTGGTGGTGAGCACTCATTGAGGAGGGCCCTTTCCCCAAAGTTTTGGCTGTGCTGCCAAAAGCCAAGCTGCAGCTTTGCTCAGAATGCTGTGAGCAGCCAGTCCCTGCGGATGTGACCTTTTGGATCTCTGCAGCAATTCCTAAGTCATTACTCATGTGCTTGATTGATAAAGAAAAGTGATTACTTTTTAATAAGCATGTTGTGTGTTACTAATCCAAGAACCTTAGGAAGTCTAAGTGTATTGAAGCTGTGGTTGCTTTTATCAAACAAATTGTAATCTCATTAACAAAGTAATAGCTATTTTGCATAAACCATGCTAAGTAGCTTATTTATATTCCAGCTCTCTATCTGACTGAACAATCTTTCCATTCTCTGCCTTGCATTTTTTCTTTATACTTACAACTAGTTCAGATTATTTGAATTTTGGCATGACAATAATGGATTTCTGATCTCCTGGATGTTAAACTTTATAAAAAATTAACATCAGTGAAATAAAGATGTGCTTGGTCAACTTGTAGTCCTCTTCCAGGATTCTTGATTGCCAAAGTTTTTCTGTTCAACACTGGTTATGTATGTTTCTGCTTTGTTCTTAATCATCTGTACAGATGAATGTTAATCTGCCCATGCAAAATCTTCTGGCAGTAGTAATAGTGCACAGACCTTTCCAATTATGAATCAAAATATTTACTGAGTAGTAAGGCTTCCTATCCACTGTTATTTAAACCATCAAGATATGGGCTACATACAAAGTGGACATTTCTCTTGTCTCTTGTATAACTTTGAAAGAATGAAAAAAAATCTGATTATTGCTAAGTCCCTTGACCACAGCTTTTCCATGGAAACAGGAGCTGTTAGTGCCACTTTTCTGTCTCCATGGTCAAGATGTGCTGATTGCAATCCTGGCTGGGTTTTTTTGGTGGTTAGTTGTGTGCTTTTGTTTGTTTGCATTTTTGTTGTTGTTGCTTGTTTCTTTGTTGTTGTGGTGGTGGTTGTTTATTTAATTTAGGAAAGACCTTTGCCCAATAAATAAGATTTCCCAAGAATGTGATTGTACAGTTGCCATGTTGCCCTCCTTGTCAGCCAACTTCAGGTTCAGGTAAGAGGTACAGGGAGCTCAAGTCAAGTCCCTCTCTAATACTGTGGTTCAGCAGGAGACAGGCAGGAGGTAGGACTCAAGACAATGGCAGCAGAGCAGAACTGGCATCCAGCTGGCAGCAGGACACCAGTTGCCCCACCTCCTTCACATTTGCTTGCTGTGCTATGCCAGTATGTTGTATGTCCCCGTCATACAGCAGGATCACACGGGGCGTGTCTGTTCGTGGAGTTGTGGTGATAAGGAGTCTGTTGACAAAGGATTCA
Source organism: Centrocercus urophasianus (assembly GCF_019232065.1). Taxonomy (NCBI): domain Eukaryota; kingdom Metazoa; phylum Chordata; class Aves; order Galliformes; family Phasianidae; genus Centrocercus; species Centrocercus urophasianus. Next base: position 46,867,039 of record NW_024884142.1, on the reverse strand, counting down.
GAGAGGATTGGGCTTTGTTAGTCCCACTGCTTAGTGAGGGAAAAATCATTGCTGCCTGCTGCCTTTCCTGTTCAGCCAACAAGGACTGCAGTTCAAAGTCACGCTTGTCCTTGACTGGAAATGTGACTCTAAAAAAGACAGTAAATATTTCCTTCAGAGCTTTCACTTGCATTTCTTTTAAAGAAATACAAAATTATCAAGCCTGTTAGATTTTTTACTAACAAATATTTAATCTTTTTTTACTAAGCAATTTTGCTGAAAAATGTCTTCGGTTTTGGGAAATAGGTTAATTTTGTGTGTGAGTCTGTTCTTTCTAGAGTGGCCCCAGCTCACCTCTGTCTGGACTGGATCCTGATCACTGCTCTGTGAACAGGTACTCTGTCCTGATTTCAGCTGGGACAGAGCTGATTTTCTTCATAGTGCCTGCTGTGTGTTTTTGATTTAGGAGAATCCATGGAATTGTGGAATCATTTGATTTGAAAGGAACTCTAAAAGGCCATCTAGTCTAAATTCCCTGCAGTGAACAGGGACATCTACAGCTAGATGAAGTTGCACAAAGCCTGGTCCAGCCTGACCTTGAATGTTGATAACACAGTAATGTTTTACTTGTTGCAGAACAGTGCTGCACAGTGCTAAGGACATTTCAGCTCTTCACACTGCCCTGCCAATGAGGAGACTGGGGATGCACAAGGAGATGGGAGAGGACAGACCCAGGAGAGCTGACCCAGACTGGCTGAAGAGATTTTCCTTCCTATGTGGCATCATGTGAAGTTATAAATTCGGGGGACTTGGCCAGGCGGGGGAGCAGCCATGGCTTGGGGACGAGCTAGTGGGTGGTGAGCAATTGCATTGTGCATCACTGATTTTGTAAGTGTATATATAGACACACATACAGTTACCACTACTATTGTGTTTGGTTGTTGTTTTTTTTTTTCCCCTTTCCTTCTCTGTTTTAGTAGATAATTTTTATCTCAACCCATGGGTTTTAGCTTTTTTTCCAATTCTCTCCCCCATCTCACTAGTATGGGGGAGTGAGCAAAATGGCTGGGGTGCTGAGCTGCTTCTGGGTTAAGCTACAACAGCTGCTTTCCACCAGTCCCACTACAGTGGTTATTGCTCTTGTGCCTGGAACAACCCAATCCCACACAGTGTCTCCATTCAGCTGAACCTCATTTCTGGTAGAAAATTGGGAATCTTCAGAAACCATATACTCTCATCCTGAAACTTGGAATAGAAGTGTATTTAAATGGAAGCGTTTGTTCTTTTAAAACAAACACTGCAGAACAAATCCATTCTTTTCCCATCCCATCGCTTCTATGGCTCACAGCTGCCTCCTGGTGTGCTCTTCTTCTTGATTAGTAACAGAGAAGTCGGTGTAACATATAGAGGGTGCAGATAAGTGAGTGCTAAGGAGCTGCTCTACACTGACATCCCAGAAGGGCAGAACAAGGTTGCACTGGGCACAGCTGTGAGGTGGCAGTGCAAGGCTGTCCCTGCTTTACCCATGGCCCACTCCCTCTGCAGCGCTGGCAGTTTGATGCACTAGCATTTGCTGGCTGACAGGTCATTTTTCACTTGGAAACATACAGAGCAGCATACGTGACAAAATCTACATCTAGAAACTGGCCGGTGTAACATTTATCTTTTGCCCCAATTCATAACTGGTTCTGACACTGCAAGTGAAGGAGTTCATATTAGTGATCAGGGCAATTGTAAAAGCTATATTGAGTTTTTCTAACCTGCCTGATTTCAAATGTGTTATGCTATTTTTTATTGCTTCCTGGTTAGCTAATGCTTCTTGGTATTACTTTGCAACATCCCTGCTTGCCTTGTACTGCTGTAGCACAGTGCAATTTCCTCCTCTGCCCTCACAGGTAACAGCAAATGGACAGCAGGCACCAGATGCAAGACGTGCACTTGTGCACAGCCTGCGTGGATGCAGTCCTGGGCCACCTGCTCTAGCTGGTCCTATTTGAGCAGGATTTTGGACCAGATGGACTCAGAAGTCTCTGGACGGCTGTGCGTCTTGTGGTGCAGGCTGACCTCAAACCTGAAACAGTACAGCCCTTTGGGTGGCACTAATGCAAAAGCTGCATTTTGTTCTGTGGCAAAATATGCACAGGTATGCAGCTGTATTAGGTTTGAGGCATGGCTCTGGAAAGTAAATTTAAAATAATACAATAATACAAGATTTTAGCTATTGGTTCTTCTTGTGTGCTATAAAAGAAGCATGAGGTATGATGCCTCAATTGCTTTTAATGGCTTGTAAGGAGGATTTGCAGTACCTCAGTTTCAAGGTCCCTGTTTGACGTACTGGCAATAAAAAGCCTGGGTTTTCATAGGGGTACTAGAGTTAGCACACTCAGGTCCACACCAGAAATGTCTTTGATACTGCTGTCAGTAGACTAAATCTCTTAAAATTATTAAAAGTCTGGCAGGCACTTTATGTAGGTTTTCACTTTTCTTTGCAACCAAATGTCAGAAAAATGCATTGCTGGTTAAGCAGGGTTGAGCTCTGGTTTATCCAAACCTTACTGGGGTACAGCCTAGTATAACCTTGTTGAAAATAATTCACTGTGAAACAGATATAAGAATGGGCAAATTAGCAGTGCTGAGAGCCATGTGAGGGGCTGTGTGCAATTACCTTCTCCAACACTCTGTCTGCAAAGGAAAGAAAATCTTAGAGAGAAATTTGCAGCTTGTGCACTACTATTAGTGAAAGTCACAGTTAGTTGAACATGTGTCTGTTGTCTTTTACTCAGTTAATGTGACATGAAATAAAAAGGCATGAACGTATATCATTCTCTTTTATACCTTCCTAGTGAATGCTGATTAATTTAACTTTCCACTTTCCATGCTGTACATTTACTCAGTAATGAGCTGTAGCCATCTACTGTCTTGAAATTCTTTTTTTTTTTTTTCTCCCCAGAAGGGAAGAAGGGCAAACAGCCCTTCATGTTTTTCCTGGCAGTGTAGCATATATCGAAGACCTTATGCTTAACCCTGACACTGCATCAACAAATGCTAATTTACACAGGAGACTTCCTGCAACTGTGTAAGACCAGGGAAAGAGTTTTTAAGCCTGTGCAGATGATTTCAGCTTGTTAATGTGAATGTATTGCCTTGGGGAAGTTTATGTAATGTTTTAACAGAACATCATCTGCATTTTTTCTTGAATGAGGAATCCACTGTAAGGGATTTTTTACTCATTAGAATGATAAGGTAAATACAATCCATCCTTGCTAGAAAACTGCCCTATAGGCAGCTGTTTCTCTAGCATGAATGTTTAAGTGCAAAAAGCTGAGGCAGTAACATAAAAGAACTGCAAACTGATAAAATAGAAATTAGGGGAAATAATTCAGACAGATGTCTCCTGTTTGAAAAATGTCTGCTGATTTGAAACTATGTAACCTCAATTCTGTCTTTTCAGATTGTGGGCCCAATTAGTATAGAGGATGCTGATAGGCCTTTACAAGTTGATCAATATGATAGCATATCTATCTGTAATAGAGGCAAGACTACACAGTTAATTTGTACATATACTACAAGACATTGATTGTTTTATCCTTAAGTATGATCAAGGGAAAATGATGTCTCTTTTGCTTTAAACTGTAATCAAAATTTTAATAACTGAGGAATAGGGGAGATTGAAGCCTTTGTTTTCTTACTACGTAAAATCTAAAGCTCAAAAATATTCTTTTTCTCTTTTTTATTTTTCAGTGTTATTTTTAGACTAAGCAATAACGCTATGGTGATATGAGTGTGTGTTTGTGATAAAATGCTGAGACATTTTGGGTTTGACCAGAAATTCAGTCTAGGCTTCAGAACTTATTGTGAAAACATTTTGTTGAATTGTGGTTGGTTTTGGTATGAATATTTTCCATAAAAGAATGTAGCAGTCCACTTTTATTTTGGCCCCTCTTCATTTTCCTTATGACCTATCACTCTTGCCAAGAAGGATGCTCAGACACTGACTTTTATAGGTCAAGAGGAAACCACAAAAACTATTCTTATGATATTTGTTTAACCACTTCAGAGATTTACAAGCAAATATGTCCATTCATACAAGTCATGCTGGCTCTTTCAAATCAGATTGCGTTTATCCAGAAATTGGGTAATTCTGTTCTCATATTCCTTTATTCGAATTTCTACAAGTTTGCCTAGTGCAGGTGTACCAGTACTTTACCCTAGAGTTCCCAAGGTCTTTCTTGAAAACCACTGTGGTTTTCACACCTGAGGTACGAAAACAGTTTTAAACAGGCACTTACCCACCACTGCTGATAGCTTACCTATATCATCCCTGATTTCTCCTAGAACTTCTCAGGGAATAATGGGGATGCATTAACAGTTTGTTCAGTAACTTCTACACTCACTTAAAGTTTAAGACATCTGCTGCTCCTTATTCTCCACTAACGAGTTTCAGCACAGGAATCTCCCCAGCTTCTTCCACAGCAAATACTTATAAAAGGAATCCATTTAACTTCTTTGCAGTGGCTTGGCCAGGGCTCCATCCTCCTAGGGATGTCTGATCTGTATTTTAAAAGTGTGTTGAGTACTTTGACTCTTTGGAGGAGTAGAAGTCACAAATGTCAGGAAGATCAAAAAAGGATAGACAGGAAGAGCTGCAGGTGTCTTTAATGTACTGTATACCCTGAGGACTCAAGTGCATTGTGGTATCAAATAAATGTTACATCATATGAATTGAAAGGGGTGTGGACTCAGAGCAGCACTCTGGCTACTCTCTGGGTATGTGCCTGTAGGTAAATATTTACCTGTCATGTCAATATTTGGTGGCTCTCTCGTGGACGTATGTCTGAAAGGTAATTAGAATAGTTGCAATTTCCTACGCTACTCTACTTAGTGACTTTTTTTTTCATGCCTGCACACTTGTGTGGATCCAAAGACTATCATTTATCAGTCTTGAGTATATGGACGGTTTTATTGTTTATAACAACAGAAACAACATGGCATCTGTACGTCTACAATCATCTATAATTATTGCTGCAGCATGTGCCTTCTATTGTAGATTGAAAGGCTTGCAAGAAATTAGTGACAAATACACATTTTTAAGTTTTCAGGTCCATTTTCTTTCATCATCACTTCTACGGATCTCTTCCACACAGTTTCTTCCATTCCTGCTGCTTTTATCTTGGTAGCATTATCTGTTTTCGCTTATTGTTAGTTGTATGACAGCAACCTGCTGGTTTTTCAATGGCTTCCAACAGCATTTATTATCTAGCACTGTTCTTCAATCAGTAGATCTCAGAAGCACAGTGCACTCAGGGGTACTCAGATAATGGGTTACAATCAACAACATTACAGAGATGTGTTCTCCTATCTTTCTTTAGTACTTATTTGTGCATTTGGCAGAGAGTCATAATACCAACATTTGAAGTTGTAACAGGGCTTTCTTTCTAAGGGTCTGCAAATGATTTTCAAAGTACTGACAGATTCACTCTTTCAGATGTGCTGGAGAGTTCAGTGTGTCCCAGTTACACTGGGATTAACGATTCCCATTTTGCAGCCATGGAACTAAAATTTCACCTTGTTTTAACAAATCCATAATTAGAAAAGAAGTTCTTTATTTTCTAAGCATTTCCCGAGATTCCCTTGATGGAGAACATACAGGATAGCTGGAGCTGGTAGATTTCCCTGGAGCTGTTTGGAGGCAGAGGTGAATTCTATGATGAGATGAGAGTGACAGACTAACTTACTGTCTTTTCAGTTCAGTTCAGACAGCTAAAAATCAGTGTAGAAAAGGTGGGTTGGCACACTGACCAGAAGGTAACAGGGGTGCACCTTAGTGGGGCTGTCTATCTGAGTACAGAGAAGCACACAAAAAAGATGGAAAACAAGCTGAGAGATGGAGAAGAAGTCTTGGTGACACACCTAAGAGAAACTGTGTTAACCGGCAGCGCTAGCTACTGAGAAGCAGGACAAGCAATGAAATGTTGTCCTATTGTCCAACTATCAAACAGTCCTATTTCTCTAAAATATTTAGGTAGTTCTCTACTCCACAGTAGATTGAGTGTAGCCAGTGCCAACTGGAGAGGCACAGGGTCAAAAGAATGGCACTTACAGTCAACTTAAAGGAGGGCAAGGAAGGAGATGCTGCTTCAGTTAACTCCCTGTTTGCCAGGAGCAAGAAAAATAGTTTAAAGACTATTAGGCAAAAGAAGTGATATTAAAAATAATGCAGGGGATCTACTCCACCTTAGATAATGGCAATTTTCTAGCACAACTCAGGGAAATTAACTTAAATACCAACTGTTCTGTCAGTGGTTAACAAAAAAAGGTTAGCACTGTCAGGCTAAAAAAAAAGAAGACTTAATTGAAGTAATTTGCTGTACCTTCATAAAAGTTCATGGTGTGCTGAGAAGCTTTCAGGCTGCAAGTGTATTTTATATGAAAATTTTGCTTGGAAAAATTAGACCTATTTTAAAATGCTTATAGAAGGTGATACTGTTACCTTGTTGCTGGTTTGCTGTCTCAGTGAATATGGAATACTCTTGGTTTATAAATTCATTATTTGTGCTGAAGTGAAGAGGAAGGACTCTTTCCCTGACTTCATTGGCCATTTTGTGCAAGTAAGTGAGAAGAATGGACGTTCAGTTTGGTTCATTCTGGTAACTTGTTCCGTTTTGAGGTCTGCTCTTTTTAATTGATGAATCAATATTTTTTTTTCTCTGCCAAAAAACCCCAACATTCTTCATTTAACCCCTCATCCTCTCCCAAGCCCTTGTGGCTTTTCTCTCCAGTACCACTATAGCTGATGGTCACTTAGGTACAGTCTCTGGACAGCTGTAGTTCTTTAGATATCGTTGTCAGTGTTTTGATTTTTATAAGAAATGGAAGAAACTAATTGGGACAGATTTTCAGGAAGCTGTATAACCAATGCCTTTTCTCTGAATCAGTATCAGAAACATCTGCATTCCTTAAACATGTGAAAATAACTTGTCCATAAAACCCTCTAACTGACATTTCAGTATTTTCCTGAGGGTTTACCTCCATGGATTACTATGTGGTGTGCTGAGACTTTCCTATTATCTAACCTAAATTTTCTTTACTGCAAATCCACTGAATTATTATTCTACTCTTCAATGACATTCAATCACCATCTTTTTTTTGACACACGCTGTACCCTGCTTCTAGGAGGATTTGTTCCGTGATCTTCCCAGGCACAGAGGTGAGGCTCACTGACCTGTAGTTCCTCAGGTCTTCCTTTCTCTCTTTCTTAAAAATGAGAGTAATTTTTCCCTTTTTCCAGTCACAGGGGACTTCACCAGAGAGCCATAATTTTTCAGATACGATGGAGAGCGCCTCGGCAACCATGTCAGCCATCTCTGTCAGAACCCTAGGGTGAATATCATCTGGCCCCATGGACTTACATGCATTCAATTGCATGAGGAGGTCTTGGACTTGTTCCACTGTTACAGTGGGACGGAATCCGCTCCCCTCACCTGGAGTTTCAGATGAGACAGACTTTCTTGTAGGCTTATTGTCAGGCTGTATTCTGAGTACAAAATGGGACTGTACCAAAGGCTTACTAACATCGGGACAGTCTGCATCAGTAATTTCTTCCTTTACATGAGATTAGTCATCTTTTCAAAGAAAGAGACAAAAAGATTTTTCATAGCTTGTTCCTGATAAATATAATACTGTTAAGGAAGGACCTGCTTTCAGAGTTAAAAACTGTACGGTTACATCAGTCAAGACAGTGGAGCATCACCTCTCTTGGTAAGAAACTAGTAACTTTTATCCATTCTCATCTTCAGACAGATGTAGTTTTGACATCCTCTTTCAGCTTATTTTCTTGTCAGACATATACTAGCTGAACCACAGCCATTTTCTGAAGATGTTAGCCAGCCCATTGATGTTAATGGAGGATTTTCTATTACCTTAATTGGACATAACTCTTACTGAAGCCAAGAGCAGCTGAAAGCATGTTTCCATGCCAGCAAAAAAGAATAATTACTTACAGAAAATATTACATCCTGACAGTCCCAACTGTCAGTCTGCCAACCCTGTGGTTTGTCTGTTTTAACGTATATTGATTCAGTTAACAGTTACTTTACTTTGCAGTAACTGAGGTAGATATAAAGCTATGTTGTCCATAATATTAAATTACATAAATGATACAAATGTGGTAGAAATATATTTTTTATATTACAGATATTATAGCAAATAAAAACAAATAAGGAATTAATGCTTTAAATACCTTTCCCATTTTCCATTAGCACGTACTTCCTTTACACAACAGTACTTGCCCTTCAATTTGTATGGGAAGACATAATAGTAAAGCCCAGGGAACTTTTAAATAATTTCCCAGTGTGTTTTCTTCCTTGCTTCTTTTCCATTCACCTTCTTCTTTTCTTTCTCTCTCTCTTTTTTTTTGTTTGTTTGTTTGTTTGTTTGTTTGTTTCAATCATCTCCTGTTACTGTTTTCTGATTCTCTCCTTTTCCAGTAAATCATCATCTCACCGTCCTCCATCCCCAGTATGGCAGAGTGGAAGGAAGGAGAGCACCAGGATTTGGAGGAATGGCTCTCATAATAGAGAGGTAACTGTCCAGCTGGAATAGTCCCAATGCTTTCTTAAATGCCACTGAGGTTCAGATTGCCAGGGCTAGCTCCTACCAGGGACTCTCTCGTTGATGATGAATACGGGAACCAGCTGGGTAAGTGCGCGTGCTTTAAGCGTGAATGAATGGACTGGAAGTTTCTGATACAGGTTGTTTTGCACTAAATGTCAATTGTAGTTCTGCCTGATCTCTTTCTGAGGTAAAATATAAAACCTAGAGTTTATTTGTGTGCTTTGGAGGACAGTAATGTATGTTTTCAAGATAAGTGTAAAGGGTGAAGCTTGGATAGCTCAAAAACCTTCCTATGCAAGGCTGAAAAGTAGGTATTTCCAGAGCAAGCCTATAACCTTGCCAAACAGCACACTGCTGTTTAGAGTAGCTTTTGTATTACTAGTTTTCTCCCTTCCAATGGGCTACGCTACTATTATGTCTTTTTGCATAATATTTACCCTATGTCTATAATCACATCTGTTAAAAGGGACGTTACCCAGCCAACAGAACTTTTGGTGGCATATGGTGCTCTTTAATTAAATGTAAGTACTCATAAAAGCATTGAGTGTGCTCTATTTTTCAGGCCTCCAGCTGTCCCCCGTGGCTCCCTTTGTTCATTTAAATGCATCATCAGAAAGTCAGAAGGCCTTCTCCCTAATATACCAAACATAAAAATGGAACCTGAAAGCATAATAATAGAAGTACATGGTATAGTTTGCAGAGTTCGGTGTATTTAAATCTTGGAGTGGAAACCTGCCTTCCCTTGTAAGTAAAGGAATCAGCTGTGTGTTTCCATGAAGAGAGAAGGTTACCTTTTACTAAAAAATAGATGTGAGAATGTTGTGAGTTGAATCATGGCTGCGATACCAGAACCTGGTAAATTGTGAGCAGTAGAATAATGTACTTGGTTTTTTTTGTTTAATTTTCTTTATTGGGCTCTTCTCTGAGCATGGAGTGATGCCATTTTCAATTCTTATTTCATCTTCTTTTGAAGTAACTGCTGTGGAAAATAGAATATTTTTGTTTTGCTCTCTAGTTTTGCAAAGAAAAAAAACTACTGAAAAATAGCATTGTTTTACTTTTTAAGGACTTCACAGATGGATCATGCAGCTTTTCTACACCAACACAGAATGCAGTGTCAGTTGAAAAGATTTTGCTGTGTCGCATTAATCCACTGCCCATTGTGGACTATACAGGCATAGTTCTGAAAGCTTTAAGTAGACTTAAATAAAAAAGTCTTTATAGCCCAAACACACAACATGACAACTGACAGTTAGTTGTACACAAAGAAATAAAAGACCTCATTAGTCAGTAAAATAAGCAACAGACTTAGCACAGTAACCATGGCTTCTGGTAGTCATCACAGCAAGCAAAGTTTTAAGAACTAGTCTGAATGAGTGAATGAATAGTCTGAATGAACAGTCTGAGGGAGTTTATAAAGTGCTTACATCTGGGTTACCTTTCATACTTAACAGAACAGTGAACCAGGAACATCATGGGTATGAGATACAGTTTGGCACTGTAAGCCTATCAGTATCTTGGTACTGATCAGAAAAAAAAGGGTCAGTGAGGTAAGATAGAGTGTGGGATACCTTGAATGGGAAAAGTACCGCAGCTAGACTTTAAAGGAAAAAGCAGCATGAGTAGGTAGATGCAAGGTGAGATACAAAAACAATGGTCTAGAAAATCACTCCTTGCAGATACATTCTGAATGGACAAGAGCAGATCAGACATGATTGTGTCTATCAAAACCAGGAATAGGATGTCATGGAAACAGATGCATGGAGATGAAAGCTTCTCACTTCAGTCCCTCACACACCCCAGGCTGCCTTGTTAGGTTTTCATGGCTTAAAGTGCAGGTTTCAGCTGTCTCAGTAATCCTACTGTCACTGGAGAAACCGTTAAGGTTAAGATGAGCTCACAGTGTTAGGCTTTCACTTTGCTGTAAAAGCATAAACAACTCAAGATTTCCTGGTATGATATTTTAGATGTCACCCTCATCCTAAGAGATTCACAAACAGAAATTTCTCTTGAAAAATGTGAATTATGGGCCACATCTAAATTGTTCTGCAAATCAAACTGAAAATTCCACCAATTTTCTGTATTGCAGACTTAATTTTCCAAAGAAGGAAAAAAGTGTTACATATGAAGCCCAATAACAATAAGGGTTCTGGGCCATCCTGAGAATAGAGATGTCAAATCCTCATTGCACTTTTCCTGATAAAATTCATCTATTACACATCGAGCATTATGAGGGAACAGGGCAGTCTTGAAGCTCATTAAAGCTTTCCAGTCTGTGGAAAAAAAACAACATTTCTTTAAAATATTTTGGAAAGTAAAACCAGAGAACTAGAGTAAAATTTATGATGGATAAACCTTTATTTATACTATTTTTTCTTGGTTTTACTTGGATAATTTTATCATCTACCATGTGATGTGCTTATTCAGCTCAACCACCAGCAGATCTTTCCATTGCAGTACAAAGAAACTGGCAGTAAATTACATACTTCAGACAACTTTTTTTTTTTTGTATATATCCCAATGGTATCAACCTACTTCACTAGCTGTAAGAAGATGCACCACAGTCAATACAAGAATTCAGAGCAATGCATGTATTTGGCAACAAGATCTGGTAAAATTGGTTTGCTTTTTTTTTTTTTTTTTTTTTTTTTCCAAGTCTTGGCTTTAAAACAGATTTAAAACAGATCTCTCTCAAGAGCTGTAGTGACTTTATCTTTCCAGCTATCCATTTTTGAATGGATACGTATCCTGTCTCAGATTATTAACTTGTGTACATATACAGTTTACAACAGGTACAAGAAGCTGAAATTCATGGCTTTGAATCATGGTATTCTCACATCAAACTATTGAGTAACTGTATTGGAACAGCAGCTATTCCTGTTACTGTTCAAAGTTGCAAAGGGCTTAGTGTCAGAATCTACCCTAAAGAGTATCAGAACATCAGTCAAATCAAGAAGCGGTGTGAAAACTTGCTGTTAGCTCCAGTTAGTTTGAACTGCTAGCTAGTTTGCATTAGCTTTCAGAGCTCTTAAATGTTTGTAACAAAAAAGTTTCAGTAAACCTTGGTATGTTTCAGTGAGATAAAAAATGTTCAGCACAGTCCTCTATCTCATGCTTTCCCAGGTCAGTTTAGCCCAACCTTGGGACAGCACTGATTTTTTCTGCAGCTATCACTTGACTGAGACATCAACTTGCATATGAAATAATCAGGTGAATTGAAAAGATGTTACATGGCCTGCTACCACTTTTCTCAGCAAATCAGATGTTTTCCATTGCAAAACAACAATTCTTAAAATTACTAACAATCTCTTTTCACTAACACATTCAAATTAGCTACATATTTCTAACATCCCTACTGAATGACATTATTGAGTATAGTTAGTTATTTAAAAACATTTTTTAAACAAAGATGGGAGGGAAACGAAGGAAACTAGAGAAGAAACTAATGTATTTTTCAGTACCCAGCACTTTTCATTATGTTTTTAATGTTATAGCTTTGTACTGAGGTCCAACTGAAATGGGGAATTCTCTGTATAAAGCAGTTAATTTCTTGCAGCATTAGGAGCAGGCAGTATAGGCCAACATTTGGAGGAGAAAGACGTATTGCTATCTCCATTCTGCATTCAGTGGAGTGATGAAGGGAGGCCAAAAATACAGGCCGAAGGTCAGCTGGGCGGACTTTGTTAGAATCAGAAATAGAAGCATAATGGCTGGAGCCCTTAGTCCCAAGACCAGCCTTGCTCTCTGACATCTCTGATTGCAGCTAAGATGTTTTTTTATAAACTGAAAAACCTCAGAAAGGTTGGTTCAGATAAGCATTCATTCTTCTGAGTGCTTATCGCAGCCTAACTCAAACCCACTGACTCCTCTAAGCCTGCAAAACAGATGTATTTCAAGAACTTTGAAAAATTTTTTTCTCTACTTTGAATTCCAGTTGGAAGCAAGTTATATGAAAATGAAAGATAACATGAGGCAAATACATTTACTTGCAAATCCCGGAATGATTTGATTTTACCGGTTTCGGTGAAAGTCACTCTGGTTCCCTTTTTTTCTCTCCCTTGTGCACTGATGAAAAATCAGATTCAATTACTTGAATGCGTACTAGAACTAAAGCAATAGATAGGAGTTTTGCATGGGCTGCATGCCTAAAATATTGCTGGCAAAGAACTCCAGTCTCCACATCTCCAAAGCAAATGAAGGACTTGTTTGTGAATGTGTTATAAAACAATTAAAATTGTATGCTTATGATAATAGATCATGTGATCAGTAAATTGTGTAGTATTTATTAAGTAGTGAGATCAGGCTTGGCAACAGAAAAGACAAAGCACTTTGTTAGCAGCACCGTGGCTTAATTCACTCTGATTTGGCTTGGGTTCTGAGAAGATTTATTCTATATTGGATGTGCCTAGAGACTGCAGGTATGAGAGCTGCTCTGAAAGTAGTGCCTCCTTTTTTATGGTATCAGCCTATGGTGTCAGAGATGGATGGTGGTATGGCAGTAGAGGTTGAACCTTGCCACCAATGTTCTGTTACATTTTGTTGCTGTGACACATGGCAGCAGAGGGGCAATCTAACAGAATGGTGTCTGACATCGAAATGCGTATGAAGCAATGGTGCATCGCTGAATTCCTCCATGTGGAAACAAATGGCACCCACTGACATTCACTGCTGCTAGTTGAACGCTTATGGAGATCAAACAGTGGATGTGAGCATAGTGAGGTGGTGGGTAGTGTGTTTCAGCAGTGATGACAGCAACATGAAAGACAAGCCACGTTCTGGATGGGCATGCACAGCTGTCACACCACAAAATGAAGAGTGTCTCAATCAGCTCATCCATGCAAACTAGTGGATTATGACCAGGGAACACCCACTATATAGTCCAGATTTGGCATCTCCTGACTTCCATCTCTTGAGGCCAATGAAAGATGGACTACATTGGCAACATTGTCCAAGCAGTAACACTATTGTACCACTGTACCACTGTAGCAGCTCTGGTTCATCAGTGGGAAAAATGCCTAGCTAATGGTAGTGACTGTGCTGAAAAATAGTGTATTACAGCTGACAATTTGCTCTATCAAACAGTGTCATTGTGCTCTCTGTATTTGTTGTAGTTTTCATTAAAATGAATAGGAGACATTACTTTTGGAGCAACCTTTGTGTTTGTGATCCACCTCTATAAGAAGTTGTAACAGGCTGGTGCTACTATTCAGTGCCAGCATCATTGAGATCTTCCCATTACAAAGACCTGAATTTCACTTTCTTCAATTCCAAAAACCTGAAATGGTTTGGGCCTAAATTTTTCTGTGCTGTACATCAGTAACAAATGGAATAGGATATAGGTAGAATAAAAATCTTCAGGAGTTCTGGCAAGGGGCAAGCAGTAAAAGCTGGAGTTCTGAAGAACAAGTGGAAAAACTTCTGCCTACGTCAGTTGTCCTCTCCCACATCTGGAATGAAACTGACATTGAGGTGCTGCAGCCATTTGGGCCATGACCTGACTCAGAATCTGAGAGACTAAATGTTTATTCTCCTTTGACTATAAATTAATTTAAGTAATAGAAATGGTTAGGTGCATGGCAACTTGTCCATATAATAACCATTTGGAAGTTAGAGCACAGCTCCACAGTTTGTTTTTCAGAATCAGGTATAATATTTAGCTGCCCCATGTGAATATACACTTAGAATATGTTACAAAAGCCAGTACATAAGAATGAAAACTCCCATGGAATTTTAATTAATCCCCATGTGTCCATTACAATAGTCTTTAATTATTACAATTATTACAATTCTGAATCTTCACTGGTAAAAGCAGTGTTTCTTAATCTTAGAATTTCTCTTAGGCCAAATGGGTACTTTGTCCACAGGTAATACACAAGCAATACACAGGTACTGTTTTGTAAATGTAGGTTTATGTGCCAAACTATACCTACACTGCTTAATCATGTCAATGCAAATTGGTCCACAGCCAAGAGTGAGGACAACTATCCTTAAGGGTAGAAGTGGGGGAGGAAGGGAAAACAGAAGAAAAAGAAAAAAAAAGATAAAATGTTATTTACTTGTAAATTAGGCAACAGAGCAGACCAATCTATTCTCTGAACAACATGGACTTTAACTATGGGAAAAATAACCAGACTTCTAAGGTGCTAAGGAGCTAAGGCTCCTGGCATTTTTTTATTACTATGTACCCATTTAGGAATTCTTTCTATTTTATTAATAGTTCTACTCTGCCCAAGCATGTAAAAAAATTATTCTTTTCTACTGCATGTTATATTTAAAAGCATCTCAATTTTTTAACTATGGAAACTGACAGGCTTTCAAGTGGTATTTCTAGTGATTAAAAAGTTGTTGCCTTTGCTCTCCAGAATATTATTAAACTAAGTTTAGGAAATTATATTCACAAGGGCTCCTGCCAGTACTTTTTTTATTAAAACTGGGAATTATCCACTATTTGGGCCATGGTAAGAATTTAATCTTCAATGCTTATAATTTAGAGCTAGTTGTTTCCTTATGTTTCCTCCCTGCATTCCATCCAAAAAAGATTTGTTTGTTATACTATTTTCATGGCTGGTGAGATTTAAAAACCACTATCTATCTCCTGCAATGAAATAGAGTTTATCTTCCCCTGTAAATTCAATACAGGTAAAATTTAATCTGTTTGGCCCTTGTTCAAAGTTCAAAGGAATCCAAAGTAGCTGCATTTATTTAGCTAGAGTAAATCCCATGCTTGGGTTGAAAAGGACCTTAAAGCCCACACAGTCCCAACCCTCTGCCATGGACAGGGCTGTCCCCCACCAGCTCAGGCTGCCCCATCCAACCTGGCCTTGAGCACCTCCAAGGGTGTGGCATCCACAGCTTCTCTGGGCAGCCCATGCCAGTGCCTCACCACCCTCTGAGTATAAAAGTTCCTTCTAATATCTGTCTTTAGATGTTCCAGCCCTCTGAGCATTTTTTCACTTTGTGACCTTCTCTGGACCTGCTCCAGATCTGAAATTATTCAAGAGCTATGCTGAGTATATCATAAATCTATGAATTCAGGAGAACCAGATTTTCTTTTCTGTTTTGACAACCTCTCATTTCAGTGCATATGTGTATAGGACTATTTCTGGATATTGACATCTAGTATGATCTGACAAATACATTAGTTTGATTCTGGCTATAGCTACTTGCATTGCTCTTTCATTTCCTTATGCTTATAAACTAGACTGAAAATTTAAGGGAAGTTACCATTACACTTACCTAAGGCAATATATTAGTCAGTATGTCTCTTAAAAAAATGTAGAAATTATTAATCAAATGGAATGAAATATTTATCACAGTTCTTACCTACTGTAAGGAAAAAGCTGTTGCTGGGGTGTCCTGGCACTTCCTCATGCTTTAATCATAATTGCTGATTTCTAAATGGTTGCAAACGTTTGTCCAAAACTCAGATTAAAGAATGTCAGAGAGCAACATCAAGGATCTTATGAGAAGATGGGGAACAATCCGTAGATGTTCCGCTGAAAATCTCCATGTTGCAAGTCATTTCTGAGTTTGTGTGCTCATTCCCTATTCTTGGCTGTGGCCTCCAAGCTTCCATTAATGCAACTTAAGAGTAAGTGTGTGTCTGGTAGGATTTAATTAGATTTTCTTCAGAAGTCAGACAGAGTAGCTAGAAGCTTTTACATATTTCATATTTTTGGAGTTTTGACATGAATCAGTTTGGGTTACAGGAAGAACAGTTGAGGCTTCAAAGGGTGCACCACACTAAAAAGTAATGACTATATTGTTAGAGGATGTGTGGGAAGTGCTGAGTCACAGCCTGAACCTCTGATTGATCACCTGAGGTGAGCAATGAGTCAGCCAGAGGAGCACAGGTGAAGGCAATTCACCTGTACTGCTGGAAGGGGTGGAGCCTGGCTCCATCTCTCCTAGACCCATTTAAGAGCTGACTGCCAGTGGGAAAGGATTTCTTCTGGAGATCCACTCTGCTGGAGTTTTGTAAGTGAGCCTAGGGTATGGCCAAGATACCGGTAAGCTTTCTATCTACTTTCTATCTATTCTCTTTTTGTTATCATAATCTGCTTTGCCTAACTCTCTTGTTTATTTTGTAATTACAACATCTTAATATTCATTGATTATACAGAGGAATAGCGCAAGTTTGTCTGGAAAATATCTGTTGTACTACAACAACTGGTATACAAACCTGGGAAGCCCTTTAAGTAGACCTGGCATATGTGCCAGAAACTATGAACAAATGTGAAAGCATTTGTTTGGAAACCAAGGGGATGCTGGGCAGTAACATATGAAAATAAAGGACCAATATGTACCTGATGTTCACAAATATTAAGAAAAAAATCCTGGCCCAGAATCGTTCCTTAGCCCCTTGCCCATTCACTACTATTTGTCTTCTTGAGTACTTTTCACTGTGGATTACATAAGGACCAGAAATAGAATCTATTTATACAGCAAGAGTTAAAGGGAAAGAGGGGAAAACAGTGTAAGGAAATTGAGCCTCAGCTTGGTCTCTTGGAATATTTGAAATATTAGTCTTAAAACATAGGCAAATAGTGTCAGTATGACTCTATTCAATTATTCAGGAGACGATATCCCAGCCAGACTCTCAAGCCCTTTGCTAGTTCAGGTTCTCTTGCTAGCAGTTTTACTTTCTTGGATCTGGAGAAGTAGTGACTGCTGCTGGCCAAGACAGCCTAATAGTTTGAGGAAGGGAAGGTTATTTCATCTCATGAAAGTCTGCTTCAGTTCAGTGTTAGCAATAGATCCTGCTGTAGGGTGCAGCAACTAGGCACAATTATTTGCCAAACCTGGTTTTTGTTTTTCCTTATACAAGCAAAAACTCCTGGCTTGTTGGCAGGCTTTGGCTCAGCTTCCCAACCTTCATTCAAAACATCCTCAACTCTCTTCTTAAACATCAGAAATGCCATGGCAAGTTCTGGAAAGCAATTCCAAGGCAGACCATTTTTCCAGGGGGCGAGATGAAGGGCAAAAGCCAGTTGTGAGATAAGCAGATGAATTGATAAGTTTGAAAGTAGCATTTCTTTCAGTTGTAGTTGTATTTCAAGGAGAACCAGATACCATTCTGTGGTTTTGGATAAAATGAGCCCCAAAACTTTCCCATCTTCTTCAGGGCTTTGTCCAATTTTCGTAGCTCTTTTTGTTTTTAAGTATTTTGCCTTTTTCATCATTTAACGTGATAGCTAGTGGAAGACTTTGTGGACTCCCTGGATACATGAGATTCTGAGATTCTTTTTTGTCCTTCCAGTTCTGCTGCAAGCTGGTCTTAGGGAAAGTGCTATCGTCAGGTACAGTTTCTACAAGTAGAAAATAGGAACTTTCCTCCGAAGGCATTTGAAGAGCTAGGAATGATGTGTGCTGTAACTGTTGTGGAAACAGCATTCGTTCTCTTTATCCATACAATTGCTCTTTGTCATTGCAGTGCTGGATATTAGCCTTGTAACTAACATCAGAACTTGAATGATGAAGTCTCGTACCTTTGTCCTCACCATGCCTTTCTAACACTTCCTCACTGTTTCTGTACTTTGACAAAGTCTCCTTTGTTTGCCTTCGAATTACCTTACTTCATGTATAGTTAGATTTCTGGGATGAGCTGTTAAAGACTTGCAGGGTATTAAATACTCTCAGCCAGTATTTGAGCCTCCATGAATTACTGTAATAAAAGTAGAGTTTAATGAATAAAAAAAATTTTGTCATGGACGCTTATAATATATTGTTTATAGATACCTTTAAAAGGAAATACAAGCCTGTTAAATAATGATGTAACTTTCTCACCTGTCACTTTTCCATTTTTTACATGTGAAGAAAGAAACAATGTTCTTGGTGCTTAATTCTTTGCCTTAGACTGATGTTAGCCATTATGCTTAGGATAGCTCATTCTTTTGGTACATCTCCTGAAGAGTAAGCAGGGTTATTCACACATAATTAAGTGGTCAAGGACTAACGTTTGTCCTATAAAAGAGATTCATTTGGTTTAATAAGCAGCTATTAGATGGATGCTTCCTGAATCAGTGAATAATCCCTTTAATTTTTTCATGACTGCAATGAGCTGAAGCTCATCATCTCAACATAAATCACGGACCTGCAGAGATCTGCTCTACTAAAAAATCTGCAATTAGAGGAAAATAGTCTGCTTCTAACAGGAGATCTAACTGGTTCTATGAGGTTTCCCTACCCAAGAGACAAAATCCTTCCTCCATCCTCTGATTCAATGGTTGACAATTGAACTACTTGGAAAGTTAGTCCTTGAAATCACATGCCTTGCCAAGATCATGTGGTAAAGCCTTTAAAACTATATTTATTACTATGGATAGTTTATTGCATTTGTACTTGCAGCAATAATTTCTCATTAAATGCTGAATCAATTTCCATTTGATTTTTTTTTTTTATTTGAATCAGTATTAGAAGCATAGGCTGACAAAAAGGCAGAATGATTATGTGAAAAGCAATTCCAATTTAAAGAATCATTGAAATACTATCATGAAACAAGAGTCAGAGTGATGCTTATTGTTCCTAGTCTGCTAACTGCACTGAAAAAATACAGGGCTGAACAAAGGACATTCCCAAAACTTTTGCTTGTCTCTAGACTGACAATTCATAGATCTCTCTCATTTTTCATTGAATTTGCTCATCCTACTCCTACGCAAGTCGGTCGTTTGGCTTCCTGGAATTCAGATGGCCCCAAACGCCATAGGATAAGTACAACAAATGTTGTCTGATTCCATGCTATACAAATGATGACGTCCCCCACTCCTTCCAAGGTTGCTGGACTACTGGAAATTCTGTAGTATCCCCTTCCATGGATTTTCTTCTGTGGAGGAAAACTGCTCTTAATTTACCCACTCATTTCACTTTGGTTCTCAGCTTTTAAGATACATTTCTCTACAGGAGATAGTTAAGCTCTGTGCATGAGGACAGGGGATCTGGGCATATTTGCTGCAGAAGATGGTGTTGCTCACTCTGCAAATCTCTGTATGAGCCAGAGGCACTGTATGGCAGAGCATGTGCGAGGGTAACGTGAATAATTCTGTTCTCTTTCAGAGGCTCCTGCTTAGAAAGGATCAGAACTCAAGTCTGCATGACCTTACAGATCCATTAGGGTACTGTCTTAGGGAAGAAATGGGTCTCATACTGTGCTCTGAAAGCTGCAAACAGGAAATTTATTGTGCTGATGCCACTATTGAGTGCCAAAAATAGCTATGGACACTTGAATTGGTGAGAATAACTTTTTCCATGAATAATATAGTGCCCTATCTTTACAAAGCTGCTGTCTATCTCCCCAGTACACATTTCCAAAGTATCTATGCTCTCACTTACCAAATTTCACCATGCATAAGAATGCATGAAATGCTTTGAAATGTGCTGTTGGTATTGTGACTTCAGGGGTTTATGTGGTTTATCAGTATTTAGGGGATAGGAAATACTGTTTCATTGCATTGATCAGATTTTCTTTAGGTACTTCTGGGCAAACAGGCCATAATGTCCAGGGCTATTTAGAAAGCTTTAGAATTGCTCTTACTCCTTAAATGAATTCTCAGAGTAGCATTAGCGCATGGGCGTTTTAGTGCTGAGGTGAGTCAGGCAGTTTACTATGAATATGTGATGAAATATAGTCTCAAAGCAAGTCTCAAATACCAAATCTATTCTGAATCGGGAGGTGATGCTACTGATACCTGGGAAGGGGGCTTTTCCAGAGAGGATCTCTCTTGCTGGGCTTTTGTCGCATGGATTCAACTATACTATACACTTTACTTGTAAGAGAGAAGCAGGAATATATTGATAAAATATAATCCATTAGCAAAGCTTAGTCATGAGTAAGACAGCAGTTTAAGATTCAAAACGGTAATGGGTGTTTCATTATTTACAGCATAAGTGCACTAATCCAGGACACCTTCCTATTGAATCATAAGGTTCAGTGTGGACCCACTTGCTTTCTAAACTCCGTGAACCACAGAGCTGTAAGCAACGTAGGTGCAGCTGAATTCACTCCTAGTCCCAAACTTGATGAATTCTTATATGTCTGAAGAATTACATTTGCACAGTCAATCTTCGACTGAATCTTAACAAAGCTTAAAGCTATGTCAGCTAAGAATCTGTATCAGCAAGGCATCCTGACACCAAGATGTAAGGGAATCTTGGTGCAGGTGTAACATCAAGAGATGTCCTCCTCAAGAGGAGAACCTGTCTTGTAGCCAGCTACCGTACAGCAGAGAGCTCTTAGCTAGTCACTGTTCATTGGATAAGATGATTAGCTGATACAGTATTTAAGCACGGGCTCAATTGGCACCTCTTGAACTGAGTGTCTGCTATCAGTTCCTTGAGCACTGAGTTTGAGACAATATTGTGAAAGTCCTGAGCAAGGTCTTTGGGATGTCACTATCTGTCTGTACCCAAGGCCTTGGGAATAACAGCCAGGCTGAAGGCGGAAGCTCGGGGCAGAGAGAGCACACCACCACAGCTTTGTGTCACAGAAACTGTTCTGAACTGGACCTATGTCTGTAGAGCTGTATGTTGACTAAACAAGAAGGGCTGAACGAACAGTTTGAATGTATGGTGCCAAGCCACAGTCTCCAAGATGGGGACAAGCACAGCCAGGGGTGGAGAAGCTCCTGTTGCCAGCCAGCTGCCTGAGGGGGCTGTCCCATTAGGCCAGTGCAGTGCTCTTACAGCTGCTGTTCATCTTAGCAGATGATGCTGGGGGCACAGTGCACAGTACAGGTTTGTGTTTCAAGCTGCTGACTTATTTTCAAGAGATCTCAGTACAAGTGTGGCTACTTGACAATACTGAGATGTCAACCTTCTAAGCTAGCTTTTATAATGAATTATTAAATTAGCGTAAAGCAGTGCTAAAAAAAGCTGCTCTTGGATTAAATACACGCAGCTGTTTAGCCTGTTTGTTATCCAGTTTTCCCTGTGGTATCTGGCAATCAGTATAAAAAGGCATCCTTGAAATTGAATTATTTCTAGGGCTGTTATTTGCAAGAGCATCTGGATGATCGGGTAAAAAAAAGATGTAAAATGAACATTGCTTAGATATTGCAGTGCTTATTAAAAGATAATTGCTTTCTAGAGATGTGTTTCTGGTTGACATAATCTTGAAAAATCTTCAGAAGACAATAGATGTAGAGAATAACACATGTAGAGAATAGAGTATGTGACATAACATTTCCTCCCAAACTACTCTTGTATGTAGCGAGAGTACTGTTTTAGGTTACCAATTCCAACTAGTTTCCATGGAATTTAGAGTTCAGTTTACATTCATGACTGCTCAAAGCTATCCTGAGGAATTGAAATAAAGGAGTAGCCAGACTTGAAAGCTGTTTCAGAAACTAAACAGAAAATATTAAGATACCTATGGCTTGTGCTTCTGTCACTTGCTATTATTAAACTCACATGGCCTCTGGTTTTGAAATCTCAGGGTAACTTTTCCTCTACAGAGTGGTACCTTGAAATGTAAATGTGTTTTCTGAAATGCATTTTTTTTTTATCATTTCTAAGATACTCCTGATCTTATATTTATTTCTGCTTTCAAAACAAACAAACAAAAACCATGAAAACCAAACATGATCTTTGTCCTTACAGTAGCAGTTTAAAAACTAGAAAAAAGAAACCAGCCAACAGGCAAACTTTTCCATAACAGTGGAGCTGATGTAAATGCCATAGTGCCCATTCAGAAATGAAAAGTTTTGAAGGCATTATGAGATAAAAGGCCTTTTTTCTTTTTCTTTTTTTTTTTTTTTTTTGATACACTTTAAAAATGCAATGGTCTCTGTACTAAAACAGGGTTAGCTGGCAGCAAGTGTGTAAGTGGCACACCATTGCTTCAACTCCTTTCCAGGGACAAACAGAGCACAGGTAGACCTGGTCTTCACAAAGGGGGTACCCCTTGCAGTCCCTGCTATGCTGACTTGGTATCCAGGGACCATCCTATGAAGTGCCCCCTCTCAGGGAGGCAGGAGGCTCTGCCTTACTGAAGCAATCAGATGCTGTGAAGCCAGCATTCAGTGTATATTAACACAATTCACTTGGAGGGTTCAGTTTTGAGCAGATCGCAGAGCAGTTGGCCAGCACGCTATATAGGAATTTGCACTGTGCTGTGAGCATCCCTAAAAGGCCAGTAGGGTTTCAAACTTTAAAAAGCCTCATGCTATTAGAAAACAAGGCATGACTGTTAACATTTTATAGAATATTCTCTTGACTGGGGAAGAGATAACCGAAATAAAAGATTCATAGCCTCTTTGCCTTTTGGAGGACTGACCCCTTATTTGATTTCAGCCAACTCAGTAGGTTTTTGTGTTGCAGTAAACTCTATATATTCTTCTAGGTCCATAGGAAGGTGATCTCCATGACCTCTAAGGTGACCTCTCAACTCTGCTCCTTATGAGCAACTTCTTTGCTAAAGTCTCTCCTTCCACTGCCTTGCTGTTCCCACCTCTATGGCACTCTCAGGTCTTTCTCTATGCAGCTCGCTTGCCTCTCAAAGCAGAATCATCCCTATTCCTTCCAGAGATTTCACATAATACTTTTCCTCTCCCTAAGGAAAGGACTAGGAATGCACAACCAACTACATACCATCTGCCAAAGCACTGAAACCACCATGGCTTCACTCAGGTTACATCAGAGTTGGCAGTGGGGCAGCTTGCAAGCTGTCCCCTTCTTTGCAGTGGGAGGCTGTCTACGCCACTGCTCTAACTGCTCTGTGTTCACTCAGCAAACTCAGCTATTGTCCCCAAGACGTAATCCTCTGAAGAAAGTGAAAATGATGTGCGGGCATCTCGAAAAGAAACTGGAAGGAATAAGGCAAGCTTACTTGAATTGAGTGTAAAGGCTGACCTTATTACCCTAAAAGAAAGTCCTGTGTCTTCCTCTTTTTGTCCTGTTTCACTGCAGCACTCAGGAGCATTGTTTGCCCACCCTGTGATCAGGGTAACCTTGATCCCAGCTAATGATGCTGGTGATTCCTTTCACCACTTGTGTAACTCATTGTTTTTGAGGTCTGAATTGGAGACAGTAGTGTCTTTTCTAGATCCTACTGAACTCTGGGTGAGCAGAAGGGTGCTTCTGTTACACAGGTAGAGGGATAGGGCTGTCAGTGTCCTAGTCTTATCTGAGGTGTCGTGACAAAAGTCCTAGGACAGCTATTAACACAAGGCTTCATGCATTCCCATGGTTGATATTCCCTCAATCACCAGGAATTTCAGTGTATGTTTGAATTAGTTGGAAATATCCATTAACTCAAAGGAATTATAAGGATGAAATTTGCACTTATATTATCTCTTTAAGGTCCAAAATATAAGAAACTCCCTTATTAGCTACTTGACTTGAGTTTTTTAGCCTAGATAAATATTACTTGTGTCAATCAAAAAAGGCAATGAAAACTCTGTAATCTCAAGTGATACTACTTGCATTTTGTGGGTATGATGCAGCTCTTCATGCATTATCTTGAGTACAGAAATGCAGTTAAGAACTTTTGATCCTCCATCATTTCTTCATAGATTTCCCCCTTGAGCTGATTCAGCTGCCCGTAAGTCTGAACTAGAGATCGGATTGCTGAGATCTGTGGAGCTTAATTTTTTTTTTTAAATCAAAACTGTAATTTATTTTGTTTTTCAATATGGTGGAGATGAAACAATTAGTGTTTAACTTTGGGCAGCAAAGAGTACACAGGAGGCACGAAGTTCTGCTACCAAAGAAAAGGTGCTTAAAACTATTTGTGTTTACAAGTTTCCCTGATCTTAAAAGAGAGATGGAGGGAAAGACAGAATGTAGCACAGCATGGTGCATGGTGTACTGAGTCACATCCAGACTCAATATCTTGTCTTGGGGGGGGTATCAACCTCTGAAGTCTTAAAAGGACTATATAATCACTGCATTTCTAGTTATACCTCTCCATCGTATTCCCAGGTGTCTGGGTTAGGGCTGGACATGCTTTCCAAGTTAACCCACAGAGACTTTTGAAAGTCAAAATGATATATGGAAAGGCAGAAGTCAAAGTAACAAACCTTTCCCACCAGCTGCTTCAGTTTCAAACTGATGAAATGGAAGATAATGAACATTTCTGGATTGCTTATAATTAGTGTAGAAATTCTGATAGACTACCTCAGCAAATGCATCTCATTTCCAGCTTAACAGCATTTTGAAAGCTGTCACATACTTTCTTTTGAATGGCGACACCCCCTCTCAAACTGAAATGCGTGAAAATGCCTTCCTTCCACCTCCCTCCCTCCCCCACCAGCCTCCCAGTGCCACCAGCAAGGGTTGCAAGCAATCCCATTGTCATGCTGCCAAAGTAAATTAACGTGATCCACAATTTTCCATAACTATTTGAAATTAAAGCAGTTGGTAATTAAAGTAATCCTTGCTCCCTAGTGACATATTCAGCTTGACAAAACAGAAGTAACGTGACAGAAGCAGAACCTGTCTGCTTTATTTACTTGCTGCTCCAGTGCCTTGTTCTGCTGAGTAACTGATCTCTCATTGAATTACAGAAGAGCAACCAAGTTAAATTAGAGTGGTTATTCATGGTGAAAGTGTTAATGTGAAAGTAACTGCTCTGATAGCCCATAAAATAGAATCCATGTACTTCAAGATCTGTCCTGCCTCTCCTGGGTCTTTGGTTGATCTTGCTGTGGTTTTTAGGGAAGACAAGGAGTATTGAAATTCAGTGACTGGCCTGAGTCTGCTTGGTGCCTTGATGTGACAATTTCACTGGAAAAAAGAAGTCTCAGCATTGCTGAGACCACAGTACCACAATAAGGTCTCTGGGAGGCCAAAAAAGCACTTTACTAAGACCCATATTCTTTGCAGCTGGAAGACTGTAACCTGGAGAGGTACTGTTCAAAACCAGACAATCCGCATGGTACAAAGCAGATTACCTTGAAGCCCCCTCTGCTCATTTTACACAGCTTGGGAAAAGGTACGTTTAAACAGAGGAGCCAGTTAAAACTGGAGCAAGATAGTGGCTTCAGTTCTCTGGACTAGGCTAAGTAGGTCCTAGCAGAGTTATGCCTTCTGTAGGATATTCTCCAGGAGAATTGATTTGCCACTGTTTTCAGGCTGGGGACACCTTCCTCTTCCCTGCTGGACCAGCTTTGCTTGCATTTCATGTTAGATATTGGGCCTTGTCTCTATCTTTTTCCAGGCTCTGGAAAGCCAGCACTGTAGAACAAATGTAAATTGGGCCACTTGCTTCCTAGGGATTGATTTGATAGAAAGAATGCATTATTTTACAAGCAAAAATCTTAGTTTGAATAATAGCCCAAATGCACAATAAATTAATGGAAGAAGAAGAATAGTCTTTTTGAGTTGTGAGATTACTGTCTTCTTCACTCATCCTCCCAAACAAGAATGATGATATCTGTATCCTATATGCTTTTGAATTGTTCCAGTGGCATAAACGTGTGTTGCTGTTATCAAATGCAACTTGAAACGCTCTTTGTCCTAAAAGGATACTGTGTGAATCAGAACAAAATAACAATTTGAGGTGAAAGATGGAAAAAAACCTTGCTGGTTAGTAAAATCTTAGCAAAAAAAATTGCTCAGAAAATCTTTGGAAGGTGGAAATGGAAAGAAAACAAACTTGACTGGAGAAGTGAGTCTGGGGAAGTATGAAAGAATAAAGAACTAAGAATAAAGAACTAAGCTGTGATGACAGCAGAGATGAGGATGGGATTGCATTGATGGGACTGTCTAAAATGAATGTTGAAGAAAAAAACTTGATGCTTAGCATTGAGGCCCTGGGTGCTAAAGGAGCAATGACATGAAGGAGGAGGAAAGGAAGTTCATTTGAACTTCAACATAGTTTGGATCGAGATGAACACAAATAATCCTTTCCACCTCAGTGGTGTTTACAAAAATGGTATGGCAGAGAGGGCAAAAGCCTCATGATTGCACCACTTCATCTCACGGTCCACTCAGCCACCCCCCTTTTGTATGATTGTAGCAGGGCACTTACCCTCTATGTGCTTCTCCCTGTCTGCTGTGAAATGAGAGTAATAAATTCCTAAGGGTAGGAAAGGCATATGTGGATGCATACTTCAAATCTTATGAAGCACTCAGACACAGTAATTTGCTCTCTGCGACTAAAATTCCTGTACTGATTTCTCTGTTTGCTAATTGGAGTCAAGGCATCATTATTTACTCATGAAAACTAAGTGGAAAATACAGTTTCACACTCTGGATATGCAGCTCCATAAAGACAAGAAGCTTAATTTCAAAGGCTAAACTATGACCTGCTGATATACCTGGGGAAAGAACAGCTACTATTGTAAAAAAAAAAAAAAGATATTTTGTTGCCATAGAAACCTCTACAACATGGGGTGTTTCATAAGTGAGTAGTATAGAAGGAAAAGTATGGAAAAACATTTTATAATACAAGACATGGTCTTCCTGTTTGTACATGTGGACGGAAAGAAAAACATTTTCAAGGAAAGTGTTGTTATGTTGTTTTGTTCTCTCATGCTACGTCTTCTGAGTTTGACAAAGGAGAAGAGCCAGTTCCACTTCGATTGCAAGCAGTATCCTGTGATTCTCTCTCAGGGATTCTTGAGAAACCTTTAAATTACTTAATATTCGGTCTCTTTGTTCAGAGTTCCTAAATTATTTAAATGACATGAAGAAAAATACAATTTAAGCTGCTTCTATATGTGCAGGTGCCTGGACAGCAAAGCTCAGCTAGAAAAAAAGCACAAATGTGAGAGTTTAGGTTTTCTATAAAATGCACCCGGTGCAACTTCATGCATACACAGGTGTGACTATGTTGGGAGAGCAGTTCAAGCAAGCACAGTAAGCCAAAAGAAACCCCTTCTTTCCTCTACTACCCTAGGTAAAAATTCTGTGTGAATTGTGAGATAGGCTGATTTGTCTACTTCTCAATCTTCCTAACATCCAACCTGAATCTCCCCTGGTGAAAATTAAGGCCATTCTCACTCATCCTATCACTATTACCTGGGAGAAGAGGGCAATGTGCGCTTCGCCATAGCCTCCTTTCAGGTAGTTATAGAGATCAATAAGGCCACCCCTCAGCATCCTCCTCCAGACTAAACAATCCCACCTCCCTCAGCTGCTCCCCATAACACTTGTGCTCCAGATCCCTCACCAGTTTCTTTTGTCCTTCGCTGAACACGCTTCAGGGTCTCAATGACTTTCATGTACTGAGAGGCCCAACGTCTGTTTGTCAAGGGTAGTACAGGAGGCAAGCAGCACTTTCTCATGGTTGTAAATGACTGAGTTAAAATTTCCTCCCTAATATCGGCTAATGTGTGCTACCAAACTGTTTGTGTCACAGCTGGAAATTGTGTTTTTCTTCAGCTGTTCATCTCCTGGCCTTGATGTTGGGAAGGGACTACAGCTATTCAAGCACCACCAAAGCTTAAGGTGTGTTGGGAGCCAAAACCCGGCTGAAAATCAGATTATCTGCAGGCTTAACAGGGAGGTCAAATGTATTTCCTTGGCTGAATTCCCATGTTTGCTGAAAGCCAGGCAGATTACTCAGGACATGAATTGCAGCCCTGAATACAGGTATTCTTTTTTTGCTTCCTAACACTCAAGGGCAGTTGTTTGTCATTATTTTTGCCTTTTTTATGTGTTGGAAACTCTTCCAAACACTGTGTTAGCATATTTCAGTTCATAGAGAGCTCGCAAACCTCACTTTGTCCCTGGTTTTTCTGCATTTTTTTCTTGCGCCAATTAAATTTTATTCTGACTTTGGCATTTTCAAGATGTTTTCTGTTACTTGCCTGGATAAACAGAACAGAGTTTAACTCTTGCTTTATGTGTTATCATGATGCTCAACAGTCCACAGTCCATTTCCTTATAAATGCTTAAGTAGATTTTGATGTAATTAGCTAAGTAAGCATATGGCAAAAAAGCACAACCAGTGTGCTTGCTTATAAAAAGCAGGCCAAAGCTTGATTTAAATCAGAATGCACATGATTTGCTCTGAAACTATTAAAATGCCTATTTCTGATGCCTATATTTCCATGACTTAGTATCTTCAATTTCTTTTGGCATGTTAGGTTAGGATACAGTAACATATGCAGAAAATAGGATATTTTCTTTCACTTGCATATAGGCAGTATTTTCCTGTCCCATTCATGCCTTCTTATGGCAAAGTGTGGAAGTACCTGGCCACCTTGTAATGTTCTGGATATTCCTGATGATCTTAAAGTAGAAGTATGGTTTACTGGGCTAAGGTCCACGCAGCCACCCGTTGCTGTCACAGGAATAATGATTTATGTTACAAGTCTCATCCCTGAGGAACATCTGTGAGCATCTGTCACAGACTGGGTCCTAATTAACAGGAACCACAACCAGCCTTCTTGGAAATGGTTATAATTAGTGCTGCTGGAGGGACTGGCCCCTCTGCTGATGAACTCCGTGCTAGTAAACCATGGCTCTTGATGAGGAGCAAATGCTTTGCACTGGGAAGCACAGCTTCAGCAGAGGAAATCTAAGCATTTTTAACACACAAATCATGGCAATATTAAACAATCTTGCAGACAGTCTATCATACAAAGAAGTATGGTTTATAACATTTCTATGTGCTTTGGCACAGTGTCTCAGATTTTAGACATCTTAAAGGTTGCGAGAAAAATGTTTTTTTTTTCCTCTCAACTGTATCATTTCACTGAACGAAAAATAAGTTTCCACTGAGAGAAGCCCTCTCCCAGATCTTAAATGGAGGTGGTGATTGTAGGGTACCTGCTGTAGCAAGGGAGTTGAACTCAGTGATCTCTCCAGGTCCCTTCCAACCCCTACAATTCTATGATTCTGTGACTATCCAAATGCTATCTGAGGGCAAACTGCTGCAGGTTCAGAGTGACTGGGTTGTCTCTTGGGCTGCCTGAGAGAGAAGCTGGCTGATGCCTTTAGAGAAGAGTGAGTGACTGGGATGGAGAGAAATGAAAGGCAGCAGTACTCATGCTAAATGGCCAAGAAGAATCTATTTTAATTGATCTTCATGTACAAAAGTCATTTTATCATTTTGCAAAGACCTGGACTGGTGATGCAAAGTGCTCCTGGGAAGGAAGGAGAGCAGGCTACATCTCTGACTTTGCAGAAGACCACTTATAGCTTTGTGTTTCTGAGGAAGAATGTTATCAAATTAGTTGTCTATTTTTACACCAGTATCAGTATAAGAAATGCAGTTAGAGTGGCATTTAAATCACTTTTAATTTCGTTATCCTACTGATCTGCATGAATTTGCATGGTGTTTGAAGATATTTTTGCTTTTTCTTAGTGCCACTCTTCCTTTGCTTACTCGAAACAGGCATTGTGCAAGATTTCTGTACTTAAATCCCCTTGAGGTGAAAGCTCAATAGAAATCTGAACTGTGATATCTTTGCGCATGAAGAAAATACACTCATTTATTTATATTAGTGTCAAACTTGTCTACTGCACTTTTTTTCTTCATCTTAATTGAATGTTCCTGCGGTAGCAGACAAGGCATGTGTTTAAATAGGAAGGACTAATTGGAAGGAGCTGTCAGGTTAACAGACATTTAGCTGAATAGATTGCACTTCAGTTGGAAAATTTCCGCAGGATAAGTCTGAAGAGTTTATAGAGGTTTATGATGGATGCTGGAGGAAGAGGGCAGGAAGATACCTGTTTGGAAATGTGTAAGGCTGCTATGTAATTACAATGTATCTTTTCATCTAGAATGAATTGAATACTGGATAGATGAGTTCCTTGCAGGTTATTGAGGACTTGACAGTTTCTTTGTTACTTTATTTCAGCATCTCTTTAACCCTTCTGCGGCCTGCACGCAGGATTTTGTTTATTTCTTGTGTCACTACTGGAATAACAGGCAGAGGAAGATACATTCTCCATCTGCTATGTTTCATTGCTGCAAAGCTGGGAAGGCTTGTTCCTACTGGCAGTTTACTGGAAAATATCTAACACTAGACCAAGTATGTAAACACAGGATTACTCATGCAATTCTTGACTAAATTCCTAGAGAATATAATGAGCTGCTTCTAATGTTAATATGTTCTTTCTTAAACTCAAATATCTTATTTATTTCTCCCAAGATTATGTCTTTACTATGTTTTCACATTAATCTCTAAGGTTTAATCTCTTAATAACAAATGTCTAAACACTCTTCAAGCCTAGCCTAATAAAAATGGTGGCATTGATGAGGCCTGTCAGTTGGGATGGCTCAGCTGCTTGCTGCTCTGCATGCTGTCTAGCTGTTTAAAGGCTACATCCAGCACAGGGATCTTTAGTGCTGATGCTTGTGCAGTGCCTGAGCTCGGCAGTGCAGCTGTGGGATCCACTGGGAATTAGTCATGCATAGTCCCAAAGGACTAAGAGAAATGTCCTAGAAACCCAAGGGAAGCTGCAGGGAAGCACCCATTGCTGATCTTTGGGGCAGCCAGGGCAACTATTCCCTACTGATGTATTTGCTAGTCACAGCCAAAGCGCTCAAAGCCTGGGATGCCCCTCACATCAGGAGCCATGTGAAGTGCTTGGGCTTCCCTGTGTGCGGTAATTGACCCTTAGGTGATGCTCCTGTGTAGTCTGCATAAGATGTGCATTTTAGTGATATGTACAGGAAGATATTTAACCTATATTTAGCTTTCATTTTATACCACTATTTGTAAGTAATGAGCTGCTCTCTGAATAAACAGAATGAACATGCAGTTTTCCAACACTTTACAGGAAGAATGTCTTTGAGAAAAAACTGTTACCTGGATTGCTCTGAAATGAGCAAAAGCCATTTTTTTTCTCTGAGCCACCTATGTGCACCGCCACATCCAGCCCTTACTCCAGCTATAGACGGCCCAGTTGCATAGCTCTCTCTCTTGCTCAAAGAAGTTTATTCTGATTATTCAGAAGTTTTCCGAAGTTTGCTTAGGCACATCCAATGGACAAAGACTTCACTGCCATATTTGCATTAGTAAATTCATCCTGTGATCCTTATAACATTTTCATTTATCTGGATAGATGTAATGCATTTGCACTAAAAAGCTAACTTTTTTTTTTTTTTTTTTTTTTTTTTTTTTTAGAATGCATGCAACTATTTTATACTCCAGGCAGTCTCATCTGCAGAGTAGAATCATGGAATCATTAAGACTGGAAAAGACTAGAAAAGAAATTCTTCCTAATATCCAGTAAGCCAGATGTAAATTCCTGTTCCAGAAACACATCTGTGTTTATTTCTTCGTAGATCTAATGGAAAATTATATTTGATGTGACCCTATGATCGGTACCACTGTCTCTCTATTTACAGGCAAAGTTAACGTAAATCTGAAAAAGTGAAAATACCTGATTCAGATGGATACATAATACTGTTGCTATCTAACATTTCCCTTGTTGATTTTCCTGCTGCCTGGTAAAGTTCATATGCTTACAAAAAGAGTTCAGTGATTGACTCATGATACTGCTGCCACGGTTTAATAAAGAGCTGAATTGAACTTTTTCACAATTACATTGTAGCAGGAAGCGGTGAGTATTTTTCCTCCCATTAAATTACAATGGAAAGGCATCAACCTATTGGAAATCTCAGCTTCCACTCAGTAATTCTGAATTAATTATCAGTATCGTTGGCTCCAGCTCAGCAAACCATGCCTGTTGAGCAAGACATTGAAATCAGATAGTCTTAAATTTAATTATGAGGTTAAGCCCTCTTTCTCCTTTCCGTAGTTTTTAGCATATACTTCTTGTCACTCTGAATAGAGCCTTACTGATTTATACATATTTAAAGGTTTGCTCTGTTGTGAACTTGTTTCCTATTTAGCATCGAAATAGATAACATTAATTTTTATTTTAATTTGCAAAACCTTAACCTGATTGACTTTTTTGCTCTTCTGCAGGCACCAGAGTTGATTGGTCGAGTGATGATCGAAAATGGTAGTGTTGAATTTCTCCACTTGGTGGCACTAAGAAATAACGCAACTGCCCTTGTAACGAGGCTGTGAAATGTGGCCAGGTGGTTGGGGATAACTGAGCACAGTGACCCTGGGAAAGGAAGACATCAAGTGAGCAGAAATCCCATCACTGCTTTGCTTATCAGAAGTGTTATAAGTTTTCAGCAGGGAGCACACCAGTTGGGATATTATCTCTGCTCTAGGACATGCAGAGCAAATCTCTTCCCATGTTGTTGAGTCTGATGACAGATGTTTTGCACTTCTCTTACATTTGCTACTTGCTTCAGAGTGAGGTGTACCTAGGAGCAATTTTGCTGGAGTCTGGGAGGAGGGAGCCACAAAGCCTTCATCTCCAATGCTTCATTTCAGGCACCATTGGAGAGTTTCTCTTGGACAAGGAGATTTGCATGAATCTCCCTGGGGAGGCCCTCAATATAAATATTATTGCCTGCTTGGGAGAAGAGATGCAGTAGAGCCATGTAAGGAATAAACTTTCTCTGAGGGGATGGCTTTACTGACTTACAACCACTGCTAGCACAGAAAATGAACAAACTGGACCTAGCATTTATCCAGGTTCTTTTGCTTCTTGGTTAATAATACCCAGTAAAGGTCAAGTACATATGAACGGATTTCATTTGTGGTTACATTCCTGCTCTCTGGTGCAGCTCCTGCTTTGGACCTGCACTGAAATACTTTTTTTTTCTCTCCTTTTGCACAAGCTTTTTCTGGCTAGGGTTGTTTATTCAGAACTGAAAGCTTTTTTTCTGCCTGTATTTTTTTTCCCTTATCAGTTCTTTCCGTAGTGTGCCTATGAGTCCCATTAAATCCCCTTTCAGAACAAACATACAAAAAATGATAATAATTAGCCTCTGCCTTTTAAACAAGGAGAAGTTTTCAGAGCTAAAAAGGCTCTTCTGACAAAAAGGGAACAGACATTTGAAAAACAGTGCTCTTGTATATTTTCCCTGTATTTCCAGGACTAAGGCTATGCCTGTGCTAGCAAGCAGTATGGTTGAGTAGGAGCGAATCTGCAGCAGCAAAGCAGCCAGTGCTGAGGGCTCAGTGTGCACCTATCTATATTTTTTAGGGAGTGATCTCAGGCTTGTGTCTGCCTTGGGTAAGAGGGGCAGCGGAGGCTGGATCACCACTGGAAGAAGATGCTCCAGCAATGTGAGCAGGAGACTGGTGTATGCAGAGCACTGGAACATCCTCTACAGGTACGGGCTCTTGAGTTTCTGTTCAAGCTCTATGTTGTGCCTCTCTGGCTGTGAGAAAAGCAATGGAATTGTGAATTGCTGCTATCAGAATATGTGAAGATAATGAAGTGGGCTGGACAGGAAGTTTATTACTGATAGCAATTATTCTTCATCAACGATTTAAACATATCTGTGGTAGCTGGAAGGCGGCATAACAATATAAATCAGTGTCTTGCTGAGTTAATATTTCCTGTCCAGGACGATGGTGCTCACAAAAAGCACCACAAGCACTGCTGGCAGTACCACAGTGGGAGGCAGGTTTTTGTATTTTGGATGTTTTGTCTAGAAATTGGAAGAGACAGAGTTGGGATTGCAGCATTGGCAGAGTGGAAGGACAAAACAGATATCCTATGGAGTTTACTTTGGAGCAAACACAGATGATTAAAAATATCCCAAACCAACATGGATGTGAGAAAAAAGTGGTAGCAGAGTGAGAAGACTGACTGTAAGGTAAACCACAGAAATCAGTTTCTGCCATCCTGAGCTTGAAAGTTGTGGGAATTTCCACCTTTATGGATAAGTGCATGGTCATACTTGCACAACATAGACCTGATCCAAAAACAGTGATTGTAAATGCCCCAAGTAGAGACTCAAATGAGTCTCTACAGGAGCAGCCATTATCACTTGGTTATTACAACACCTGGCAAGCTGGAACTGAGCCTGCAGCAACTTTTAATTTTTGCAATATGTATGTTTGATGCTAAATAAAAACAATCAGATCAATATTATTCTGCTAACAAGCAATAATTGAGTGAAAAACATTCTTGCAAGAGCTCTTCATTCTTTATGAGATTTAGTATAGTTAATGCTTATTACTCTATTCATTTGTGGGCTTTCCATAACCCACTGTAATTAACAATATCCGTAATATGTATTTTGTCAGAAAGACAGCTGGAATATAGTCATGAATGTCTGACTCCTATGTTGATTTCTGGACTCTCAGTGTGTGGTTCCTAAAGATTATCAGAAGCTCATTTTTTGAGTTTTACGACAATATCACTGAGGCTATATTGCTGTCAGCAGCAAACACCAGCTAAGAAAAAATGACCTTTAAGAAAAGACCTTTAAGACATTGCTTAATGCATGCTGCTGACACTTTGGAAAGTAGCCAACATGTTGCAAAAATGGCCCTTTAAAAACAAAACCTTGAGAAAAATATCCATTTTAATCTCTCACTCAGCAAAAGCAAAATTGCTGAAATGTATTCCTCTACCGTGCTCATGAAGTAGCAGGTTTACTTGGTCATAAACAATAGCTGAAGCAATCACTTTGCCTAACACCATGTTAATAGCACAAACTGTCTTTAATAGTCAAAGGCAGTGAAACAGCAGGAGGGCTGACTTAAGACTGCATATTCCTTTTTAAAGCACAGAGCCATTAAAGGCAATGGTTATTAGGCAATATCTTCAGCGCAAAAAGAGAAAACAAAATAATTTAAAAACTTTCTAACATTTGATGCTCACTGAGCACGAAATTTTATCTCACGTATTTGGGCTGTGACTTTCTCTGGTGACATGCTTCTTGTTTACATGTGATTTAAGTCTCATTTTTGGGGGGAAACTGTATGTGTGAATTCTCTTTGCGTAAACTTCAAAACATTTTCATATGTCAGAGGGGTTCATATCATTGTTCGATCATACAAAAATTAGAAGTTGATCACCAAAAAAGATGTTTGCTACATGAATTCCCTTCCTCTTTTTTGTTAATAGTGATGGAAATGGGCTCCTAAAATTTTCAAGAAATTAAAATTACAAATTATACCCAATCTCCTTTAGTGCAAATCTAGCATGATCATTAATCAATGTGAGAAACTGAGGGTGGTCACTCTTGCACTTGTACAAATAAGAGATGTGAGCAGGTACAGACCTTCTTTATAGTGAGAGCCAGAAATGATGGAGTAGTCTGTAGACAGAATTACTATAGAGAACACATTAACATAAGATTTTTTTTTTTTTCCAGATAATTAATAACCATGTAAAGGTTAATGCTAAAATCAACTCTTGGAAAATGCCATAGGTAATTGTTGTGAACTTACCAACATTAATTATACCTCATATAATTCTCTACAGAGCATCCAAATAACAGGTGAAAAACTAGGAACTTAACATCCTAAATCTCTGCCAAAAGCTCTATCACAATGGCACTGGTTCCAAAGGTAACAGAATCTTCGATACTTCAGGAGTGAAATGTGTCAATATTTTAAAACAGTCACTAATACAAGCAAGTAGAGGTCACTAAGTCTAAACTCCATTCTACCAAAGCTTGATGAAACCATAATAATATAAAGAACATATTTATGCAGTGGCATAGAAGATTAGTAAAATAAATTTGAGAGTTTCAGATGAGTACGTGTTGCATGAGTAGTTAATGCTCTTGGAGAGGGAGCAAATACAGATATGATGACATTTTTGACTATAGAAAATCTGAGTAATCAAAACTAAAATTGATTGCAAACTGTCTCAGAATTGCCATGCAAGAATAAAAGACTGGGTTAAAAAAAAGACAGATGAAACTTAAAGGGATAAGACAGAGGGAGTGAATGATGCATTCATGATGACAGACCTTGTTAGCCATTGCCAATCAAAAAAGAAATCTTGTCGTCATTGCGGGAGCTTCTGAAAACATCATCCCATTATTCAGAATTAGCCAAAAGAACAAAGTCCTAGAATCATTAGCAAAAAAAGAAAAAGGCAGAAATAGGAAATCCCTCTAAGCCAGTATTGAAATCTCATACATTGCTTGTATCTTGAGTGTTGTATACAATTTTGGTTGCTTTCCTTTCTGAGAAGATGGAGGAAAAGCGTAAAGAAGGAGGTGAAGGTGAATAGAGTTAGGGAATTTCTTCAGCAGATGCTGCAGATTGGATGTTTTCATCAGAGAGAAGAAGACTGAGAGGGAATAAGTCTTAGATTTATAAAATCAAGATTAGTATGAAGAATGTGAGCAGGAAAGTATGCACTGTTCTTTGCAGCACAAAGGACATTAAATTAAACAGTTTGGAAGACAATTTAGAAAAAAGTGGTTGAAGCATTTTCCAGGCAGTGTTAGTAAACTGCTGACAGGAGGCTTTGAAAGCCAAGAGGTTAAGTGAGTTCAGGAAAATGATTAGTTAAATTGATGGAATAAGATTTGTTAGACACTTAAATACAATATAGTCATGATAGAGTCTTCAATTTAGGAAGTCCCTGAACAGGGGCTAACTACGGGCTAGATGATGTGGATATATTACCACATATTCACCCTTCCCTTGTAATCCCTTGTTTTATAATGTGCTACTCCCCTCAGAATCTTCCCCTTGACAGTAGGCTACAAACAGACCTTCCAGTGAAACTCATATGGTACTTGCTGCTTTTTTTTGTTGTTGTTTAACTGAGAGTAGCCAGTAATTCAGACTTCTATTTATTTGTCTCAGTAGCTTTCTTTAGGTTGCACTTATGTGGTCATTTCCATTCATCTAAGACTGAGTAGCTGTAATATTTTTGTAATATTATACATATATTTGATAAGAGTACCCAAGAGAATCTTTCTATTGCTTTAGGACAAGGCTGAACTCATCCATATTTTTATTCTTATCACTTTTTCTAGTACATTAACATATTGGCATAGCTTTATCTGAAGATACACAGCAATGTAGATTTCATCTTTGAGTCTAAAATTCATTGAGAAACCTGCCTTTTGGGCAACTAGAAAATTTAGCATTTGCCCTCCATCCTTTGAAGGTTTTTTGTCTGTTACTGAAGACAACATTCATGTCCCGCAATTTCTACATTTACGTTCCATGCAGTTCAAATCAAGCTACTTATTAGTGCTTTGTACTGTGCTAGATGTTAGGATGCAACTATCAGCATAATAAATACAGTTATCTGCGTGCATGCATTTATCATACTGATGGATCATTACAACTGAAATGTGAACCTTTATTTTTAGGCATTACTGAATCCAATGTTTCTTTGCATTTCAGTCTTAGGTTTATGATGGAAAAGAACTAAATTCAGTCAGCACATGCAAGGAGCACTGATCCTTGGCTCCCAGCTTTTAGCAAAACAGATGAAATTAATGAATGAATCCAAGTAATCCAAAATCGTACAAAATTAGGCAAGGGGATTTGAAGCCTTGCCTTGATTCTCCTGTCTCATCTGTGATCTGAATGTAATATTTTTTGTCACCATACTTCACTGTACATTTTCAGTCTTCAGAAAAAAGGCAACCATGCTCTATCTTCTCAGTCTTTGTAAATGAAGAGTCAATAAAAATTCTTCAGAGACCTGATGCTCTTAAACCACTTCAGAAAGGAGCAGCCACATTTTTACTATTACCATTGCATTATCAACTCCTGCTTTTCCTTGGTCTTATTTCCTTCACCAGCTCCAGAGCTGTCTAAAGAGTGCATTATTACTACAAAACTTCCCATATAGACCCACCCCTGCAGTTTGTCTAGGCAGGGGACCAAAAAGAAAAATCCTGTATCCCTTCAGAATATGAAGCTCTTCTGTGAAATACAGGAAAGAGATCAAAGTTGGAGTCCTGTACTAAAAGATCTATGTATCTCAATTTATCTAGAGAAAAAAATGAAAACACTGGCATGAGATAATTTCTGGCAATCAGTTTGTTCTCTTTTGTAAGGGACTCAGAGCAAATAATAAGAGTTTATCTTTATAGGTTATGGACACTTTCCAACACTCTGAGAGAGTCCATTTGGTTCCCCCTCAACACTAACAGTTCAGAGATCAAAACCTGCAAGATAATTTCCTACTGAAGTTGATAGGAATTTTGCTAAGTTATTGCCTTGATTGAAATGATGTGTGTGACAGGGTTGTGGAGACGCAGTCTGAGGATATTTAGGCATGGCAGATACTCATTATGAACTCAGAAATATTTCATAATAAAATGTTATAAATTAGAGACAATTATATTTTCTACTAAACCATTTCAAAAATAAAACCTGTCAAAAATTTTATCCATAAAGCTGCCTTTCCACTCCTTGTCCTTCAAATGAATCTGTCAAGTATTTGTTCCTCAGTTTGCAAATGTTTTAGGCTGACTTTTTTTCCTCCTTTTCATCTCCTGTTGGACACATTTATTTAATGCAAATTCTGTGAATGAGGCTTTTCACTTAAAAGCCATGCTCATGCTAATCTGCATCTCCTATGTGTAAGGAGACAGTTTTGCCTCATATTTATTCTGAAATCTGCTTGAAAGCTGGAGTTTTTCTGAATCTTATTGTTGGAGACAGCTATCTTGCTGGATGGTGACATTGCCTGTGACACAAGTAGATAAAGAGCCTCACTGCAAGGAAAAGTTGCCATTCTGCTTTATAATGATTTAACTCCCATGGAAAAACACGACCATGTGATTTACAAGCTGCTGTGTAAAACACTGTGGGGCTTTTTCCACTGGGCTCCACCACTCGTTCCAGTGGATCTATGGATGCAAGACGAGCACTGCTATGCATCAGTCCTTCAGACGTCTCCACTAGCTGAGATGAAAAAGTCATACAGCATGAGAAAATAATCAGAATATTCAATTAATGGCATGCTAATCCTTCCCTGCAGAGCATATCTTTAGCTCCTTTCTTTGCACGAGTTTTAGGACAGGAAATTTATGCTGTTGTCCATAGCTAGTAAATATGCTACAAGGGTCTGTAATGGTAAGAAAGGCTACCTTGAGGAGGAGAACTGAAATGTAAAATACACAGAACTCCCTCATTTTAAATAGAGTGAAGTAGTGTTTACTCTCATGAGGAAATTGTGGATGCTGGAGGTTTATATTATGTAATGAGGAAAAGCTTAATAGGAACCACTTGTCAGAAGCTGAAGTTATACTGATATTTCAGTGCCTCTCAGGTAGAGAGACTGAGATAAACACTGATTATGAGGACTGGCAAAATGATGATTGAGTGAAATGTAATGAGATTTGATGCCCAGGTGATCAGAGTAGTTAATGAAATGGTTTCTCCTGATTTCTCTTTTGCTGTGAGAATGTGCAGACTATTGCTCTGGCCACTTGTAGCAGGGTATCGGCATCTGGCTGCTGAAAATTAATATATCTGGTTAATAATTGTGGTTTGTTCTTTTCTTTTTTTAAGACAGTTAATTGTTAGTTTCTGAAGTTTACATGTAGAAATTCCAAATAAGCCAAGGAAATTGAGATTTAAATATTCTCTAAGTATTAATTACATAATTCATAGAAACTGGTCTAAGCTATAAGTTCTGAAAATTTTGAAACTTCCAAATTCATGTAAGCAGATACCTTTGATAACAACAGATACCATGAAAAAGACAATTTTTTACACAGATTTTCCTCCCTATGAGA
Organism: Centrocercus urophasianus; assembly: GCF_019232065.1. Taxonomy (NCBI): domain Eukaryota; kingdom Metazoa; phylum Chordata; class Aves; order Galliformes; family Phasianidae; genus Centrocercus; species Centrocercus urophasianus. The sequence continues at coordinate 46,827,000 of NW_024884142.1, read as the reverse complement.
ATTTCTCCTTTGTTTTTTTTTCCTGTTTTCAGCCTTAGATATATGTTTTCCGGATACCGATCGTTGCTGAATAATCTGAAAGATTCTGGTATTTATTTTCAATACAATGGAGTTGCAGGGCTCTATTGATAATCATGATACCAAAACGGAATGTACCTTCTTAGACTGGAAATCTCAACAAAGAAACAGAAACAAGTACAGAGTCTGCTTCATATTTCACCCAAAAGTGGATATCTCAAGTAGACACAGCTAGTAGTGATGTTGGAAACATTCAGTGTCTTGCTTTGTTTTTAACTAAATAATCAGTTATCTTACCTGAAGAATGAAGATTGGAGCTAAAGATCCTTAGTAATGAGCACAGCATAAATCACATGTATTGATATTGCATTCTGTTTAGAAAATGCCATCCATACAGAAGAGTGATGCTGTTGCTATTCTTTTTCTGAGAAGCAAGAGAGCACATTAGTTTAGTATAAAATATATACTTAAATTTAAGCACCTTCATCTAAAATTTTACCTAATTCTTTAAGGAATGTAAATGATCACTGCGTCATTCTGAGAGGAAACTATTTGCATAATGTTCTACAAGGGAAATTTACAGAAATTATGAACTGGAAATGATATCACTGAATCAACTTTATTGTATTTATGAAAATTTCAAATGAGGAATAGTGTTTTTACCTTCATCAACCACTATGAAATTTCTATAGAAAAGATCATTAAAGCTTGGAGGAAGAAGCTAAAACTATCTTCCAAGTACAGGAGTATCTTCCTATTCTATCGTTATCAGTATAGATATATTCAGCTGACTTTCCTCTAGGATGTATTCATGAAAATTTAGTTTGTGTGTATCTTAGAAAAGTCAGCCTTTTGTAAGGAATTCAGAACATCATGTCCTGAGACTAAGTAATGCAAAACTATTGACAGGTATTTCCTTAACTCCAGTGGCACTTTCTTAAATTATAGGTAAAAGTGGAACATGAATAGAAGTTATATGATTATAGTTGATCTTATACTTGAATTAAAAAAAAAAAAAAGAGAGAGAGAGAAGAAGAAACTACTTACAAAGAACTCTGAGAAAAACAAGGAATTCAATTCTCTGTATTAGCATGAAGATACAGGTTTCTTATGGAACACTCCATTCTGCAATAACCTGCCATTTATTCACATGAATGTAAAATATCCATCTCCTTCTCTCTTGCTGCAATGCAATAGACTTCAGACAGCGTCTGCTAGAAAGAGAAGGGTTAGCTGATGCCCCGAAACAGGGTAGCCTTGCAAGTCTTAAACAGGACTTCATGGGGAACCAAAAGGAGTCTGAGCTGAAAACTTTGTAGTTGGTTCAATTTATCCATGAAAACATTGGGTCAGTGATCAATAGCTACCCAAATAATTAATAAAATATTAGGAATTTTTGGAAAAAAAAATAGGAAAGAAAAAAATATAATTCTGCCATTGCATAAATTCACAGTTCTCTCCTATCATGAATAATGTAGGCAGCTCTATACTTCTCATCTCTGAAAAGATATGGAAGTACTCGACACATTTTTGAAAAAAGCAGTAACCACGATCAGAGGAAGCAAACGTTTTCCATAGTAGAAATAATAGAGTTGTTCAGGAAGAGAAGGGTTACCAATTTGAGGAGGTCATGTCAGAGGTCTATATAATTATGACAGGCATGAAGAATAAAGATAGAGATGAACTGAGGCCATGAAACATGCAGCTTCCAAACAACAATGAAAAAAGAGCTTTCACATGCAACAGTTAGCTCTACCAATGGATGTGTGGACAAGAAAGCTATAAGGCATCTCAGGCAGTCTGGATTGCAGCAACCAGAGAAATAAAGTACAGAAGGTTCGGGGAAACCCTAATCTGAAAAAGGCCAGAGCGTGAGGGATGATTAATCACAGGGTTTTTGATTACAGGCAAAAATTATCTCCAATGACCTAGGATAATCGCTACTTTTCCACCAGCATGTGTGGACAATGCTGAAGTGCCGTAATGTTTCTAAAGACATAACGGTGATGATCAGTTTTTCTATTATTTAAGTAATTTTGCCTTTTAGAGCAAAGGAGTCTGCAAGAGCCCTAAGGGCTGGTGTGTCTGCTATATATTTGGACTTCTGAAAATTTAATCAATGTAATCTAATCCCTATGATCTGTTACAACAGGGACACTTAATTTATTTTTGCTTTGGCCCCCAGTGCTCAGACAATTTTCTTCCTTGGAAACACTCTCATAATTGTGTTTGATCCCTTTGTCTGAGGCAACCAAATGTACTGAGGGAAAAAATATGTGGAAATCACTGATGCTGCCAATTACAAAAGTGATTATTGAACTGAAGGTAAGTCTCTTCTGCAAGGGGAAAAAATAGAGAAAAACTGTGATGAGCCACAAGAAAGAGCAGTGTCATATGTTGTACTAATACCCATACAAGTTTTCTTCATGAAATTTTCTAGTGTATTGCCTTTTTTCATCCTTGAAATAATCTTTGAGATGTAAGAGAGACTATACGTTTTGTGATTCCTTCTGAAGGATACCACAATAAGAATGATCACATTTCTCTTGATTACAGTAAAATGTTTATCTGCCATTCTTCTCTTGATCACAGTAGCATGTTTATCTGTCGTTCATTCCCTAAATATCAATTTTCAGTTAAAAGAAATCAAAATTAAATAAAAACTACTATGGTGCATTACAACGTGCCAATCTGTAGAAGACCCATGCAATGAAGAGGTATGGAGAGTAGATCCCTCAGAGAAACCAAGAAGGAGCAGTGAAAACAGATATACTGTATTGTGACAATTATGCGTGCTGTTTAGGGGAAAGGCACCTGGATACCAAGGATGAAAGAAAAACTTCAATTGCCAGATTCATGGTCACACAATGATAACTGTTTCACAGCTGGCTAAATGCTATCCTACAGTCTAATCTAAAGCCTTTTGAAAGTAATCAGTCTTTTCATCCATTTGAACAAACCTTGGATCAAGCCTTTAACCTGCTCTCTCAGGAGAAAAAGCTGATATACTTTTATATATATATTATTGTTAAAAAACAGGGAAACTACTGAAGTGTTCATTATATACAAAAAGGGTGGGCAAACTCTTTTGCACTTTACATTTACAAATTGAAAACTGACAGGAAAACCCAGTGGTGATCTTAGATATTTAGCAGAAACTTAAAACTGCCACTGACTAACACCTTTTTTTTATTGTGAGTAACCACTATAGATCATAGGAAAAGAAATACATTTGCCATAAATTTATAGCACCAATTTGTTGTCATGAGTGTTATGCAGTGAGAAATGAGGTTTGCATGAAACTGAAATTTATAGGCTTTATAGGGGAAGAAAAAAAGCTCTGTTACTTGTCACCTCGGATCTAACTTTAGCGCACAGTACATTTTCAGTGACAGCTTGTAATGCAGATCAGATAATATGTTCAATGTCATAGAAATGATTCAAGGTGTCAAAACAAAGCATGATTATTAAAACAAATCAGAGTGAGGAAAAAAAATGTAATAGAACAAGAAATGAGCATACCTACAAAAAGTTATTTTGGTCTACATCTTTTCTGAGAGCTACAGTAAAATGGTAGCACTTAGCACGTAAGTTTCTTTAGTAGTGAGCTTTGTTGGTAACATAGAAAGGTCTTTAAACACACTCATACCTGAAAACGTTTGGGATGAAACAGTCTCAGGTATTTCCTTATCTGTATTTTGGACTTTCTTTGAGTTACATATATTCTCCATTATAGGATAGGTCTTTGTGACTGCATGAGAACTGCTGAGTCATGGCCTGACCCTCTGATTGATCACCTGAGGTGAGCAATGAGTCAGGCACAGGAGCACGGGTGAAGGCAATTCACCTGTGCTGCTGGAAGGGGTGGAACCAGGCTCCACCCCTCCTAGACCCGTTTAAGAGCTGACTACCAGTAGGAAAGGAGCTCTTCTGGAGATCCCTTCTCTGGAGTTTTGTGGTGAACCCAGGCTACAGGTAATCTTTCTATCTATTCTCTTTTTGTTATTGTAATCTGCTTTGCCAAAATCTCTTGCTGTGCTTGCCTGGACATCAGCCTGTATTCACCCAAAAAATCAGCTGGTGTGGAAAAGTAACACCCAGATTATTTCTTGTGATGGAGCCTGGAGGAGCCTGGAACATTGACAGACTGAGAAAGTATGAAATAAGGCTAAGTATTGACATCTGATTAGTTAAGACAATTTGTATCAGTTGATATAATAGCACTCTTCTTCAAATTAGTAAAATCATACTGATTTAAGACTATCTGGGCTGGCCTACATCTGAAATTCTTCCATGTTTTATATATTCTGGTGAAAAAATGAGATGACCTCATTCAGGTAGATGATCTGTTTCTCATATCTATATGAAAGAAATATCAAATGTCTACTTAAGAGTGCAAATGTTACAGTATAGAAGAAAAAGTATGCTTGAGCAGTCTGCAGAATGGTAATGTTCTCTGCTTCCCTGGAAATAAATGCTATCTGCTATTCTAATATTGATTTTTTATTATTATTTATTTATTTATTTATTTATTTCATTCTTTGTCATATTTAGTCAAGCCCCTCCAAACTAGCTACCAGCTATTCTAACAAAGGCTGAAACAGGAACAGAAGGTGAGTAAAACGTACTCAGCATAGCCTATTCTCAAGACTCCCCCAAGTGATCTGTTTTAGCAGTTCTCTTTGCCCCTTGTTGAGCTGCATCATTGATGGTGGTGCAGATTCAAGCTAAGATTTTAAGAGACATTCCAGTGATTTAGTCTCAGTTATTATTATAAAAGTGTCTTGTTCAGTTGCTAGTTTGGTTTGCACAATTTTGGCACCATTCTGGGCTTCTTATTTGTGCTTCCTCAATCCATGCTCTTCTAATCCTGTCAGAGACTGTACACATCTTGGAGATACGAGAAAGGAGGATAAATTCCCCCTCACCTTTCCCTTTGTCGTGTAGTTCTTGCTGCAGAACTCTGGTTATCTGCATTTTGGACAGCATCAAAGTGCATTTGCATCTAATACCACTTTGACTGAAAGCATGAAAATTTGTTCATACAAATTAGCCTGGTGAAAATGTCTGTTTTTTTGTTTTTAGAGCTGATATGTAAAACTACACGAGATGATTATGTCAATCTTCATATAGTACAAATCTCTTAGGGAATTAAGAAGTTAATAGTTTTTTTTGGCTTGTTTACTTTTGAGGTGAATGGGAATTTTGCCAATAGGCTTCGATTAATGTAGATTGAAAGCATTTTTTTTTTTTTTTTTGTGGAATCAGACAACTGCCTGCTGATCTTGACTTTGCCTACTTCGCCTCCTGACTCCAGTGTAAACACTTCTCAATTTATCTCACACAATAAAAAATAAACAAATAAATAAAAACAGATGAAAGCCTAACTTCCTCAGAGAGGAAAATGTTTTCAGTAGTATGTTTCTGGGTCTTAGATATCTTACACAACCAGAACAATCTCTAGGAGTTAGAAAGGAGGTGAAAAAATTGACAATACTTTAGAACTAAATTCTTTCAAGACCTGCATGTTATAGCCTCCAAAATAATACAGTGGTTGTTATGGAAATGTCAACACTTATTCATTATATTATTTTTTTCTATAAAGTTATTTTGTGTAATGAATGAAGTTAACTTAAAGATAATGGTGGCTATTAAAGTATCTTTAATGGCAACTATGACAAATTAAGAAGGCCAGAAGCAGTTAACAGGTAATAACTGAAGCTACATTAATGGAAGTTTTATTCCTTGTTTTTCAGAGAGCTCAATGAAAGATGTGTCTATGGAAAATATTACAGAGTGTGAACTGGTTATATGCCCCCACTAGAAACAAAAAGCAGTATTGAATGACAATTATTACAAAAAGAAAACCAAATTGTGGGCCAGATGGTCAGTGAGTATAGGTAGAAATAAACTACAGTAAGTAGAAGGGGCCTGGTCCATGGCTATGCCTCTGTGCCACAAGGGAACATTGTGGCTCAGCAAGATGGTGTGAAGGACAGTCTTTCCCTTCCAGCAGTTTTTCTCTTTATAACTCAAGTAGTAACTATTTCCTGTGCCTGATATTCCCCTTTATAAACACTTATTAATTTGAGAAAAAGCCTTTGCCATTTGAGTATTAATAATGTATAAAGTTCTTTTTACCTGGTTTTATATCTGCTCTTCTTGCTCCCTTCAAACTGCCTTGATTCTACTTTCTGTGGCTGAGCTGCTGTGTTGTAACTCCCTTACCTCTGCCTGTGTTTCTCTCCTCCTTTCATTTTCAAATTGCCATTTATTTCATTACTGATAAGGACTAGAAGCCAAAGTTAATCTGAAGCATGCCCCCCTTTAAATGTCCAGGAGTAGTTCATTTTGAGCAGAAATAGTGTCAACATTTTTCAGCACTTCATATTAGAACATGTGCTCATGATTTGAGTTTTGGAATGATAGTCTCCTACTGAGAATAAAAGGACTCCTGAGTGTTAGACATGCAAGTCCAATAATCAGATTGAGAAAAACCAGGAGCCAGAACACACACACACAATGTCTGCAAATATCTATGCATTTCCCTGTTCCCATTAGAATTTTACTCCCATTTAATTTTAATTGCTGTCTAACCTAGTAGAATACACATGCATAGGTCGTACCCTATGTTTTCGTATATGTTCTTCCTAGGATCTCATCTTATGTTGAAGCTCACTGGTGAATGCCTACTGATTAGGAAGAGTTTCCCCCTCTTTTAGGAGGAACATAACACTGGGAGTTAATTGATATGAAATTTTGCAGCACATGCAAGGCTTTTGATAAATGTCAGCACAGAAGTTAATTTCATCTGTTTCATAAACTTACTGTTTTCTTTCAGTGCTTTTCCCCCCCCTTTTATTGCAGACGGTATGTTCATTTTTCTCTTAAAAACCTGTTTTTTTTTCCTTAATTTTCTCAGTTCATGTTGTGATTCTGTTCTGTTTTCCCCCTTCTTTCATTTATTTCTCTCTCTTTGAGCCTTAGGCCAGCCTTTTTTTTCCCTTTTGATTTACATTTCTTTCTCTAAGCGTTTTTCATTCCATTCTCTCTTTTTCTCAGTCTCTTTCTTTTTCTCTTTTTTTCTTCTTTAGTAATTAAACAGAAAAATAATTGTTGCCTTCCAAATTCTATTTGAGGTTATTTTATTGGCACATTATAAGTCAGAGTAGCTTTTTTTTTTTTTTTTTTTTGCTTTGCTTTCTACCTTTTTGCCAGCACAAACTGCAAAATTGCTCAATGAAATGAAGCTTATGAGATTCCAAATCTCTGAAGTAATGTCTAGGGAAAGAAAACAGTAATTTGTTTTTCCTGAGTTATCTTAAATTCACCTGTTTTGAAGTCTCTCAAGGAAAGAAAATTCTATACATGAAATCTCCAAGTAAAATTCCTATTTCACAGTGAGCTCTCCAGATGGGTTATCAGCCTGGGATCAGTTACCAGACACCTTGCTGATGCATGAGCTGGGATGAGTATGAATAACATAACTTAAATGAAGTGTTAATATAACTTAATAATTTTTCTTGATAAATTTCATTTCAATTTCCACTAATTATAAATAGTAGCTTAGACAATTAATTGTTCAAATGATTGTGATTAAGTTTACTTTGAAGAAGGCAAGACAGGTTAGAAAACAAAAATATCCCAGAGAAAAAGCAGAAAGCAGATGAAACATACGTATTTCTGAGATCTCAGCTAGCCTGGGGTTACTCTGGAAAAGGTGGTCCCATGCAGAATAGACAAAGGAAAATTATTTCATCCATCTTCATCAGATCTATGGAGATTTCCAAAGACAGGTGCTGGTTTTGGTGCAGGATATATCACACAGAATCTTCTCCCATGGGAGGATTTGTACAGAATGGAGCAGGGCAGGCCAGCAGGAAAACTCCCATCCCAGCTATGATGCAATTGGTTTTTTGGCCAAGTGACTAGAAAAATAGCATCTAGCTAGATGCCAGAGCCTGCAAGGGCTGTGAGTGCCATCCCCCGCTGTGGCAATAGAAAAAATTCTGCCACTTCAATGAAACATCAGTCAGTGCAAGGTTGGAGGGAGTCTTACAGGCCAATTGGGATCACAGGGTAGAATTTCTTTTCTGCAGTGGATACTAGTAATGTGCAAGGCATACATCTTTTTTTTTCATGCAACTCATTCCTATACCGATAACAAGAATAACAAGCTACAGATTTGGGAACCTGCCTTTTTGCACATAAATGCTGGGATAGTTGAACCTGGGAGCATCTTTCTTTACACAGGAAATGAATAATATCTATTGTCATTGTTAGCTGTGCTATCCTAGACACATAGGTTCCTTACAGCTGGAAGGGACCTTTAATGGTCATCTAGTCTAATTTCCCTACAATGAACAGAGATATCCACAGCTGGATCAGGCTGCTTAGAGCCCCAACCAGCCTAGTCTTGAACGTCTCCAGGGATAGGGTATCCACCATATCTCTGAGCAACCTGTTCTAGTGCCTCACTACCCTCACTGTAAAAGACTTGTTCCTTATTTCCAACCTAAACCTGCACTTTTTAAGTTTGAAAACGTTTTCCCTTGTTCTGTCACTATGGATCCTCCTGAAGGGTCTGTCCTTTCCTATGGATCCCCTTTAGATACTGAAAAGCCAACTCGACCTTCTCTTCTCCAGGCTGAACAGCTCCAGCTCTCTCAGCCCTTTCTCACAGAGGACGTGTTCCATCCCTTGGATCACTTTTTGTGGTGCTCCTCTGGGCACAATCAAACAGGTCTATATCTCTTCCATGGACTTCACATCTGGACACAGTATTCCAGGTAAGACCTCACCAGCACAGAGTAGACAGGCAGGATCACCTCCCATGACTGGCTGGCCATGCTTCTTTTGATGTAGCAATTCAGCTCAGGATATGGTTGGCTTTCTGGGCTGTGAAGGCACATTGCTGACTCTTGTTCACCTTGCCACCCAATAGTACATGCAGGTCTTTTTTTTTTTTTTTTTTTTTTTTTTGTGTGTGTGTGGCTATGTTCAGTCCCTTCATCCTCCAGCTTGTGTTGGTAGTGGATGTTGCCTTGACACAGGTGCATGACCTTGCACTTGGATTTGTTGAACCTTTTGATGTTCTCCTGGGCCCACTGCTCAAGCCTGCCCAGATTCCTCTGGATGGCGTCCTGTATGTCAACCACAACCCGTAGCTTGGTGTCATCAAATGATCCTTATACACTTTAGTGTGTAGAACTTAAGCAAAACTGAAACAAAGCTTACAAACGTGAGTTACCTTATAGGCCAGTTGCTGTGAAATTCTGCGCTTAGGAATGCACTCAGGTGAATCAGTTTATTGCAACAACAGAAGTCATTGTCATCTTAGTCAATGGTTTATCGTTCTAACACTTGTTACTGTGCCATAACTCTTCATGAATGAGGTTGTTTATACAGAATCTGAAAAGTCTTAACTTACCAAAATTAAGGGTGGGAAAAAAATGAAAAAAAAAACAGAAAAAATACATTAATTGCAATCATCTTTTGTTTACCTTTCTTATCAAAGAGCTGATCTAAAACTGTTTTTGGCTGTGTAGACTGAAGCTTAGCATTCATACCTTCTGAAGCACCACTTATGGTGATAACACCATCTGAATAGATACTCTGTTAAAGTGGAATCTGCATGAATATTGTCTTAAGTAAGGTTCCACCACCGTCATATTGCTGTCAATAGAAGGAAATTCAATTCCCAGGAGCTGTCCCAGTGAAACATCTAGTTGAACATGTGAGTTCCAGCTAAATACAAGCTTTCCAGTTCAGTGTCACTGGGACTTGGGCCTTTGGTGAGTACTGTGAACTACTATTTCCTGAAAGAAACAAGCAGTGAATTCTTAACGAGAACTGAAAAACAGTTTTAAATGGACCCTAGCTTCTTCCATTTATTGAAACCTACATAATGTCTGCATTCATAACCGGAAATACATAGAAATTGAAGCATTCTTCCTTAAGCTAGCATTAGTTCCATTTGTTCTATCACATTAGCCTTTCATAAAACAACAGAATGAGATTTAAGAACAACATCTATTGTACTGTTCATATAAATTAACTGCATTCAGGAACACTGTGTAACACTAGAAATCAATGATCTGGTTTCATTAATGGTCAGAAATAGACACAGCTTTCTCCATTTTGTGATTTGTAGTAGGTTTTGCAAAGAACAATTATATTTATCAAACATAGCACCCAAAGAGAAAGAACAGCATGAAAGACGAAAAACCTCTGTTCTTTGAAAATTGAAGTCACTCTTCAATTTTAGAGGCTGATTCAGGTACATGAATGCTACAAGTGGGACATAGTCTGAGCTTGGAGTCAGCTTGCTTCTATTTGTCTTTGGAGTGGGCAGTTCAGGCATACAGGGTGGCTGGTCCTGAGACCACTTTGTATGGGTATGTTCTTTGTGCCTCCAGTGCATTGCAAAAAACCAAGGGAATCTCCCTGGGGTAGTACTTGAGTTCATAGTAGGTGGAGAAACTAATTTATAAACTTTGCAAAACTAAATGGAAGGTGTTCAAACACCATATTTCACTTTTTTTCTAACATGTAAGATCTTTAGTCAAAGCACTGCGATAGGCTTCTGAGGACAGTCATGAAAATTATACTGTATTAAATGATTTATGTAGATGAGTATTTCTGGACTGCCTGAGGCTCACCACACTTTAGGCATAAGTCAGGGGAAAAAGATGTTCTGTAAGCTTAGTTGCCTGCTAGAAGAGACAATGCTCTTTAAATCTTGATTTTGTTTTATTGGGTTTGGGGTTTTTTGTTTTTTTGTTTTTTTTTGTTTTTTTTTTGTTTTGTTTTGTTTTTTCCAGATGAAATTCAGCCAGTTAACAATAAATATTCCTTACTTTGCACCTTTATGGTGCTTTTTAATTAAATACTCCATTAAGCTGAATACTAAATGAATTTTTTGGGTCAGAAGATGAACTATTTGCAGATGATTACTTGCTCAAGGCATGTTTTGAATCCCACTGAAATTAAAATAATTCTTTTCAATTACTCCAGTAGGTTTGGGACTAGACAGCAAAGCAATGTGATTGGAGCAACAGAGACAACTCCATGTAAGGGACTGCAATCTCATACGAGAAGGCATTTGCATGTTTCATCCAACAAATACATAGAGCCATAATAGTTACTAGCTTATAAATGTTATGGAACTAATAATCATCTCACATTAATTTGACAAAGTATTTTTCAACAATGGAAATGGCTGTTTGGCTCCAGAGAACAGAAGTTTGTTAGCATCCATATTATTCTATTTGAGGATGCAGGAATGCTTTTGAATAATTAGGTTTCCAGAATTTTTGTGTGTATATACACACACACAGGTAAAAGTATTGATTTAAAAAGTCCAACTACCCTACAATTTCCACAATCAGCAACAAATCTTTTGTAACATTTCATTGCTTTTCATACTCCTGTGTCAGACACTGCTGTCGTGTGGATATTTTCATCTCTGCCTTTAAGTGGGAAGATTTCTATTTATACAGACGTATGAAATCACTGGAAGTTGATGAATTAAAACATCATTCACTCAAGAGAAAATGACCTTCTTATAAAGACTGATGGAACAACCACCAGCAACTTCAAGAAATTGTTTACCGTTCTCTGGATGATCACAGCTTGATCCGATTTTGATCTTTCCATATTTTACACGTAACTTATTTGTAGCAGACCAATGGAAAAAAGGGTGTTTATTTGTGTGATGTTAAGTCACTGTTCTCTAGTAATTCCCTCTTTTAAATGCATACACATACTGAGTAGTGTAAATAACTATTTTCTATGATTATTTACAATCATAATCATGAGGGGCCTATTGGTTTTGCTATGTTGTTTTGGAAGCACTTCGAAGTCCTATTAAAGACCAGGATCTTTTGGTACCAAAATACAAAATCTGTTCTCACAAGATATAAACAGTTTTCATTCCAGTTCATACTTAAAAAAAGCAATTGTGGAGGCTGCATGCATGTGGTCATCAAAATAATTTGTAACAAAAATAGCCTGTAATCAAGTATTTACTGATTATTTGTAACTAGTTCCTTAAAGGCCGACATGCCTATAATTCTGACAGATTTAATACAGAGTTATGTTCTTCTACCTCCAAAAATTGTTCTTGTTATGGAGTATAATAGATAATGATCTGTAGATCCCTATCCAAAGTTGACAGACATCTTTCTCCATGAACCCTACTACTTAGTACCAATCAGACTGCAATTTACTGCAATGCTTAAGGGAAAAAAAAACAACAACAGTATCTTCCTCTTTCAGAAAAATCAGTGAAAATGGCAGACTCTTCAGCTGTAAGAAAAAGCTACCAAAAAAGGAAATTTTCTAGACACTTCAAAGTTCTCTCTCTCCCTCCTCCTGCTTTTTTTTTTTTTTTCCCTTCCAGTTCCAGTCTTTGCAGATACTGTGCACTATTATTGAAGGAATCTACAGTATTCTCACTTTTAAAGATTTTGCTTGGAACACCCAGATATTCAGATGGCATCATACAGAAGACAAAAAGACTGTTTTCATTATAGGGCTGCTTCTCTATCTGCCAGACTGTATATCTTGTTTACTGAAGTGTCATTTTTAAGAAAGTCTTTAGAATCATTAAAGATCCTGAATTCCTGGCTCCACACAGGACCACCTAAAATCCAAACCGTGTGTGTGAGAGTGTTGTCCAAATGCTCCTTGAACTTGGTGCCATGCCCACTGCCTACTGATGAAGAACCTTTCCTTAAAATCCATCCATGTATGCCCTGTAGATATGTGGGAGCAGGACGAGACTTTCAGGAACCCACGCAGCCCTGTCTTCACCAACCTGAGACTCACATCTTTCAAAAGGTCAGGAGAGATTTTTTGAGGCATACATTTTACACAAACCCATGTCACATCAGATCCCTGTTGCTAGGGCAGTTACAGCAAGCTGTGCAGGGAATCTACAACTGCTGGAAATTTCTTTCAGCTCAATGTGATTCACAGACACGAGCACTAATAAGAACATAGTGTATTATTAAAAATATCAGCTTGACAGGGCTCAGCAAGTGCCTGTAGCAAGTGTACCTCAGAAATGGGGAAAAAGCCTGACTCCATTAACTTTCTGCATCTGAACTTTCTTATCTGAGGAGGGAGGCAGAGAAATTACACAAGGTTGAGATTTTAATGAGAAGAAGTGGAGTATTAATGAAATGCTAATGAGATCTACATAATCTAGTGTGTCATTGCGGGCTTTCAGTCCTTTCAAGCCTGGTAAACAAAACAGCAACCATTGCTTTGCCTGAAGTAGATTCTTGAATTTAGCAGTGGAATTTAAAAGCATTAAAAAATGCCTTGTGTCCCTGGTAGTGACATTAAATCTTGATTTAAAAAAAAAAAAAAAAAAATTCTCAAATGTAGAAGTAAGACCTCAAGTTTTTCTCCTGCTGTGGATTTGCTACATACAGCTTTAGAGTCAGGCCTCAGAAGTGACCAGGTGGTTTGCACAGGATTGGGTGACACCATTTCTACTTAGGTAACTAGAGCTAGAGCTAGAGCTGAAACACAGGTTTCAGTGGAAAGCATCTCATGGGAAAAGGAGATAAGTCACAGAACTTTGTAAATGAGTTTGTTTTTCTAGGAGAAAATGGCACTCAGGAAAATGAGAAACAGAGAGCAGTATCTGCATCCAAGCAGGGGAGGGAGTCCTAACTGGCAAAACAAAGGTCTCTGTGACCAAAACCTCTTCCCGGGGAAGCTAACAAAGATCCTCAGAGTACAGAAAAATACAGACAGAGAAGCAGAAGCAGCTGATCAGAGCAGTACTTTTGTCTGGCAGAAAATAATCATTTTGAATGAAAAAGATGTGCAAATTTTTCTGTTTGCTTCTCTATGCAGGCTGAGAAAGTGATTGCCAGGAGCCCCAGATCAACCTTATTTTCTCATGCTATGAGGGTGGTAGCCAGCTGTAAAACCAGGGCTTTAACTTCACACTGGTCTGACTCATTTGTCTGCTCAAAGCCCTGGCGGAGGGGCTGGAACTGATACAGTTGTTGTTATAAATATTTCTCCTTTCCTGCTATTCTCTTTTCAGTGTGTTTCCAGTGCTCAAGCCTATGAGGAGCTTTCAGGCAAGAGATTTTCCTTTGCAGAGTGACTTAACTTTGGGCCCAAATAGGCTGTCAGAAGACTGGAGTGCTAAAAAAGGCAGAAGTAGGTTGGAACTATTTTTATAGCCCTGTGATCCAAAGGCAATCTTTGTCTTATACAGGAGAGAACAAGTTTCAAGCTGTTCTATTTTGTTTCCTTGTTTTACAGCCTTCAGTAGCCCTCTCTGCCCCTCAGGGATCTGTGAGACACGGGGCCACAGCTGCCACTCGTCTCCCTTCCAGCAACAGGACTCGAATTCACAGAGGAAAAATTTAAGTTAGTTCTCTCCTGGTACAGAAACAGCCAAAGGCACCATAGAAGATGTTCAGAATTACTCTTTGCATCATCTGATTTCTTCATACATGGCTCCTAAGAAAACTACATATGAACTGAACTTCAAGTCAGATTTCAGTGGTAATATCCACCACCCCTACATTTGCAAGTTTGAGGCTTTACTAAAAAGGTCTTAAATGTAGTTCTTCTAAACTGGAAGAAAATTTGCATTCTTGCAACTACCAAAATGATGCCAGCTCAATAAAGCTCATTTGGATCCTCCATATATAGCATCAAATTGCTGATTCCAAACACTTTCTTCCAGACAAATGACTTATTTCCCACAGGGAAAAGAAAAATGCAGATAGAAAATAAAAGAAGTCATTCAGCAGCTTCAGATGTATTTTTACCTTGAATCTGTTTTCCTCTAGGTTTTTACTTTTATTCTTCCAAGAAAGAAATGTCTTTCCATTTCAACACTTCAGCTATACATATATCATAATAATTTAGCATACATTCCTCTAATCTTTGATTAATGTCTTACCTTTTACTTAAATACCCATTAGCATGAAGTCATCACAGTAATTTCAGTTGAATCCCCATATCACTGACATATTGTTAATGAGGACATGATTAGCATCTGAAATTTTCAAGGGGTGATTGCTGAACTGTTTGGATTCTTCCCATCAAGACAGACTCTGTAGTTCTTTTACAGGTAAAGAGAGATCTTTGAATCAGATTCTTCCACATTTCTTTGTATGAAAATTCTAAGTCAAGATAAGTGCACAATTTCTGAAAGTTAGTTGGTATTTGGGTGAAAAATGTGCTCAGATTACTTTCTCACACGCTGATCTGCATTACTTTATTATTTCTTTATTTTTTCTTGACTGACTTGTATGTTTCCATCAGATCCTTTTCTTCGATCTGAGTCTATAAGAATCTGCAGACAGGATTACCTCTTATGGAAACACAGGTAACAAAATTTTTTATCTTCTAAAATACTGCTTCTGAAACAAATTTTACTTTCATTTACATGAAACCACATGCAAATCATATACAGTCTAAAATGTTCTTTTCAACAAAAATAGTCCTCCATATGCTTTTGTTGATTTTGTTACCTGCTCTATTAAGTTCCAAGTGCCAGAATTAAATGACTGACAGTGCATTTGTTTGTTGCAAAAACTTTCAAGATCCACTGAAAATCTCGATAGTATCTATCTCTGAGCATGGCAAGAAAACAACGCTGTCTATATTCCCCTACCTCTGTTCTCTTATATGTTAAATGAGAACAATGCTGACTTGACAGAGCTACAGTTTGATACTTGAATTCATTAGTGTTTGTAAGATACGGTCCGAAGTCAAGTTTGCTGGAAGCACTGCTACCTTAAGAAATATAGTCTCTTCCTGTCTTTTCCAAAATCTTCCCAGAACTAGGACTGCAGTTTTAACACTGAAAGAAAATCTGTGCATGAAGTATTGTTTCACTACCTTGTGCCTCGTTAGCATTTTTTGTCCCTTTCCTTGCAATCCTGGTGTTCTTGGACATGTAAGTATGGACTAACATAATCTGCTCAGGATCTGCAAAAATGGGGAAGATGAGCTCACAGAAAGCTGTGTGCTGCTGTGTTACCATGTCTGCATGAAGGAGCTCAGATACTTTTGCTTTGAATGCAAATCAGGTCAGTTGTCAAAGCAGTCTCGGCAGTGGTACCACTGCCGAGGCTTTGCCATTCCTACTTCTTCCTGCTGCGTTGATTCGTATCTTTCAGGTACTAGTGGTAGAGGCTCACTGTCTCAGATAAAGAAAACATCATTATTATTCACCTCTTGCCCTTTCTCCTATTGTCATTGACCCTGTGGGTGTTTATAAGTGTTAATGAGGATTGACCTTTATTTTTGGCAGGGTCTGATAGTCAAAGCACCATGAGTGCAGCACCTTGTGCTTTGCCTTGTTTAGCATAGTTGATAGTATCATGAATTTACATGGCTTTGTTACTCTCCTCGCACTGTTAATTGAACGAAAATTACCTGAGGTTCGCTTTATCCCTTGTACTGTGTAAGCAACCAGTAGACTTGGATCCTTTTTACTGCTTCTGTTTACTGAACTTGTCTTTCTCCTGTGTTAATTACTGAGATGTTCACTTTAAGTACCCCTAACTGTGGTCCTAAATGTGAATACTCTTGTATATGTTACTTACATTAAGCATGTGAATAGTCCTACTGAAATCCTAAAAACAGGAACCGCTTAAGTTATGGATTATTATAATGCAGTATTTGAATTATTTCCAGGTTACTAGAATGCTGTTTCATTGGACTGAGAATGCCACAACTTATCAGCTTGCTCATCTGTACCTCATACTTCGTTTTATTCATCTGTAAATAAGATATTCTTCATCTTATTTAGTCCCCATCACAGCAGCAACTAGCAGTATTATTAGAGGTTTTATGCAATGCAAATAAAGTATAGGAGTCTCTAAATAAGGTCTTAGATATTTATTAGAATATTAGCTACTATAATAATTGAAGCACTGGGGTGAATTTCACAATAATTGTATTAATTTAAAAACTGAAATATTTTCCTTGTTTATAAGGTTATGCCTGCCCTGTATACAAATTTTATGCTGTACTGTACAAACCCAACACCTGAGCACTGAAAGCAATCAGTTAAACTGTTAAGTAAACCACAGAGGTTGAGAGCAGAGGAACGGTTTGAAGAGCAATTACTGAAGATGAAGAAAAAGGCAATTTAGAAAGCAAATTCAAGTGTAGTTCAAGTTTAGTCAAGGAGAAAGAGAGGGAAAAAACCCAGTGTATTACACATCTAGATTTTTGTTAGTTCCTTCAAAGACCCACACTTCAGTTTGTTTATTTTTAAAGTCCTCTACAATTAATGCAAAGAGAGGTCTGCCATTCCTGAGTGGATCATCTATCCTTAAAATCAGTGTCTAAAATATTACCCTTTAGTGCTCTTTCTCTCTCCCTCCCTCCATCATGAGTAAAGGAAGATGTTTTAGAGAGATGGTTTCTACAAATGGCTTACTTCTGAATAAATTTTCATGAAAAAATTCAGCCAAAAAAGCCCAAGGAAGTTACAGCTTGCTCAGTCGCTTGAATGAGGAATGTCCAGGCAGCAAGATTTTCTTTTTTTGCAGTTTCTAATACTAGTACAAAATGTGAATATTTTCACAGAAATATGTGGTATCTTCTTGATAATCTATTTTTGCATCAGACTGTACTCAGAAAAATAGTATAGTCAATAAGAAAGTGGAGTTCACACTGCACATTTCCTGGCTTGTAAATCATAAATAATAGGAGGAGACACTTGTGCTGATATCTACTCCCGGAGTTGTAGCTCAGCAGGTTTGTCTCCCAACAGAGTCCCTCAGCATCCCATGCTGGGGTCCTGGTAGCAGGGTGCTTCTCTCTGAACCAAAGGCGCCAAATCTAGCCAGGAGACACCAAGCTCAAGAATGCTGTGCAAGAGATGTACATCCAACCAGAGAGGTGACTCATGAACACCAGCACAGGCACTAGCACCACTTTTTTTTTTTACAGAGTGAAATGATGGAAAGGTATAGATTTGCTGAGAATTCAGAATGGCTCGTCTTCTTGAAGAGCTGCAGTGATAGACCAAAAATGCTTGGCTCTGCCTTGGGTCACACATCTCTTCAGGCCTTAGCTAGCCATCGTGGGGGTGCCCAAAGTGCAGCAGACGCCTGCAGGCTTACACGAGTCCATTTTCACTCAAGGTAGCTCTTGGGACAAGAAGGCAGAGGCTGGGAGGTTCCAGGTCTGCTCTCAAGTAAATAGCAAAAAAGGAGATATGCTGATTTAATGTTGAGCTTTCCATTCAAGAGCAGCTGAGCATTGAGGGTGGAAGAGAGAACCAGGAGCAGCTTTTTGTGGTTCACAGGTAAGAGTAATGGCCAGCACCAAGTCACGTTGCACTGTATAATTGTTTTCTTCCCTGGCACTCTTTCTATTTTTAGACATTTTAATTTCCTGTAATCTTTCCACAGTCACATGTGAGCAAGTAAACAGATTGTTTTGAATTAAACAGCTGTGCTAATTTATTGCACTATTAAAAGCATGGCTCGAATGTTCCGTTCACTGCATGCTGGGACTGGATGTACTGATGTGTACAAATGGGCACACATCTCCCTTCAAATTAACTTACACATGCCACAGAAGAGGCAGGACAGGGTAGCAGGCAGAGCAACTGGAGGACATTCAGTTCCACTGGAGACTGTGCACAGAGGAGGCTGTAGCTGTGCTTGAGGGGGACCTGAGGCAGCTGTCTCCAGGGCAAGAAGGAATGGACATCCTCCTGGCAGCGCTACTGAGTGAGCCACAGCCTTCTCTTTTTGCTGACCTACTGCCTGGACTTCTAGAGAACTGTTTTGGTCAAGGCAGATTGTGTTTGATCTCCTGACCACAGGTGCAGGAACAGGTGCTCTCTTTCTGCCCTGTCTCCTTGACAAGGCAAGGAACATTTCCTTCCCCAAGCCCTGTACTAGTAGAATTTTACTCTGGCCAATCATCAGCCACACAAAAGGAAAGATAAAATGGACTCTCTGCAGATGCACCTACCTTCTCACACTGGTCTATATGCTTGAGGCCAGCGTGAAATAAAAGGATTCAGGTGAACAGACCTAAAGCACCAGAGAAGGTAAAACTGGCTGTGAGCTCAGTGGGCCCCCAGTGGTCAAGGTCACCTCACACTTTATATATCAGTTCTGGTCTTTCTTACTAAAAGACACAATCTCAAACACACTGTTTTTCTATCAATTTTTCTTCCTGGATTGAATTTCTGGGACACCAAACATATATTTTAAACGAAAATCATGAGAAGTGGAAGACTGTTATGATCTTCTCAACTGATCTAGGAGAATATCCATATTAAATAAGTCCGTGGAGAAAGCAAGAGATGTTGCAGTCAAGATAAAGAAATATTTTTTTTATTTTGGGTTTTCTTGTCAGAAGTTTGAAATTGCACACCTCTGTAATTCTCACATCTTCTAAAAAGCATTCCTGAATTTCTAAATCTCGCTTCTCTGAGCATTTCTACCAATAGCAAAGGAAGCAAATTACAATTACCTTTCTAAGAGACCTAATGGCACATAAAATGCTTGGGTGAATGTACATGATTCTTCACCGTGTCTTGGCTGCCCTAAACCTGAAACAATTCTAGGAGAAAAATCCAGTCATCCCTCCTAATAGGTAATCAACCCTTTGAAATGCAATTTTCACATTTCCTATGCATTTATTCTTTACATTCTAGAGCTTCTAGGTTAACAAGTAAGAAACAAATCAGGTTACAAATATTTGTATTTGTAACTCTCTGTATGTATGTAATTTGTAAGCTATATATATACACACATATGTATGCATATATATGTGTATATAGCACATGTTGTTTATTGAAAATGAAATATTATTTGTTCAATGAACAACTCTCTGTGTTAACAAGTTCCTATGTTGACAAAAATCAATGCTTGATAGCAAGGAAACTTGAGAAGAACAGAGAGAGAAAGAAAAAGGAAACAGGTGGCTTGCCCCAGGTCTGCCAAGAACATTTTGGGCTTGGAGAACATGTACTCCTTTACTTGGCTGAGCGCTGTTTCTATCTCATCCACTGAAAGATTTCTTCTCTTTCACCTAGCTTGCTTCTACCAACTGCACCTAACTTGCTCTCTGCTCCTTTTCTCTGTTCTTCAGCAAGGTGTCTTACCATTGATTGTCCATCTTTCTTTGTGTCTAATTTTTTTCTGCTTGTGGATACCAGGTGGCAATAGATTATTGCTCTCCTTTTGTTCTCACCTTCCCCATCCTCCCTACTTTTCATCCCAACTAATCAAAAATTAGCATTTACGAGTGTTCCACTGTTGGTAGAAAATGTTTGAAGTTCTCCTTAATATACTGGCAGCACTGATGAGTACAGATGCTCAGGGCAATCACAAACAAAAGTATGGCTTTCCTCAGCTCACCTATCTTCCTTGTTCATCTCTGAAATCCAATCCAGCACTCACAGAAATAGATGATTTTTTCTTTTGAGTTCAGCAGCACTAGAGACGAGTCCCTTGGGCAGCAGCTAGTCCTCTGACTTTAATAACAACAGGATACTGGCCCCATTCCTCATCCATATTTTAGATATCCTGTTCATTCTGCAGTACAGTGAATTGTAGCATTGACAAACAGATTTATCTATGCTTTTTCTTGCTCATCAGAATTCCACATACTCCCTATGAAGTTTATACATTCCTATGATTACCTCAGTTAGAGCCCTTCAATACAGGACTAGTACCTTCATATCTCTTCATATTTCTTAAACATAAGTTAACTTGAATGTAACAGACAACATTTTCCAGTGAGTTCGGTACATCCAAGACCAATTAAACTTTGAAACATTTGTGCTATTGATTTATGCCTGTGTAATATCTGCCCGTGTGGGATTTCCAGATGTCTGAAGCCTAGCCAAAGCTTCTCCTTCATCACTGCTTCTGAACATCTGGAAATTCCAGATGAGTAACCAAATCTGCTTTTCACATGGACAATGTTCCTGAAGTGAAAGAGTCCACATGCAGAAAATCAGATGTATAGATAAATAGCATCCTTAGGATGAGGTAAGAATACTTTCAGTGTTATAAAAAAGAGAGCATTACCAAAAAAAAAAAAAAAAAAAAAAAAGACATCTTTCTCCTGCTGAAGAGCAATAGAAAATAAGTGCCAAATTCCTCTCTGAGCCTTTTAAAATCTACACTATATCTCATTTTGTCTTAGCTTTTTTATGCCTCTTTTCCTCTTTTTATGATGTCTATTTCACCTAAGCAGATACCTTTATTAACCTCTTTCCTTCCCTTTTCACTGTGAAGACATTTCAGATTATCAGATTACAGAAGTACACTTCAAAGCTCTCGTGCTTACATCTGTATGTCCATTACTTGTCCAGATTCATTAGCTTTTTCTTCTCCTATGGCTCTGTAATTTATGTTTCTCAGGGGACCAGTAGACTATTTCTTACTGACACACAACTCACCCCATGATATACGTATGTCTGAATAGTATGGCCATATAAATATTTGAGCTATGCATTTCTTCATTAAACTACAATTTATTAGGCAGCTATTTCAAAACCAATCCTACATCTCTCCTAGTTCTTTTTTGTTTTTTTTTTCTAGAGGTCATGAACATACTGTGATGTGAATTTAATTTGTGCTAAACACAGTGTGGTCAGAGGAAACGCTTCTACTCAGAGTGTTTGTGATGTTTGAATATGCATGGACGCTTTGCTGCTACTGTGGGTTTAATCTAACTCTTATTAATGAATATACCTTCTGTGGCCAGAATGATAAATTGGGAAATAAGACTGCAGGTGTTGTCAGCAACTGATTTAAAAAAAAAATATGTGGACCCATTGGGAAAAAAATTACATCCTGAAATCATCAAAGAAAGACTGGAATGCCAGGTGTGAATTTTAGCTAGAGGGTTTGCAGTTAATTTGATATACTTGTCATGTAAATTAACAATTAATAAGCAGTATAGTAATGCAATGATAGGTAGAACACAGAAATATAGAGAGATAACATGTAAGCAGGCTTAGAAAAGCAGGAATTATTTCAGATCCTGATCCTGCCAGCACTCCCAAGTGGAATTAACATCAGGAGCTACTTATAATGCCTCAATTTTTTAGATAGATAATTCTGTCACTTACGTGTTGGTCATGTGTTGAACCTTTCTTTACATTTTCCTTTATAAATCTATTCTATTCTGCTGTTCAGTTTCTATATCGATGTGTAGACTATGAACGACACACTTGACCTGCATCTTTTGCTTGCAAATTTTATGGTTCAAAGAAGAGATGTTTGTAAGTTTATTACCATTCTTGTTGGGGACAGAATTTTCTTTAGTAGTACGGAAAAATTATGAGAGACCATAACTAGAAACAACAAGCCAAGAGAAATAACTGTGCTGTAGTGTAAAAAAATAAATAGTTGCAGGAAAAGCACTGTGTAGCCTGAAGGAAGAAAAGATATATATTAGAGTTATATACTTGATAAATCAAGTGTTTGAAAACATATGTGTTCCTTAATTTATGTGGTCACTGGACAATATGAGTAGGTGCTGAATGGAACTTTGTCTTTATTTAGTCCATAGGCTGAAATTTTTGTTGTTGCTTGACAAACAGATATCCTGATATTTTTACGTGTTCACTTGATGTCCTGTTCGAAAGGAATTTGAGAAGGATAATTATTACTACTTTCTATGAATGAGAATGAGAAAAAAGCATGGTATGGTTAAAAAATTATTGTAGAAAATTTTTGTAGCTTTATTTGGGATTTTTGTTACTGCCCTGAGATTTTTCTTGTCTCACATCTTTTAATGTCAATATTAATTCCAATCTAAGATTTTCCAGGCTGTGTTCAGTTATCCAACACTTTCAAACAAAAGATTTAAGTAGCCATACCCTTAAACATTTCAGGTCAACTCACTGCATGCCATTGTTGACAGAAGGAATAATATCCAGAATCAAAACATAATTTTAAGTGAATCTTAAGCATCTATTAATTTTATAAAAGTGGAAGAATTCCTTTTGCTGCATTGCTTTGAACTGCATAAGATACAGGAAAGTCTAGTGAACACTTAAACATTTTTTTTTGTTTAGCGATTGATTTGTATTTCTAAATCTTCTTATAACTTTCATGAACAGATTAAGGAAGTGGTGCAGTTAGGAATTTCATCCACAAAATGAAATTTAAACCAAACAAATTAGTTCATCCCAAAACAAAAACAGAATGTGTTCTGTACAGGAGAGAGGTTAACAAATTCCTTTTCAGATTTAAGATCATATGAAGTATCTTTCTTTTTTCACTTTTTTATAGTAGGTGGATCTAGGATGATAATAATGAGTGCATATATATATATATATATATATATATAAATATGTGAAAGCATTTTAACTCAAAGCAAAGAACTGGTTTGATCAAACCAGTCAAATTGGTTTGATTTCTGTTTCTGTGTTGGTGGGTTTGCAGTTTTTGTTTGTGTTTTGTAGGGGAGATTTCCATATGTGTGAGTGCTGTTTTTTTTCTCCACAGATTAGTTCTTGAAAGTCTCTTTTTACATTTATATACTTTGACAATAGTAATATTGATCTTAAAATGTGGAAGTGATATATTTCAGTGGAAGGTGTTACTAAAATACAAAATATTTTAATTAAAATGTGGGCATCATGCATTATTATTACTATAAACATCACACTAAGAAAAAAGGAAGTGAGGCTTAAGTCCCATAATTGAGATTTTCATAGCATTAGGATGAAAAGAAAATGGACTTCAAGGAATGTTAATCTTTTTATGAAATATATGATAAAATTTTCTCTCTCTTGTAGATGGAAATAATGGATTCAAAAGCATTTTTGAATGAATTTCAGATGGATTGAAATAATGTTTAAAGGGGAGAGTCTGTATTATCCAAGAATACATCCGATCTATAATTCAATGCATAATAGCTGCTCTAACCCAGACATTACTCTGCCAAAATCTAACTCATTATTGTATAAAAATGAATATCTTGAAAATGCTAAGTGCTATATGGAATAAAGTAGTATTTAATTTTTGAGTGGCAAAATCTTCATAAAGAAAAACATTTCTTTGCAGATCTTTATCAAATCACACAATGGACCTCTTTAAGAAAAGAAAGAAGAAGTTTGCCTGCAGAATGATCATTAAAAAATCTGAGCTCCTTTATGTCAATTAAAAGCTTACTTCTCAACTTACAGGTCACGTCCTAAATCCTACAAATGTATTCACTCAAGAAAGCAGATTAGATTGATAGAATGAGTAAGAACTTGCATCACTGGGCACTGAATTATTTGACAGTAACATTTTAAAACTCAATTCAAGTGATCTTTCGTTATAATACATGGTTTTGGGAAGTGGAAAGTGTTTTCTATCCACTGCTTAATTCTCATGGAAAAATTGTTCTATATGAAGAGTAATTTCCTTCCTACTTGGAGTGAAAAAGAGAAATGAGAGAAAAGCAATTTAGCTCATTGAGAAATCCCAGTTGCCACAGTCTGGGCATTTTAGGGGGAAAGATGAACTTTCATTTCAATTCTAGAGGTATGGAATTAACAATATTTTTCTGTAGAAATCTACAGCTCCTATATAATAAAAAAGTTTGTTTTCTTATAAAAATCAGAACCTATTTCTTAAAAAAAACTCTGAAAGTCCTTGTCCTCAACCTGATTCAACCAGTTCAAAGTGTTTTCTCCCTTCCAAACTGCCTCTGTTCATAGTTCTATTGACTAATGCAGTCATTCATCTATTTGAAAAGCATGGTGCATTTGACAATGGAAGACTATGATTCTTGAGTTTTTGTTCTGTTGAGTGATATTGATCACGGCATTTGAAAGCACAATGTGCCTTTATCCCTTTTTATTCTTTTCTCTCATATATTTTGTTATTTTTCATCTTTGAATATGTCTGTACAACATAATGCAGTGTCTTAGAAGTATATTCAACTTACCTTGGGCACCAAAAGCTGTATAGAAACATTAACAGAGCAATCTGAATAAGCTAATTGGCCCAGCTGAGAAGATACGTTGGTAGAGCATCACAGTATTACAAGAGCATTTATTGATCCAGAGCTAACTTGCAGGATATTTCTGAGCAATACTGCAGTCCTCATCTGTTTACTTCAGGTCTTGTTTTTTAACAGTGACTGTATCAGAGGCTTCAAAGAGACAAAACCTTCAGCACCTTGAGAAGGAAGATGAGGGTGAAGAGGCAAAAGGGTTTCATAGAGAGTACTTTGGTCTGCTTTGGCTGTCAAGTCTACTGCCAAAGATTGTTTCTGGAAAGTGTTGATGAAAACTGAAATTAGCTGCCTTGGAAAGGATTGTGAAAATTAAATCTTTTAATCTGTAAAGAATGTTATAGTTTCAGAAACCATTCACATTTTCCAGAAGTCTCCTCTGAAGGATACTGTTCAACATACAAAATACGAGCATTTTGTTGCTAATGGTGACTGCAGTGATTGTGTTCATCTTGAAGTTAAACATTCCCAAGATGCCTGTTCTTTTGTAGCTCTACTTCTTGGCTAGTCCAAGAAGAGAAGGAAACAAGGAAGCCATTTGTAATATCCTGAAGTTCACAGTCCACCATCAGCATTTTCAATTTTGTCCATTTTTAACCTTGTACAGGAAGGATCTCTTCCTTGTTATCCCCCCCAAAACTGTTGGCCATCACTAGTGACAGCTGCTACATTGAAGACCACAGTCATTTTTTGGTATTATATGTCTTTGTGAATGCCACCTCTCATGTTCACTCTATGACCTGGAGTTATCCAACCTCTATGAAAGGTCCTGTTGTTGTTTTGTTTTGTTGTTGCTTTTTTTTATTTTCCAGAAATCAACTTGATAAGACACACATTAATTTACATTTAATAGGTACAAAAACAAAGGCAACAAAAACATAAGAACTCCTGTGCTTGCTGAACCTTATGCTGACGTTTTCTTTCCTGACACTTTTAGCAGTGCATTATTATATTTCTTTTGAAAGCAGCAGGAAGTTTGACTCATGTACTTTAAGTTAAATACTCTCTTCAGCTGTTTAAAATTTATTTAGGTTAAAGATATTTTCTTATGTCTGATTTCATTTTAATTTGTTCTCTGTTATATACAAAAATGTTGCAAACAATCTGTACAGACTGTAATCTGGAAGTTCAAAGTCAAAAATTCACCCCAAAAAACAATTTCAGTCTTTTTAAAATGTTCTTGATTTCTGTAATGACTGATAAGAAATGGACATGTAGCCAAAAAGTGTCTGTAGACTCAATCAGATTCATAATACGCCTGTACTTCTATGAAAAGCTACGAATGAAAATAGTTTTATGCTTTTCATCTGTTTCTGTGGAATCAGAAGTGAAATTGAGAATAAGAAAATATTCAAGGTATGTTACACTTGTTTTTAAGATCTGTTCCTGTAACATAATTGTGCAAATAAATAAAATTATGGACGCACATGTCTGTTAATAACAGGTTGGAAAAAGAACTCTTTCCATACAGCCTGTATGGATTGTTCAATCTCAATATTTTGTATGACTAAGGACTGCAAAAGAAAAGAAAAGAGACATTATATTTAAAACCTCGTTGTTGCTCAATGAACTGTTAGAGTACTCAGGGGTTATGCAGGTGCTTATGCAACAAAAACTTTAATTCAGAGCATTTATTAAAGTATGATGTTGTTTGCTGCAGGTACAGCTGTTGAACAAACTTCTATTTGCAGCAGGGACTCTGTGAGTTACAGCCAAAGTAGAATTTAATTAACGTAAGTCTTGTTAATTACCACCAGTGATTCATTTGTCTTCTCTTTGGAGAGAAACATAGTTTGGAAAATGGCACTTGCTCTTAAATGATTTCAAATAGCTGTGCTTGCAATAACATTGGCTGGAATTAGAATTGTTAAGCAATGGGCATATGTTGGCAGCAGTTTTACACAGATTGCTTACACCAAAATTATTTCTAGCCAGAGCATTAGAAATGGCCTTCCATAGAACCCAGGTATCTCTGTAATGATGAGCTGTTCCCTATCTGGGACAAACAGCTCTATGCAAGAGAAGCCAGACCTGGTGTGACTTAGGGACCTATCAGAGCAGTAAAACTGGGCTTCGTGACTGCATCATAGGTATTACTGAGATTTACATGTTAAACATTTCCTGTAGCTCCCAGAAGTGCAGTTGAAAATGGCTTGCAATTATGGTGTGGCTAAGAAATATTGTCTGTAAGGTGAATCAGCAGCGTATGCATTTACAGAATGAGCACAGCCATTACACTTAGTGATTCATAGCTGCAGGAGTTCAAACATTTTCATTACTTAATCAGATGAAATTCAAGATGAAGATAAAGGCAGATGTTTCACATTCTAAATTGATTTGTTATCACAACTATTTAACAGGATCATGAAAAAAAAAGCTTTATAAATATTCTTCCAAGAAGATGAATGTTTTGCCTAGCATTTCATATTCAACCCTAGTGCAAATTTTTGTTATCCATAAATGTATTCAGTCTTATCTGCAATTGACACAGAATGAACTCTCATATATAAATAAAGAACAAGGTACCTGAAATTGCTGAAGATTCTGCAGCAGCCCTGCTAACCACTGCTGATCTTGAGCATCAGGAGATTCTTGTAGATAAGCAAGATACCAGTTCTGCCGTGTGAATGAATTTATTCACATAAACTGTGGTTTATGAAACCAGACACCCATACTAAACCCCTTTAACCAAGTAGTAATCTATCCTTGTCTTGTGCAAAGTAAAAGGGGGTAGCAGATCCCAAAATTCAACAAGGGAGATGTAGGGTCAACACTGTCCCTATGGAGCTTTCAAAAGAAACAAATTTTGTGCAAGTGAAGCTTTGTAGTGTAACCACTGGA
Organism: Centrocercus urophasianus; assembly: GCF_019232065.1. Lineage (NCBI taxonomy): Eukaryota > Metazoa > Chordata > Aves > Galliformes > Phasianidae > Centrocercus > Centrocercus urophasianus. The sequence continues at coordinate 46,799,148 of NW_024884142.1, read as the reverse complement.
TGACAAGGACTTGTAATGGGAGAATATATATGATATAGAGTGTTAATTAGTATTTTACAGAAATAAGGGAATGACTTCATTTTGACAAACTAGGGGAATGAAAGGTTAACAATCTAATGTCTATACTGAAAAGCAAGGAGAGGAGGAAAAGGAGAAAGAAGGAAAGAGTAAAATGGTGAGAAAGAAAAGGAGACATCAAGACTAGGGAGGCAGACATTTTCATTTAATTTGATGCAATTTAAGATAAGAAATGTTATTTCCTATTGATTTACCCATAATCCATCTCTATGGCATGAATCAATACCACTTAGAGCTCAAATTTTCAAAAGGATCTCTGATATATAATTTTACTTGGGATTACTATGAACCAGATAAATTGAGAGAAAATGTACACAGGTTTTTGTGAGTTCTCAAGAATAGCTTTGCTAGACCATATATTGTCTATAGGGCTCATACGGAGGTGCCCAAGGACCTGAATGAAGACACCAAAGGAGTAGAGCCAAGCAGATAAGATTAGTGTGGAAGCTGCACATTCAAAAACAGTTGGTATGCTTTTTCCTAATCTAAGACAATTTCTGAACCATATCAGGATAAAGAAGATTAACAAAGCCACTAGCTAACCTGCTGATATACTCCTACTTGGGAGTGAAATCCCTCATCAAATCATAACATTTAGAAAAGCTCCTAGAATTTATCCTGCGCCTGCAGCATTTGGATGCTGATTAAACAAGATAATCAGTACCCAGTAACACAGGGCAGTATTTTCAAAAATTAAATGATTTTAATTCACAAGAGAAGAACTTGTGATGCAAGCTGCAGAAATGAGCTTTAGTGAAGACCATGGAATGGATACATGGGCTCCAGCAGCCACATCTGGAATACTCTATCATCATCAAAAGCTGAAATGATTTTCTACTTTACTAATTAGAAATTTATTAAGTATCAAAAAGGTAACATATATCTGAAAAAGTATTTCTTTTCCTATTTATGTTTAAGAAGCTACAATCATGCACTGGTGTGTAAGAAGCATTTAAGAAACAAGTATTTTTTGTAAGCGTGTATGTCAAGGATTTTTGAGGACATGCAGATTCTGGCTGTATGCTCTTCAGATCTGCAATGGAGAGACAACTGGGGTAGAATGATTTGTCTTCACTCCTGCCATCTGTATGACATTTAAGAAATCACTCATTCCTCCATATGCACATGTGCAGTGGTGCAAGGGCCTCTGGTCATACCTTTATTTGCTTCTGAACTTCAGCATGCATCTGCAAGAGGAAGCCAAAGGCACTGCTATTTCAGGAAGGTTCACCTGCTGCAGGAAATATTCATATTTTTGAATAGTTTCAAATTTTTTCATACAATTTTTAATTGTGTTGTAGTCTTTTTTTCTTCTTTTCTTTCTTTTTCCTTTCTTTTTACTTATTTTCATTCAGGGATGGAAGAAGAAAAGGCTTTATTATGAATAAACGCAGATTTTCTTCTGTTGCTGCATGTCACAAGTTTTGCATTGTTAAGATTTTGCGTAGGCTCCCAGGAACTGCAGTCTATTATCCGACCTACTCCTGTGTAAGCATACTTACAACCTCTGGATGACGTGGGCACACAGAATTGCTGCATCTTTAATGTCAGTGCCTGCAAGTAGTGTAAAAAAAACCTTGGTTAGGGTTTCCTTCTGAAGGGTTTAAATAGTTTCCTTAGAATTTCATGCATCTAGTCCTGAGATGATTTTGCCAGATGACAGATTTCACATTCTAATGTTCAGTGCAATGAGGTCAGCCTACAATTTGTACTGTACAATGCTTCTGTAAGATCAGGAGCAGAGGCTATATTCTACTTGCTACAGATACAAGTATCACTGTAGGTACAGTAAATATATACCAGCGTATATATTTATATATAGAGTTTGTCTAGAAATGAGATTTTTTCTATTTTGAGATAGATATTCCTGACTCTCCTTCTGCTCACTTTTGCTCGTGGGAATATATCTGCTGAATTGACACAAACTGAACTGAGACTAACTGGAACTGGTGGGAAAACAACAAGACAATGCATTACACTTTAATTTCATTTAAAATAATAATAATAATAAAAAGCATACAAGGGCTAACACTTCTCACTTCTTAGAGATTTTATGTGGAAATTTTTTCTTCCAACTAAATTTTAAAGTCTTCCTGGGCAGCACACACTGGTTAATGCCTTGACTTAGTCAACGAAAAAAACAGGATGCGAAGTAGCACAGTGTGATATGTCCATGCACTTGAGATTAGTATGCATGAAATTGTTCTTATAAGTTGCCACGTCGTGACTTTGAATGCTGATTTTAAGGAAGTGAGTTAAGTAGTTACTTTAAGGACCCGTATCTCTGCATTTGCATATATGGTCTTACTTAAGATTTCATTCACCTATGTGAATAACAGACTACCTAGGCCACATCCCACTGGGTGATATTTTACGACATATAATTGTAACATTACATATATAGAGATAATTTAATCAAAAATGTTCAGGAAAAAATGTAAAGCCTGTACAGAGGCCAATATATTTATGCTTTTCCTGAAAGCTGTGAGCAGCCTTTTAGTGAAATTATTGGCACATGCACAATAACTGAGCAATATTTTTGTATGATATAAATTTCAGTGAAAGTAATTATTTCCACATGCACACATATGTTTTATGTTCTCTTGTACACACAGTTTATGTCAGTATATTATTTTCTCTTAAGCACTTAATAGCTATTCTTTAATAACTACAATTCACTCAATAAGTTATACATGTGAGACAGAAAAAAAATTCAGAGTGTTTATTATGAGGTGAAGTTCAAACAATTACATTTTTAACATTTGGCACTCCTACATCCAGAAATAATTGCAGTCTTTTGTCTTCCACCCAGTGTGTCATTGTCTTACTTCTGTACTGTACAGTACTGTACTGTGGAGGTTAAGTGGCTATTGCAATATGGAGACCATTCCCAATACTGCCTAAGGCAAACTGCCAGCTAAATGCTACATAACAAACCTACACAAAATGTAATAAACTCAGCTGTGGACATAATGATGGACAGTCTAATAATTCTGCTCAATATAGCCTGATATTTTCACTCAAACAGTATTTGGGAATGTTTCACTTGGTATTAGAATTAGCAATCAATTCCAGATATTTATTTGCTGAAGAGACTCTGAATGACTTTCTCATACCAAATTTTTATTAACCACTACTGATTGGAAGTATGTGCAAGTTTACCTGCCATTCTTCTCTGAAAGAGGAAAATACTCAGTATTCTCCTCTAGTAATTGGATGAGCCCTAATTTATTGCTTAAGGAAAAGAAAAAAAGTCAGCCTACGTTGTAATGCATAAGACTAGATTCCTCTCAATTATGCTGATTTGAATCCACTGTAATTCCATTACTCATTGAAGTTTTTGAGATTAATGTTGAATTGATGGAAATTCAAATGCTTCTCATAATTTCTATTGTCATCTTGAAGCAAAAGGAAAGGTCTCATAGCAATTTTCTTTCTTCTCAGATAGTTTTTAAAGAACTAAGGAAATAATAGACAAAGATAAATAGTGTATGTCTATGGGGATTTTTAATATGTTTAGGCAAAAATTTTTGATCCCTTCACAAGTATGTGGAAATTATTGCATTTCTACCACTTCTGAAACTGAGCAGGCTAAAAGTGTGCTGCACCTATCCATGCATTCTGTAGCAGACCTGAGCAGAGCCCTATGCAAGCATGATCATCAGGCTGGTCATATTCCCAGTGGGCACAGAGCACGTTTTCGGTTTGCTCTGGTGATTCAGAGAATCACAGAACTTTAGGGGCTGGAAGAGACCTCTGGAGATCATCTAGTCCAAACTCAATGATAAAGCAGGTTCCCTACAGCAGGTCGCACGTGTAGGCCTTGAATATCTCCAGAGGAAACTTCATAATCTCTCTGGGCAGCATGTTCCAGTGCTCCATCACTCTGAGAGTAAGGAAGTTTCTCCTTCTACTAGTACAGAACATCCTGTATTCCAGTTTCTGCCTTTTACCCCTTGTTCTATTGCTACAAGCCACAGACGAGTCTGCCCTCACTGACTTGACTCCCACCCTTTATATAATAATAAACTCTTATGAGATCCTCTCTCAGCCTTCTCCAGGCTGAATTTCCCAGGTTACTCACCCTTTCCTTGTAAGGAAGACGCTTCAGGCCCTTAATCCTCTTTGTCATCCTCTGCTGGACTCCTTCTAGGAGATCCCTGTCTGTCTTGAACTGGGAAGCTCAGAACTGTACACAGTAGTCTAAATGTGGCCTCACCAGGGCAGAATAGAGGGATCACCTGCTGGCCACACTCTTTTTAATGCACCTGTGTACACCATTGTTCTTCTTGGCTGCAAGGGCACACTGCTGGCTCATGGCCAACCTGTTGTCCACCATGACACCCATGTACTTCTCTGCAGAGCTCCCCTTCAGCAGGTCAGCCGCTACCTTGTACTGATACGTGCAATTATTCCTCCCCAGGTGTAAGACTCTAAACTTTTTGGAACCACATCAGCTTCCTCTCTGCCCAACTCTATATTCCCATATGTAAAAGGCATATGCTTGTCCTTTTTCCAGGTGTAATCATATAATATCACCACTACCACTTCCTGTGTGTACCTAAAGTTGATTGGACACCAAAGGCTGTTGTTTCAAGGCCTTTTTCCAAATATGCATAAATTAATCAGATGTTTGTCACACTTTTGTTAACCAATTACCCAGAACATGACCAATTGTTTTTTCTAAATCAATTATAAGCAGTAAAAGTAAGTGAGATTGTGGCTGGTTTTCAATTATGATAAATAAATCCTTAAGTATGCCAGGAAATTTAGTCCTGATAAACTGAAATGTACCGTTACACAGAAAAAATGCTGTATTGTCTTTATTGTGAAGAGGTAAATGACATTCTACTGCCTGAGGAGAAGAACAGGGAAATATTTCCTAAGAATATTTTAAATACCAGAAAATATGTGCACATTTTAGAGGTTTCAAGAACCTCTGCAAAGTAGTAAGTATAACTGGAGCAAAATATAATGTCATGTTTGAAGCTACATGTTTTAAGTCTTTCTCAGTTATACACTGCTAGGAAAAAAGAGCTTTTTAAACTGTCTTTTACTGTATAGTTAAATTACAGTATAGCAAAATGAATGCTCAGACTGACTGCTTTCTTCATGGCAATAATGTATTAATTTATCAGGCAGCCACATGAATTTTAACTTCTATTGTTTTGTTCATGTCTTTCTGGGGTGAGCTTGTTAGGAGTTGAGGTTAGAAGTGCAATCATGTCAGATTGCTATGAAAAATCTGGTCTCAACTTTCTGAAGTTGTGAAAACTTGAAGGCAGTTTGTTCAGTTCCTCTTTGGTTCTCTGTGTGCTGTAAGAAAGAATAATCTCTTCAACTTATAATTAAAACCACTGGGCTAGATGCTGTCACTGTATGATATCAAACATAGAGGCAATATACTTCATAGAGTAATGCTGCATGTCAGTTCTAGAAAGTGATGGACTTCTACATTTGATATGGAAATAGGGGAATGACATCACATCATCTCTTTGTGCTTTTTGCATTAATACTTAAGCGGTGTACCTCCTTCATGTAAAGCAGACACATTTAGAAGTAACAGCAAAGCCAGTAGGAACAGTTAGGTGCTTCAGGGTGCTCATTTATTCAGATTTTCCAGACTGATCTTTAAAGCATGCTTCATGTTCACCTTGAGAAATCTGGCATTTGTTAAGACTTCTTTCCTCCTAGCTGGGCTAAATCAAATCATTTTAATTTTGAGTACACTGATATTGATGAATATATTCTGAAGTATAGAATTCTAGCTGAAACTGGGAACTAGATTAGAAATTTCCTCTCCATACAAAAATTCAAACAGTTCAGTTCCATCAATTTCCATCAGATATAATTTATGTGTTTGATTGTTTGGTTTGTTTGTTTTAATAACTCTTACTTGTTTTGGTTTTGGAATGATAAAATGATCTATTGTTGAGCTTCAAAGTTATGCAGCTATGTGAGTGTGCAAAGCAGACTCTTTGTAGATAAGAATTCTTGCCTGAGCAGTAATTGAGAAGATGTTTATAACATGCAGGATCAGTTACAGGCATCAGAATTCACTTTCTTTCACTCTGTATATTTGCAGCATTATTAAATGTGATCCTTTCCAGAAACCCTGGCTAGCTTTAGCTTGCAGTAAAGTAACTTGTAATGAGCTGGTGGCCATTCTGCTTGCTGACATGGAACAGAGCTTAATTTTCCCCAAAAAGCTGCAGCCACTGGCACAGAATGGCATTCACCTGTCATTTGCACCTGTAGTATTCATGTTTCATAGAATCACAGAATCATAGAATGGTTTGGGTTGAAAGGGACCTTTAAGATCATCTAGTTCCATCCCACTGCTATAGGCAGGGACACCTCCATCTAGACCAGGTTGGTCAAAGCCCCATCCAGCCTGGGCTTGAATGCTTCCAGAGATGATGCACTCACAACCTTGCTGGGCAACTTGATGCAGTACCTCACCACCCTCACAGTGAAGAATTTCTTCCTAATATCAAGTCTAAATCTATGCTCTTCCATTTTAAAACCCCTTGTCCTCTCGCTACCTGCCCTTATAGAAAGTCTTCCCAGCTTTTCTGTAGGGCCCCTTCAGTTACTGGAAGGCTGCTCTAAGGTCTCCTGAGAACCTTCTCCTCTCCAGGCTGAAGGCTGAAATTGAAATTCCATATTACAGACATGAAAGCAGCTCTTCAAACTCATGGGTAGTAAATGCTGTATGATTCATTTTCAAGCAGGAAGCTGACAGATTTTTTTTTTCTAAACATGTAAGTAGTATTTTCTTGTTCTATGTTTATAATTGCTTGTTATTTGATATGTTTTGAATTTTGATTTTGAACTGAATGCCTGAGAAGTATGGAAGTAGGACTAAAATCAGTAATGTGGAATAAAATCTTTGTATTTCTGAAACTTTTTTTTTTTGCTTTTTTTTTCATTTCAGCTTTGCAAACAGTAAACTGATCAACTCTAAAGAGTGTGCTGATGCACGATAACTTACTTTTTAAAGAATGAAACGGTCTTAATTTGTTGCTGTCACAGAAACCATAGTCACTAACAGCTTGTCTGTGAGATATCAAAAAAACCTTCATGATTTTCAAACAGTAGATAGCCATAGATAGGGTTTTCAATCAGCAGGTAGAGTTTTATATTAATTTTAGTAGTGATGGTCAAACAAGATGGCTAGAGATGACTGCAGAGTTTCCTTCCTTCAGCTCATGCAGTGTGAAAGAAAGGCAGGTCTGTAACATATCTGTCCATGGTAAGATCCGTCTGCAGTAATGGCAGATTGATGTTTCAAACCAAAGTGTAAAGCCTTTGCTATTGGAGGGGTTGCAGTTATGAAACAGTGCAATGATAATCAGGTTTGCAGGCACTTTCCTATGGCGTAAGGAGAATCAGGTGAGAAAAGAGGCAAAAATGCCCTTTCACCATCTTCTTTCTTTCAACTCCTATTAAAGTTTCACTACAGAGAAAAGCAGGCTGGAGGATACAGAAAATCCCCTAAGGATTTTGTTTTCCATACAAAATTGTACCACTCCTAATCTCTTCACAGTCTCTGAGACTACAGTGATTGATAAGCCTTCCTTGATATCAGTCAGTGATGCTTAATGGGGCATGCAGCTGACCAAGTGAGCTGTGAAGCTCTCCCTAAGAGATTTCCAGCTGGGAAGAAATTCTTATCAACCTCAAGCTACTATCTCAGCTTGCAGATTAATTTCATTTGGACTGCTGTCATGCCACATTAGCTCTCTGAATATTTCTGATGGTAGAAAAATACAGATTTATTCTGTAAAAAATGACATGTGAGGATATGGATTTTCTGCTATTTGGTGACTCAAGTATGATCATTACATAAAAAAGATAATTTCCCCAAATGGCCTAATTGGCAGCCTTAAACCACTAACTCAGGATCCTAATGCACAGTTTTCTTGTAAAGAAACAGTGGGTGATCTGATTGCCTCCAGCTATGGTATGGGAGAATTGGAAGGGCCACTTATCTCTCTCTTCATTTATCACTATTCCTCTATGGAAAATTACTGTCTGTCCGTCAGATCTCGTTGATGAACTGCTCATTTCCTGCTTGTTGTGCAAATTGCTCCCTGTGTAAACTGCACCTTAATTTGCTTCAGTCAAGATAATTTAGTTTAAATAATTTAAAAGCAGGCTTTGCTAAGCTACTCCACTTGGTGTAGTTATCAAACAAACTTCAGGTCTGAGGAGACTTCAGCTCCCAGCCCAGCAGTGGTCAGGATTGGTGGATTGGTCAGCATGGGTGGATTGGTCAGCATGGTGGAAGGGCTGTCAGGTTTTCCCTGGCTCTGACAGCATATGCATCTGTGTGTATCCATGACTGATTATTGGTGGAAGAGAAACCATTTTGTGCTCATGTTGCTGGCAGGCTCTGCATTGATTGGAAAAAAAGGAACAAACCAAAAGCTTCCTGAAATGCGACAGAAATCAGCAAAAACCACACATACAGCAGATAGGGTAAGGAAGACACTGTACTCAGATGATCATTTACCCTGGTTTTGCACTTTAAGAAGACTCCAGTATTTATGAACAGACTTTTTTGCTGTTTGCCTTTCCATGCTATGCCCAGGGATAAAGCCCTTAGTTGTGTCTCACTCTTTGCTGTGTAATGTTTTCCTTTAATGCAAATATCATCATTTTCCAAACATAGTGTTTCGTCAATTTTTTGTTGTTGTTGTTGCTTTTTTTTTTTTTTTTTTTTTTTTTTGAAAGCTGCCTCCCTCTGTTACAGCACATTTCTACTAATGAAACCATTTTTATTCCAGTCCAAAAGCACCGGTGCAACAGGGCAACTGGAAAAAAAAATACAGAGTAAGCGACATTTCCCTCACTGTTTTTTTTTTTTTTTTTAAATGTCTTTCGGTTTCTTCCTTCAGTCTAAAGTGCCAAAAAGGGTTTGTTCAAGGGCAGAGCTCATCTTAGTGTCAGGTCCTAGTTTGCAGATCTTCAGTTTCTGCATTTTACATCTTTAAAAAAGCCAGAGACATTTTCTTGGTTTGTTGGCATATCTTATAGTGCCACATCTCTGATCTCAGACTCATAGCTGTACTTTACTATTTGCTTTTATTTTAGATTTTTCCTTTTCAAGTATCCTTCTGAAGACCTTTATCATTATGAGTCCTAAGACTCAGAATACACTACACAGACAAGATTTTTGCTCTGCAACAATAACTGCAGGGGAGTTCAGATCTTACATTAAAGGCAATTTTTCACACATCTGTTTTCTGTCACTAAAAGATGAACTAATCTGTGAGACTTTTCATGAGTTTCCCAATTGCTTATTCTTCTTTTCAACTCCACCTGTAACTGTCCACTTCACCATGGCTACTCCAGGTTTACACATCAAGCTGAAGTGAAGTCAATATGAGCTGGTCTTCAACATATAATGGCAAAATACTGAAAAATCAGAACCTGCCTATCAGAGCATGGTCACCCAGAGTCGGAAAATACTTTCAATTTTAAGCCTTTAGCCTTCAGGGAATGTCCCAGGCCACCCAGAGGTGCAGCATCTACTCAGTATGAATAGAAAAACTTCTCACTTTTTGTTGTATTTATGCCAATAGCCTTATATGTTGACAGCTCTTGGACACGTCCGTCCTCCTCAGAAGGTTAACCTCAACTGGTTTTACAAAACAGGCTCAACTGATAGAAAATTTCTGAGAAAAAGAAGGGAGAAATGTTGGGTAATGAGGCTGAGCATGAGAGAGACAGGAAAGGCAAGTTGTAGTCCCTGCTGTGGTGAAGAGGTACTTATATAGAGTTAGCTTCATAAGGAAATACTTAGAGTTCAAATTAATTATGGACAGTACAATAATAGTAAAAAATGCCTACTGAAAACAAAATTGTCATGCCTCAGTTGTGCTGTGATTCTGAAGTGTCAGCAATAATAGTCAGGTGCCTTATGCTAGGGACTCAGCCCAGAAGTGTGCTGCCCAAATCTGCTGGGCTCCTTGTGTCAACCTTTTCTTTGTGTTTCCAGGTGTATTCAACTCCTGAAAATGAAGGGAATGTTGCTGCATGATCAGAGCATGCGGCTTTCTTCTGAATCCAGTGTGGGGATTCTAGGAAGGATCCCTGCTTGGTCTAAAAATCCCATGGCTTTGAGATTAATAGGAAAGCAGAGCTTCCTAGCAAAACCATAAATTCTGTGGATCTGTAGTCTGCAAGGCTGGGTCCCACCTCACAGCAAGAATGAAGTACTGAAAAAGCAAGGGGGGTGAGGTGGAAAGAAACGCCTTCTAAGATCTCTTCCAAAGGAAACCTACAAGTATTGCAAAATGATGGTGTTATGTCATAATATATTTGTTTTCAGCTTCAGGATTGTTATATCCATTTAGGACTGATCTCTCCAAAAAATCTAATTAGGCAGAAGAAGGATTTGAATCTGATCCTGTAATGTAGATAAAAGTTTCTACCTACATCTTACAGAGCAAAAGCAGAGTAGCACTGACTCCATCATCCTGGTGCTGTCGTATAATTGCAGAGGTAGCTGCTTGGTTGTGCATCCTGAGGGAAATTGAAACCTCCCACTTTTGCAAAAATAGTACAGACTCTATACTCTTCATGACAATATTTTTCCTTTACTAGCTAAAATGATGTTCTGTGCTCTGTTTCCCGAGGGCTAGGAACTAAATGGCAAGGTATTTAAAAAACAGATGCTACAAATTACATCCTAAATCCTCCTAGGAAACCAATTCCTATGTCCTGGTTCTCAATTTTAAAAATGAGATAACTGCTCCCTCTTATCTTGCACGAATATTGCAGAAATGCATTTGGGTCTATGAAGCACTTAGATATCACAGTGGGGGGAACTGCAAAAAAGCTACAGAGAGTATACTAATTCTGACTTCAGAAGAGGTTGGAGTGTGGTAGATGACATTTGAAGAGCTGTATGCTGAAAAGCAAAAAGAAAACAGTGTATTAAATAGCTGCCAGCTGAATGGGAAACTTATGTTGAATGACAGGGAAGCTAAAAAAAAAAAGTAATATATCATAACGTGTGTCGTAGTTTACATGAAAACAGTGAATTAATTAAACTTCTGCAGGCTTCCCCTAAATGTAAAATGCTAACTCTTTTAAATTATCATTTTTAATTTTTTTTTTTAATTTTTTTTTTTGGAGGAGGGGAGGTATACGCAGTGTTTATCTTTGAAAATAAACTATATTTCCCTGGAGAGATTGTCCGAGCCTTATCCCAAGATAATTTCTTTACACAAAAGTAAACATTCATGATGCCCTGTTGAGAGAAGGAGTGACTTCCCTCATTCTCTTTCTCTTTTTATGTGCCACCTTTCTCCAGGGTGACAGGTGGATGAGTCCTTGCTAGAGCTCTCTGGTTCACACTCTGCTAGGCTGGATCACCAGGCTCCTGTGTCACCTACTACTGACATCAGCCCATAAATCACCACATGTGCACCCCATAGCCTGGGAACACCAGCAGCTTTTTGAGGCAGATCAGAGCAGCATCGTCCAGGTGGAGATGTTGCTCATTTACTTACAGACACAGAGCAGGCAGAAAATTGCTAAGCACACGTCTGGTTATCTGCACTCTGTTCATCCTTCACAGAGCTCAGATGTCCAATTGTTTCAGGTGCATTCAATGAAGTTCCACTTTGCTCTTCAGAGCCTCTATCTGCATGTCAAATTTTTTTTTTTGTTCATCCCCTCTGATCCTAAGCTGGCAGTCTCAGAGCAGAAACCAGCAAGTACAGTGAACTGCCACACCAAACTTAGTGATTTCTTCAATTTTGGGCAGACATGGTAAGGTACAGCAAACGCAGGTCTTAACATCTTCCCACAGTTCATTATCATCTCGAGTTCTTTTGCTTTGTAAGCTTTACCATTTTGCATTATCAAATCCAGGCTTTGGCCTTGATAACTATAATTAAGACTTTGAAGAGGTTAATGTTGTTTCCTTTTGAAATAGTCTTACTGACATGGGAGGACTTAAGAGACGGGGCTCCTGCTCCACCAGGCAGCATTAGGAACAGTGCTGGCTAACTGAACTGGGAAACCAATGGAAAAGAGAAGCTCTTTTAGAGCAAAAGCAGAAGCAAGAAATAATTTTCTGTGCTCCTCTTGCATACACACTGACCTTTGGTTTGCCTTTGGAAAGAAGAAGCTTGGAAACATATAATTAACTCGTCTTTCTATGAATTTTATTTCCAATCTGTGACAGCAAACAGAAAAACAGTGATAATCTGCTATCTGTAGCAGACACTTCAAAGTAGCCTGAAACACACTGGAACACTGGAACACAGCTTCCAGAAGCAACATCAGAAAGCCCTCCAAACCATTTATGTCTGTTTTGTAGATATAAATTCAGGATCTTTGCAGATCCTGAAGCAGTAGCCATAAGATGATGGTCATGGGGTTCCTGTGTTTGGTGTAAGTATCTCAGCTTTCTTCCATGGCAAAAAAGGGACAGCTCAATTTTGGATTTGAAGAAGACATGCTATGCATTAAAACTGACAGAAAACTGGTAATGAAATATGTACAGCTTGCAGCCTCCTCTTACTAAACCAGCACCATACTTCTTACTTGCTAGCATGGCATGATGTTATGACAAGTTTAGCTGGCTTTTCAGCACCCAACATATTATGGTCAGAGCATGGAGATAGAGGGCCACTTGTCCATGGATCAGGCATGATCATCAGTGAGTTTACAGCATTAGTACATATAAATCAGTGAATGCCAATGAAAAGAGGTACTTCAACATCATTATATTTTAAAATATCTCACAGTGTTAAATACTTACTTAGGTATTAAGACAGAATACATGAGAAGACAGATACCTTTAACTTCAAAGCTTCAGTAACTTTCTAAACCAGTGCCTCTTACTTTTGCTACCCTTCCATTCTTCTAACTTCAGATATTTCCTCTTCCTCTCTTTATTCAGTCATAGCCTTTCAAGAATTCTGCAGCAGGAAAATATTTTTCACTGTGAGACTCATCCAAATTCTTTTTTTTTTTCTCCTTTCAGGATAGCAACATATAGCACTCTTCAAGATCAACTCATTCAAAGGAGGCTTTGATTTTAATTTTTAACATTAAAAGTGCTCCACACAAGCTTACAGGTATGGGGTGATGTTTTCCTCACAGTTTTTTTTCCAAGAATTAGCAGAGAGTTAATAAAGCTTTAAGCAGGCATATCTAATGATCTTTAACAACAGGTGGTAAAGCTCACTTACACAGTTTACCCACTGCTGGCTGCAAATGAGGGTCCTTCAAGAGAACCAGCTACAGAATGGCTTACTTCTTTTAATAATACCAACCTCTGTTTCTATGGAAACAGCACATCATGTTTGCTACTTGCAAGACATGTGTTTAGCCCCTTTTTAAAATAAACTGTGTACTCTTTATATTGTTTTTAAAACTGAAAACCATTGCGCTTTGAACACACCAGATTATTAATTCCTCTCTTTCTCCTCTAAATAAAAAAGGCATTCGCTGTATGGTCCATAATAGCTAATTACTGTGAGACATAATGACATTTTTGTAGGTTACTGCTCCTGAGAATGTTTATCTGACTACCGTGTGCTAGAAATTTTGGAACCGTGGCAAAAAATGAACACTATCAAGTTAGAAATGGTAACTACTTGGCTTCATTAAGCGCATCCATTCCTGCTAGATTTTCTATGCATCTGAATTTGGTGATTCTCAGCACCACACTTTGAAAGTGCTTGCTCATCATATTGCTAGCTACTTAAAATTGCTAAAAGCCCATTTGTCAAATGCCTAATGTGGCACATATGTATGCATGTGCTTACCTGTGCTTGTACTGAACCATCAGTTTTTCAGACTGAATCAACACTGAAATTAATGAGGCTTTCCTCCCAAATTGCTGATATGAAACAGAACTGGGTAATTATATTGCAAATGAAATCAGATGTTAAAAGCTGCAACTTGTCTGTGACATTGATGGGTGTTTAAATCATACTGAAATAATTTTAAAATCTGATTAGTTTACCACAGAGGCTGTTTTTATAGCTTCCCATATCTTGAGCAGTGAAAATAGACCAGTCTGTTTCAAACTGTGATGGAATGAAGATTTACAGAGCTTGGACAGTCAAAAGCATGGCATTATAGGGTTGTCAGAGTAACAGGCCTTGGGAATCTGCACTGTTTATGTTTAAAGGGAGAAGTCAGCTGGAGGCAGACATCTGAGGCATGGTGGATTGATTTGTAGCTTAAAAGCAGATTGTGTTTGGGAGAGAAGAATGGAATTCTGGCTCACATCTGACTTTCAGATGATATAACAAAAAGACATTTTCTTGAAAAAGGAAAAAAAAAGACAGTATTCATACAGCCCCACTTTTACAGCAGCATGTTCAAATATCTGGTGAAACACAGCCCCACCTTTGCAGTAGGTAATTAAGGGAAAAGGTTGGTGTCAGGATGGGAAGCAAAGCCTATAAGCCAGTAAAAATTAAAAATAAAAATAAAAAAGGAACTGTTTAAGGTTTAAAGAAAGATTCATCAATCACAATTCATACATCACTTCATATGGCATTTGAATACCACTTTTTGGAAGTATGGAAGAGATTTTATTCCACGTTTCTCACACAGCAAACTGCACTCATTGACTGGGGCTTTCTTCAATGCTCATGAGGCAAGTATAAAAGTATAATTTGCATAGTGAATTTTTAAAAATCAGCACAGTATTGAAGAGAGCTTGGGGTGGGAGAAAAAAATTCTCAAAAGCTGAAAAGCATTGTAAGGATTAAATGAAGGATTTATAATTTCTATAAATTAATTCTCTTGATTCATGTTACAAACGTGGCTGATAGAAACCTAAATCTCATGGGAAATGAAAGTTTTACTGTGTTAGGAAGCTTTTGATTCTTCAGTTTCTCTGCTACTTCTCAGAATTATTCCTTGTAATTCGTTACTGCAGTGGAACCCCTTAGCCAATTAGTGAAGACCTGCAATTTCCCATCTATTCCTATTGTGCTAAATTGTACTTTGTTATTACTGTAGCATTTTCAATTCTCTGTAGATCAATATGTTGCACTGTCATTTAAAGGAGAACATTTACTCTGGAGTTGAAAAGGTTTTCTACAAGAAACACAGTAATTTTCTTTTGAAGTAAGTTGTCTTTCCTCCTGCTTTGTTCTGTGCTATTTTCCTGTATATTTCTGTTGCAATGAAAATTTTTAATGTAAGCTTTTAAAGACACACAGGATGCTTTTCTATTACAGCTGAAACTGTTGATTAAATGGATAGAAATATCAGAAATATTTTTCAGTAGCTGATTCAGTAGCTGCCTCATAGCTACTTCAACTCTCTGTACCACATAATCTAGGCTACTTCCAGAACCACTGAGTCTATAATAATAGAGTCTTTGCACTTCTCAGTTTCTAATTTATATTTGAATAAAAACATCTTAAGGAATCGTTGGGGCATTTTTATGTAATTATGTATTGGTGGATATGGATAATCATCTTGCTTTTTTATTTGCCCTGCTATTTTTCTACCATTTTATCAACTTTTTGGTTATAGAGTGAGAAGGGTTTTGTAATTTGTTCTTGTACAGTTTATCTTCTATAGATTCTCTATCAAACAGATGACTGCAACAGGCAGAGGCAACACTTCTGTGTTCAGTGAGCAGAGCCACTCTTCTCCTCATGCAGGAGAACACCCGTGCCAACCCAAAGACCTCTGATGCCTGTTTCTGCTGTTCCTCTCCACAGCAATTCTCCTGTGGGTGGCACATCACACGTCACATTGGCAATGCATCCCTCTGACAGGGTAGATCATATATTGTCTTTTCTAGCATGGCTGTGATAGCATAAATTTTGTGCCCAAACTGCTGTTTAGTGAGCTGATGGTTTCTCTCAAGGAGCACTCTCCTTCCTTCTCTTTCCTCTCAACAACTGTTCAAAAAGTCAGGATCTGTTGAAGAAGAAGAAAATACTATTCACTCATTACTCAAAAATATTTCTCACTCAGTAGGAATTGCCACTCCAAAATACTTGCCTTTTTTTTTCCTAGCTGTTGGAAAATGTAAGCCCCTGTATGAGCTTTCTCAATGAATAGAAGAGGAAGTGCAGTTTTCTAAATGCCATGGAGAATTGCTTCAGGATATAATTGTTAAATTACATTTCCAATTTGATGAACCTCAGCCAAATTTGGAAAGATGTAATGAAAGGTCTCATACACACCTGAAAATATTATCTGAAGTGTACTAAAGCTACCATTATACAGTACAGGATTGTACTACAGTTTTGTCAGTCTTTTCTTTAAGATAAATACGGAAGATATTGCCAGTAACTACAAGTTTGTGCTTAAACCCATCTTGTCTATCCATTCCACTTCTTCAGTATTTCTGACATGTTTAATGACAGTATTTCTTGCTCAATCTCATGACATTTATGGTAGCGTCAGAATTTTTTTCTCTTTGTATTGGAAATCCTCTTTATTTTCTTAAAACTCTACAGCATGTATGATGTGATATCACAACACTTAGTTATACTTAGACTTTTTTTTTATGCTACCTCTACACAGATTCAAGTGGGATGAAAGGAGGACATATGGAAATGTCATTTGTGCCAATCCATAAGATTTACAGTTTTTGGCTGGTACACTGTAGTCCCAGAGACATACCAGCTGAAACATAAACCAACAAGATAACCAGGTGAATTTTGATATATTTACCTTATGTTTAGTTTCTTTCATATTTTTCTGTTTCAAAATCTGTACTTTGTTAAAAATCTGTAAACTCTGAATCTAAATCCATAGGCAAAAAATTATAATAATAATTTTAAAAATTACGATATGTTATTTTGCTTTATATTCAAGCAGATATACATTATACTTGTTCTCTGACTTGTCTGGTTTCTCTTTTTCAAATCTGTTTCCAAGCTGACATGATATTAAAATTTATTTTGTTTTCCAACTAGCCTGTGCAAAAACCCTTTTTAAAGTGCAGTCTCTCTAGTTTGCCATGTCTGCCTGAGCTGTTTCTTTAAGGAGAAAAAGTAAAACAAACCATTCGGATTTTCTTTTAATCTGTGTCACAAATGTCAGCAAGCAGATCTTTGTTGCTTCTCTGATTATTATTCTTTCAGCAGCATTAATCTTCCCTTCTTGGTTTATGTGGGAAGAATAAGGGAAAAACAGAGGAATATTTTGTTGTCACCCACATATCACAGATTTGCCAGAAATCTGCATTTTGACATTGATTCTATGCACATTACTTTATTAGTAGGATAAACAGTCGCTGTGATCTCCAGCTACAAGGATATGTTGGTAGTTAGCCCACTCAGACAGTTTTTCCAGAGACCAGTAGAGCTCAGAAGTAATGGCAGGCTGGCTATGCAGCTGGAGGGTGCACACAGTATTGTTTTGCAGAGTTGACTTTGCTTCTCCTTTTACCTTTCCAAATCACTACTTTTACAGGGAGGATTTCAACCTTGTAACCTGAACTGTGTAATTTCAAAACAGTGGATTTGTTTCAGAGTAGATTTCCTTTGGGAATATGAAGCTGGAATAGATGTCCTCATTCATCAAGTCCAATCCTCTGCTCTGTCTGCAGTTCCAGGCAGTCACATCATGTTTTCTTTTAATAATTCTTTAAGTGCCATTAATGTTAGACATTTTATATGTTAGGAGACTGTCAAAGAATAGTTCTTAGGTTAAAATGCGGTAATTTCTTGTTCTAACAAAGACAAAAATATATGCATCTGAAAATATTTCTTCATAATTCTAATAGAGTGTTAGCTTGATGGTCTTCCTGACTTAAAACCAAAATGTTGCTTCTGCCTTAGGCCATGTCACTCCCATTCATTGCTCTTTTTCTCCTGGCCTTTGGCCTGCTGTCCCACTTTTCTAATCAGTCTTTTACCGCTTTCCTGCAGACTCTCTCCGTTTTTCTAGAGATTCTTCCTTGAGATTACTTAAAGAATTTCTATAAATGTTTCTCCTCTTTCATGTGACTCATGTTTCAAAGTAGGCAGTTTTGGGAATTTTTGCATAAGGAAACTATAAATATAAACTATAAACTATACCTGCTTTCAAAATGAACATTTGAAGCACCTTCACTAAGTTGGGTTTTATTACCAGTTGGCTTTGCCTCTATTCCACCTTCATGATAGCTTCCAGGATTTTAATTCTGTAGGAAAGGTTAAGTGTTCAAGCTCGTCAGGACATAGGCCTGAAAACATTAAGTATGAGGTGGAATTAAATGCCTGACATAAGTACATTGCAACCTATATTAGCAAAAAGAAAACTAGACAGTAGACCGAGAGATTTAGCTAGATTTGTATTCACTTCATCTTCATAGTTCAGTTTTTATGTTTCAGAGAATTTTTATTCCAGGAAAGGGAGTAAGGATGACACAAAAGTCTACCCCTGACTACACGCAGTTGCTTAAAACAGCAGAAATATTCTCTGGATTAGAGTCGCAGCTGTTGAGGAAGTATCTGAAAATACTGTAAAACATGCAAATTCAAAATACATCAAATTCAAATCTAACCCAACTTCTGAAATGCTCATGCTATCAATCTCACAATGCATGGTCTAGCAGTACAGAAGTCCAGCACTTAGGCAGCTTTTCACCACCTCCACTTATAGTCTCTTTCTGCTAACTACAGCAGCAGCTACTATGCCTGAAACAAACTTGGAGCTACATTCCTGTAACTAAAGAAAACGACTGAAAATATTTTCGTGCTTTCAACTAAGCTGTGAAAAGACTGGGCTGAATAGTAGATGAATGAATACTGGGGAGGTGTCATGGTTTCATCTGTAACAGAGTTCATTTTCTTTAGTGTTTGGTATGATGGTATGTTTTGGCTTTAGGAGAAAAACAATGTTGATACTGTTGTTGCTGAGCAGAGCTGTTCAGAGCCAAGGACATTTTTATTGCATCCATCTCTTCCATTAAATGGAATGGAAATCTGGGAAATACAAGAGAGACCACATAACCCAAAACTCTGATACAATCAACTGTGTTGTCTTGCTATTTTTAGTATGTCTGGAAGTATGTGGTCTTCCCCATTGCAATAGCAAACAGAGACAGCAGACCTCTGCACATAGTGAGTATCACCATAAGAAGAGAGGAGTTCACACTGCTACAAGAAAATGGATTTCTCTAGCAAATGCAGAAACCATCATTTGGCTTGTCTTGCCAGTATCTTCTTGTGATGAAACTATGAAGAGAGAGAAGCTTGTGTCAGTGCAAGAAGCTGTTCCCTGATATTCTAGCAGCAGTTGTTTTGGAAAATTTATTTGAAACAGTCTGAGAAAATGTGAAACAAAGAGCTGCAAATGTTTCAAAGCAAAACAGAAGGATAAAAGTTGATACTTCAATCAGGAAAATAAGTTTCACTCTATGCGGCAGCATTTATTGCTGTATGCTTAGAAGTATAGAAGTCCATCATTTTGTCCGTAAACATAATGGAAAAGTAATTTTTACATATCTTTTTCAAATAACAAATGACAGCAAACTTTTTTTTTTTTTTTTTTTTTTAATAATATCTAGATGTCTTTTCCAACCCATTTTGCAGAATAACTGATACTTCTTCAATCTTTTATTTTAAATGACTATTTTCTCAGTGTGATCCCAAAACATTCACTCTGAGAGGAGAAGGGAACACAGTTTCATTCAGAGTGAAAGGAAAAATTCAAAACTGAAGTTGTGAATTTATTAACAAGTACAGAATGTACTGGGGAGCAGTCAAAACCCCATAAGCACAAAATCACTTTGTATGTGCAATCAAAAATCTCAAAATCACTGTTTTTATCGAGAAAAAAACAGCAATTACTCATTTTGACCTCGGGAATTTGCACATCATCATCTTTTCCTTTTTTGCTTGCATATATTCTTTTCAGAGGGTTAGGTTAGAGTACTATTTACACCTACATTTATACTCAAAATGCCACTAACACATACAGGATGTTTAAAGGAAGGATGAAAGTCTTGCAGTTAGCACTCTTCATTGTACCAAGATATGACTGTTTGATGGTCATCTAGAGACAGGATTCCAATCACAAAGAGAAGAGGTGCAGGGGCATAAGATTAACTGGGGAAACTCCAGTAATCATGGCTTTACATGTGTTCTGTAGGCCCTGCCCGACATACACACCCTAATGTGATATGGGAAAGATTGCTGAGGAAAAATGGCAATCAACAGGAGGATGTCACATCTATGAGAATAATTCAGCCTGCCTGAAGCTGAATTGCTAAAGGATGCAGCTAAAAAGAGGACCAGTGGAGTACATAAATTTTCTCCAGGGCTGGTCTTGAATTACACACTGTAGTTTGGATCCTCCTCACCTGGGGTACTGCTTTAATTTCGCCATAAGCCACTGAAGACTGGGTCAGTTTCAGTTCATGGGAAAGAGGCCACAGTAGATATTTATGAAGTCAAAAGAACTGGTGGACTTTTTGCATCAGTCACTTCCTGTATATTCAGTCTTGATGGAGGTGTCAAGGAGAAAGTGGTTCTAGGAGTGCTTCCTCACTGCTGCAGGCAGTGGACTAAAGCCGTATTGGACACATCTCTAGTCTGCTTCTGTCTGTTTCCAGTGCCTTTGTTGGACCTACTCAGAGGTCATGGGCACTGAATCAGTCTCCAAGTCTTCTACGTAATTGTTTATCACTCACCATACCTGTCCCTTGTGTGTTTAGTACAAAAGTAATACGTAAATACTTCAAAGGAATACCTGGGAAAGGCACTTCAGAGGGCAATACTTGCACTGTAGTTGTGTTCTCTTACTGTTGACCTTACATTTTTTCAGATGTGATTCCCCAGGATATTTGCTGATGTATGCATCATGATATCATAGAATAATTCAGGTTGGAAATGATCTCTGTGGGTATATCTGTTGTATCTTCATTGAGAAAAAAATACAGGTTGACATTTGCAAATGTCATGAGAGCAATTGGAATGTTTGTTTTCATTTCTTCTACATATGGGAAGAGGTTTCAGCAGAACAAACTGTTTCTCAGAAATCATACTTTGGGTCAATAGATGAGAGTACATGCTTAGTAAGACCATCTCATTCATTCCTGAGACTACGAGGCCAAATGTTATTCTCAGTTACACTACATTTAAGGAGCCATATTTGGAATGAGAATCTAGTTTTCATACCTTCATACTTCTTAAAAATTGGCTAAAAATACATACAATGTGCAGTAAAACAAGCTAGAAATAGTTCATCCTTTACAAGTAGCTCTTTGCCTTTCTGCTGTGAATTCTTCCATAGAAATAGCATTGAGATTCACAGTATTTACACTTCAGAACTTGAAATATTCAATTTAGTTCAAGGCAAAGTCAATGCCAGGAGGTCTGGGGAAGGTGTTACCCTTTGGGCTTTTTAGCCCTCAGAATGTATGCTCTCCCAGCTGTTGTAGGGGATACAGAAGGAGATTCATTCTCAAAGACATATCTCCACAAAAGTCTGGTTAGCTTGTTCACTTCTTGCTGTGTCCAGAGAAGGTCTGTGTGATGTCTGCTGAAAACTGAGGGTGTGTACTCATGAGCTTTGCAGAGTGCATGCACTGTCAGTAGGCTTGTAATACGAGGCACAGAGTTTTGCATCACACAAATGATGATGATGATGTGCAATGGATCTTCACACTTACCTTCTCCATAAAGAAGTGTAATGAGAAGCAGTCCCTTGCTATTTGACTGACTGCATAAATTTTTATTAGAGAAAAATAGAAAGTAAAAGCAATATCACATTGGAAAATATGGTTTCAGCACAATATCCAATCTACTTTGCATGCGGCTGTTGTTCAAATGAGAAAAAACGAGTGTCATGAGCCAGCTGGACACATCATTTGCCCATCTGTTCTGTATTTATTTATTTTTTCAACATTTGATTTACTGTTTAGTGTTTATTTCTCATATTTGGTACTCTGTAGAGAAAAACAAAAAATACAAAAAAAAAAAAAAATCAATGCCTTTATCCCTCCCAGCCACCCTGTAGTTTCCACAGCCAGACATGGTTGTGAAGGCAAGCATGTGTTTTGTTACCAAGCAGACTAAGGCACCAAGCCTATAGCACTCTCAATAGCCGCATATTTTCCAGATATCTTCAGGACAAACATTCTCCATGATGGAATAATGTCTAATTTACTTGGGAGGTTTCTCCTTTCCTTTCGAAGAATAAATCATAGAATCATCATTGAGTCATTTGAGTTGAAAGGGACCCTTAAAGGCCATCTAGTCCAACTCCCCTGCAGTGAACAGGGAAGCCTACAGCTAGATCAGGGTGCTCAGAACACAGTCCAGCCTGACACTGTCTCTAGGGATGAGTGCTTCACTACTCTCTCATCATAAGAATAGGTTTTTCTTATTTCCAATTGTAGCAGATAATGCTATGTCATGACCTGAAACAGTGATTGAACACCTGGGGAGAAGGAAGGGCCAACCCAGAGGAGCTCAGCTGTATAAAATGCACCTGTGTAAGTGGAAGTGGAGGGTTTGGGTTTTATACCTTCCCACCCCTCATTTAAGTGTTGGCAGTGGAGATGAAGGCATTTTGCTGGAGATCCCTGTGTACTTGAGGTCTTGTAAAGGTAAGCTGTTTTTCTTCCTTTGTTTTTGCATCAATGGCTGCTGTATTTACAGGAAAAATAGTGTAGTTATTCTTAGAGGAAAAACTGGAGGGAAATGTACCCTTATGCTGAGCGTTCCTCCTAGGATATACTTTTCAGTTCTGATTTCAGTGTGTCATTATGTCTCCAGGAATTGTCAAGGCTGGCAGTATGCTTTGGAAATCACTTTCACAGATGCAGTCTTACTTAATTAGTTTAGTGGGTTTTTTTGTTTTGTTTTGTTTTTTTTTTTTTTTTTTACAAGGCAGTTTTCTCACATTCATTAATGTTTATGTTGAGGCACTGCTGCCTGAGGGGCACAAGAAAAGAGGACTGTGAGAAGACATGAGTTAACAACTGTTTGTGTCTGCAATAGGTATTAAAAAGTATGAGATCTCTGAGCAACCACCTTTCTTGGCTATGATGAGATATCAGGTTTTGCTTGGCATGTAAGAAGTTGAGGACGTTAGGTTGAGCTCAGTGGAGTCATGTTCCCTGCAACCAGAGAGGTGCATTCTACCTGATGTAGGATTCAGCTTTTTTGCTTCTTAATTTATTTGTCACAAATGTGTATGATTTAAAGAAGTTTGGCTTTTTTTCTCTGCCTGATGTGCATAATGAAAGTTACAAGATATAACCAAGGATCTGTTTGGAAAGAGGAAAAAGCTCTGTGACTGATACTGTGCTAATCCTAGGATTATGCTAACTAATGTATGTATAAGGTCCAAGAGTTAATAACATTACACTTAATCAGTAGAAATCATTTTTGCAATTAAATTTACTTGTAATGGTATCTTGCTTTATAATATTGGTTTTTTGTTTGTTTGTTTGTTTTTTACAGCTTGTTGGATTGATTGCTATATTGCACTAGAATGGATACAGCGCTTTATGTATGATTACTGTTATCAAAGTTGAAATTGACTTAAAATCCTTACCACCTGCCTTGGTTACTACAGGTAACTAAGAGAAAGTAGCAGTTGTTTAGAGGAAGCAATTTTAATTTTTAATTACATCTCTAAAGTTCTTGTCTGTCTTCATGACCCTTGCCACAAACTCAAGCGTAACTGATTGGATTTAATGCAAAATGTTAATTCTTTCTTGTCTTTGAGTAAATATCCAACACCTGTGTATGGGATCAAAGAAGAAAAGTAAAACTCTGAAAATAAATTGCTTAAATAGAAAAGGCAAGAATAAGAAAAGTGCTTCCAAGCAAACCTGAGCCAATGCCTTCCTCACCAAATTTCCCTCATGGACTAGCCTAGTTAAGGCAAACATTGCACATATGCGAAGTGCATATCAGCACTGATATGCAGTGCTGATGAATCGACACAGCTCACCCCAAGCTCAGTGAATGACTGTAAATTGGACTTAATGTACCTGGTGATAATTAAATCTCTGACAGCCACTTAGACAGCTCATGTGGGAGGTATGAATGTCAGTGCAGGGAGAAACATGATCAGATGTTATTCCATACAATGTTCTTCATATTGTTAAGGAGAGGAGGGTTCTACTGTGAGTTTTACTCTAATGTATTCATTGAAATATACAGACACACCCCCAAAAGAATGGAAACAGTGGTTAAAGGGAGTAGAATGACAGAACCACTGTAATAAAAATTCCTAATTTATTATTACATTTAAAAAAAAGCCAGACAAAACTCTGCTTGTATTACTGTTTTTTTTTTTTTTTTTGTTACTAATTCAGTAACAGTCATCTTCCTCATGCTGTTCCCAGAAGCTTTATTTACTTAATGTGTAGAAGCAGAAGCTATGTCTAAAGTATGCAACATCTGCAAGTCAGGCTGTCTCTATGCGCAAATGGGGTGAGGGGGAAAAACAGGGGCTTGGCAAGTCTGTTTTTGGAGGGAGCCAAGCCCATATCTCATTCAGAAGGTGAGGGTGCCATGTCCCTTAGATGAGAATAGATGAGTTGTGTGTTGGCTGAGAACTCAGTTTTTATCTTACATGGCTCTTCTGCTTCCTTTCCTGTCTGCCAAGAACTATTAGCCACATACATGCACAAACAAACCAAGAATAGTTAGATGTGTCTTTAAAAAGCCTGCCTTTGAATTGCTGCTTAAAAAAGCTCATTTATACAGCCAACAGAATGCTTCAGCCAGTCAGTTACACTCCATATGTTTTTGTAAAATAAGCTTTAAATACTCCCTTATGTCCCCAGTCAGACCTCCCATACCATGGTGAAGGACAGCTGGTTGCAGTTTCTTGACCTTGGATTCTGCTTTGATTTTATTCAGGCAGTACCAGAAATGTCATTTTCCATCTTGTTTTTGGGCTTTTTTTTACTTGGAAGTCGCTGAAAGAAAGCAGGGGAACACTGATCAATTGCAGGACACAAGAGTGATACAGCAGGAACTGGTTGGAGGTTTGATTAGGCTCATTAGCCAACAGAATCTCACTAATTAATACCGAGTAGTGGTATCAATTATTTAATTAGCAGTCTCCAATGCACTTCAGCTGTTGGATTTTGTATTGTAGTTATTTTGACAAAGGAATGTGGCTTTTCTTTCTTAGTTCTTTGAAACAGAACTAAGAAAAAAAACCAAGTTTGGTGCAAGGTTCCAGAATAGCAATTCCAGGGAATCAACTCTTCTAATTATTGAGAGCACTGCACTGCAAACTTTCCTGATTGCCATGACAATGTGTCTCACACTACTGTGGAGAAGCCCAGCACTAGGTGCTGAGTGGGTGTTTCATGCTCCTTGCTTGTTATACCTCAGCCTCTGCTTGGAGTTTTGTAAAAGCTCCCAATTAGTGCCAGTTGTGATGATGGCTTTGAACCTGTGGATGCTTTATCTCCAGGAAATGGTGTGAGATCCCACTGCAGCTCTGAAACAAAAATTCCTCAGTGGGAAAACAAATCTGAGGGTTCAACAGTAGTATCTCAGAACACGATTTACATTAGATGTGTGCACTGTAGTAAAATGCTTCAGACGTCAGGAATATAAAAAATATAATTTGAATAAAGAAGAGAGAAATAATAATACCAGTACATATCCTGCTCTTTAGGATAGAAGTAGCAATTATCTTGCAGAAATCAGAGGGGAGCGTTTATAGGGATTGGTTTATTAGTGACAAGTTTCAAATGTGAGATAACTTTACATAAAGCTACTGCTATCATAAGGTATTACTTAAATTATTTGTGTGCATTCTAAAAATCATTTGTACCAGATATACTTGAATTTTAGTGCATATTGGTGTCTGCTATTATGAAAATAATTTTCCAGAAATAATATTGAAAGAACTCTTTGCATTTCAAAGAGGCCTTGGATGTATTACTTGGGTTACTTCTGAAATTAAGGCATGTGAGTGATGAGCGCTTCTGCAAAAGATGAATAACTTGAGGTCACTGCAATTTTGTCTCCGTCAAAAGCCATTATACATGTTGGAAAATGTAACAATAAGAAGGGATTGGGAATCTTCAAAGAATGTACGAAGCTTCAGTCAGAAGCTTTCGTCTCAGCATCATTAGCAAATTCTTCCTCTACAAATTGAATAGAAGGAAAGCAAACTCCTGCATACATGCATGCTAATCCATATTAGTATGCAGGAAACGGAAGTGTTAGCAGTGGGTATATAGACAAGGGAAAGTCTGGATGATTTGTAAGCATCCCCCAGTGGGTGGAGAGACCATATCAGAACAGATAGAATTAAGCTTACTGCTGATACTCAATTTAAGAGGTCTTGACATTCTTCTGAGGCTTCAGACCTGTAAGCGTGGACTAGGAGGAGGTATTTGTGGCAGACCAGGAGGGCATTTCATTTTATTAGAACAGATCCATCAGTAGCACATACTATTAGTAAATACCTGGCCACAGGTCCTGAGAAAGGCAGCAGGTGGGCTCAGCTACACAAGTTCAAGAGGTAACGTTTCCAAAGCGAGCTTTCTCGAGGAGAGGAAAAAAAAAAAAGCATCTCCATACATCCTTCTTGCCTGCTGTATACAGAAGCTTCATAACAAAATTATTTTTGTGAAGTACAAATTTCACCCACCTGATTGGTTTACATGTTGATATGTGTAGTCATCACTGCTGTTTAGGTGAAAGGACTCTCTCTTCCCACTTGACTGTATTTCTTCAAAGCAGAAGGCCCTGTTTGTTGAACCACTATGAACATCAGCTGCAGAAATAAGCAAGGAGAAGTGAAAACCTTTTTTGTCCTCATTAACTTCTTGTAATAGGAACTGTACTGGAAAAAGGATAATTTAAAAGAATGGTGTTGTTTCATGTTCACACCACATTCTTACTGTATGTCATACAACTAGTCAAAACAGTAACAGCAGAAGGGAAAGACAAGTAGACACTACTTACGGAATAGATATAGGATGAAGGGATAATTCACCCTACAGCTGTCTTATCAGTGTTAGAACACTGTCTTATTAGTGTTCAGGAATATTTTCAGGTTTTTAATTTTAATTCAGCATTTGTTGGATTCTGGCTTCTGTTTTTTAATCCCTCACCTGCTATTCTGAAAAACAAAAGTTAGATTGTCTTTACTTTAGAAAAACTAATCACATAAAAAACTTCTACACTTCCAGGATAACCAGTTTTTAGCACAAAAACAGCTTTACATTTCAGTCTGTCCCTGATCTAAAGGCAACATTTGTCTGTTGGGCATGGAAAAATTCAGTTCTTTGCAAATATTCTACCAACTTCTTTGGATCGAACCAGCTACTGAGCAGAACTTGTTCATCCTATTTTTCCTCTGGATATAGGTTATACAGTGGGGCAATTATGTCACACAGTAGGAATCCTGGACTTCTGTTTATGCTAGGTATGCTAGATGTTCATCTCATCCTTCCCATGGTGATTTGATCTAGTTGTTTATGCTCTTGTCCCTACTGAATTACTTCATTGATCTGTAGGCCTTATCTGAAGAGTTATCTTCAGATAAGTGTGAACAAACAAAGCTGCTGTTTGTTATCTGCTGTGAATTTTGATGGAATAGAGTAAAATGCAGGAGATCTGGTAGAGGTTGGGAGCTGGCATCAATGCTATGGTTAAGCTTAGTTTACCTCTACTAGTTAGTAGACAAAGCAGCTCTATCTGAGGTGCTCTGAATTGCCCTTTCATGGACATACCAGAGATTTCTACACTAATGCTGAACCTTGTCTGTATAGCTTTTGAAGATATGATTCACAGATACCTCTCCCTCTCTGTTTGTTGAACAATTTGACCACCAGACTTATGACTATAAATTCTGCCATCTGGGTACTTCAGTACTGAAGTACTTCAGTGTTGCTGGACTTAAGACTAAAGCTTCTATTTAATACTCAATTACAATATATTTTAAGGGAAAATTTTGTGGTCATTTTTTGTATGAAGTTTTAGTCAAAGTTCACTGAAGATAAAGAAGGGCTCATGAACTTTGAGAGCTTTGGGTCAGGCTGTTAGAGGACAGCAAAGGATAGAAACTCATGCTGTGACAAATGTCAAAGACTGCCTTTGTTTTTAGGACATTTTTGGTATAATAAAGTTATCAAGATCATCCTGAGAATTAATTTGCCCCTTTTCTAAAACCAGGCAGTCTACTATATGTAAATTACATTTTCTGAGCCTGCAATGGCTTTCAAACCCTATTATAAATTAGCCACTGTTCATAATAATAATAATAATAATATATAATGAAAAACTTTCTTTACTATTCCTTATAATTTTGACAGAGAAGTCCTTGAACAAATCTTTAAGTCTTTATCTATATTTTTATCAAGCTGTGTGATGTCTATGAGGAAATAATTATCAGAAGAGTCCTAAGGCAACACTTCAGAAACTTTATCTTCACTTGCCAGCGGCTCATTATGTTATAACATGTCTGAAAAAAAAAAAAAAAATCTTCCCACACCAAGCAACACTTCATGTCAGGTTTATATAATTTTCTGTACGATGCTCTCTCTACATACGGTCATCTGTCTGGAGACTATCACAGAGAGCTTTACAGGGAGTGCTTAACTATATTGAATCAAGGTAGGGGAAGATAGATTTTGTTTTGATGAATCTCCTTTTGCTTTCTTAACTCTGCCATATGCTCAGCTCAAGAAAATATGGTACTCTCTCATTGCAGTTGTTCAAATCAGAATTTTTAGGTTACCTGACTTTAAAGAATTTATAGATTGAATTCAAACATTTTTTCTCAATTTTGACACAAATGCACACCCACATGTGAGAAAGTATATCCCACAGCAAGACACATTTATAGAAAAGACGGCTATACATGTTGTGCTGCAACAATATCAGCAGAAATGGGCAAAGAAGAGTTCACACTTATGTTTTGCCTGAGTCAAATTATTGCCTGATGGGACAGTATGGCAGTTTGTAGCACTTGCTAAAACCATCCTTTGCTTCATGTCAAAGAAAGTAACCTTATGCAGCAAGAATGTCTCTAGCAAGTTGTGACACTGTTACTGAGGAACAAAAAAAAATCATAAGGCTTTTGCATCTGTTCTCATCCTGAAAACAAAAACTAATAATTGCTTATGGCAATAGTACTTAAAATAGAAAATTAAATATTAGCTCAGGGTAAATTGGGCCTGCAGTGGTACAGCTATGCTTGTAGAAAGCAGCTTAGATTACAACCTTGCTCCATAAGGTTTCAGGTTTTGGCAGGCAATTGTATGTGCACTTCTCAGATTTTAAAGGCATTGCACCTGTTGTCTGTGGGAGTGAAAAATAAGTGTTTTACATCACTTGGCTACCTGGGAGAGGCTTCGTGTTCTGAAGTTAGCTGTGCTTGTATGGCCATATCACTTTAAAAAGGGAAAGTATAATGAGAATTATGTCGGGTGTTTTCAGAAAAGAGAATAGTTAGGACAAACCAGTGTGAGTTATGAGGACAGTTAACTTAGAAGATGGTGTAACACAGCCTGCAGCACTTCTATGTCAGTGTTTGCAAAACATCTCTATTAATAAGGAAAAATAATGCTTTCTATTTACAAGTAGAGTAAATAAAATATATGCATTATCTTGCAAACAAAAATATCCTGGTTAAGATTTTGCAAAATTCTGATCAGAGATTGCTTTTAGTGTGATTCTAGTTATATCTGAAAGCTTAGGTATTTTCAGTTTGTTCAATTAACTACATGAGGGACATGATTAACTAGGAATCCCACAGTTTTTTCCCTGAATGTGCCATTGGCTCTGAAAGGTTTCATTAAAAAGTGTGTAAGATAGGACACCATTGTTATATTACAAGATTTTGCACTCATTATTTATAGATTTTTCAGTAGGCAAGAAGGGGAAGAAGTCATTGCTGCCATACTGTCCCATGAGAGACAGGGCATGGTCAGACATAAGTAATGCAACAGATTGTTTGGATTGCAATGAATTCACTTTTTAATCTGTTATGTGCCTGCAGATAGTGATATGTTTGCCCATTCTTTCCAAGTACATCAGTGTTGTTTTATTATTTTTGATGTTACTGCAGTCTTGGTAAATTCCCATTCAGGACTAGAGCCTAGCCATGTCAGATCTATAGAAATGCACAGAGCAATGATGATCCCTCACTGAAACAACTTCTAACCCCAAATTCTATAACAATTTATTCATAGTTACCTGGAATTGTTCAACTTTTGAGGTCGTGTGTATCAATGTACATCAAGAAGAAGTACTAAGTACTTTTGGAAGATCTATCAGTAGCAGTCTTGCTCACATAAGTGCTAGTAAATATTTAAGACCGGATATACCTTGTCATATTGCTCATTAGTGAGAGTCTTTAATTCAGACTGGGTTAATGGCAGAAATTTCTTAGTGTTGGCTTATACTTAACAGTTGTATGTGTTTATTTCAGTAGAATAGTTCTTTACTGAACTCCATCATTAATTTTCATCATTCTTTCACTGATTTTACTCTGCTTACAGGAAAACTCCTCTTCAATGTTAGAACAATATTAGAACTACAGTGTTGATTCATAAGTTTTGTTTAGAAGTAAAATTGACTTGCAATTGTCCCTGGAAAAGTAAATTTTGCACGTTATTCCCAGAATAAACAGCAGCATTTTATGTTCAACACAAGAAGTAAAGAAAATGTTTTCCTTTATGTTCCTTTTCAGCAAATATGAACGTTCATATTCATATATGGTGTTACGTGCAGGAGGTCAGCAGCTGTCACTTTCAGTTGGAATATTTGCATGTCTGAAGACATTATTGTTAAAAAAAACTTGTTTTCCCAATTACCCATGAAATGACGGAGCAGATTTGATCCTGACAACCACTTCTGACTAACTGCCAGTGTAATTACAAAGATCAGATTGAAGCTTTTCTCTCCTAAAATGGAATGTCTTCAGTACCAAGTCCTAATAATTGCATAGAGGCAGTGTCTTAGTATAAAATTGGATGGAGTGTCTGATATGTTGTTATATTTTTGTTCTTGAAGAAAAGCAATGTAGGTTACACACCGATGGTTATAGTTTCTGCTTAGCAGTGTTGTGCAGAGCTATTCATCTCACTGTATTTTGCATCTCAGAGGGCTAGCTGATCACCAGTTATTGAATATAAATTGCAGAGCAATTGCTTGTGCATCACTTGCTATGTATTTATATATATATAGTCAAAGCTAATATCATTTTCCTTTTCTCTAAGTAAATAGTTTTATCTCAACCCACAAGTTCTACTTTTTTTTTTTTTTCCTAATCTCACCCTCATCCCACTGGAAAGGTAGGGGGTGAGCAAATAATTGTGTGCTAAGCCAGGTTAAACCACATCAGGGAGAAATGTCTTGCAGATACCCAAATTACTTTCATGTGCTCATTTTGATAATGAATATGGCTGAGTGGGGGTTGAAGACACTCAAGACAGCTAAAATGGTTGTCTGAGGCTCCTGGAAGCACTCATGTAAGTAGGAGGAGGAATCTAGACTACAAGTTGAAGTAAAAATTAAATAGGAAGTCTGTAGTCTGACACGGGCCTTAGAACCCTTTCAGACTGGAGTCCAAAGGAAGAAGCTGCCTTCAAAGCCTTGTAAACCTTTCATATACAGTTCTCACTGGATTCCTGCTTCTCTTCCATCTGTGAGCTTTCATTACACTCAGCTGAAACGGTAAATGACTTCAAAGAATGGCCCTGAGTCATCTAAAGTTCTAGAAAAAATATTGGAACATTTATTTGATACTGATTAGTGCTGTGCAAATGTTTTAGGACAGAAGCATACAGAAGGGAAATGCTCTGATTTTACCTAAGCATTACAAAATTCACTTAGTACTGTAGTTTTAGTAAGGTGAACTGATGTCCAAGAATACAGAAATTACAGCTATTTGACATAAAATAATGAGGTGATGTGGGAGTAATGTATTTCAAAGCTTCATAGACTTTCATAATGAGCTAAGGGCTTAGACTCTCTTTGTTCTAATGTATGATCAATACTGCTGCAAGCGCTGTTTCAGAAATCACAGCAGATCTTTTTGGAGAAGTATTTAGTTATTTCAAATTCTCATGGTCAATATTTCAAAATGAGCCAATTCTGGACTTGAAAGGTTTCTTGTTTGTAAACTAGATTTGGTTTAATCTGGATGAGTTCAAAGGAAGCAGCTATGCCTACTGAGAATGTTGTATAATTAAGGTCAATTAAAAGACTTCAGCTGCTTACATTGAGATTCAGATCTGGGGAAACATCTCAGCACTGACTCCTCACAACTACTGGATAAAATCTCTAGGACAGAAACTGCCTTTTTGGGTCATGTTAAGCAAAAACCTAACACAAATTATGTTATTCTAATTGCACATTTTCTGCAGTGCTCAGAAGCCCTTGTGAAGGATCA
Organism: Centrocercus urophasianus; assembly: GCF_019232065.1. Classification (NCBI taxonomy): domain Eukaryota; kingdom Metazoa; phylum Chordata; class Aves; order Galliformes; family Phasianidae; genus Centrocercus; species Centrocercus urophasianus. The sequence continues at coordinate 46,766,736 of NW_024884142.1, read as the reverse complement.
TAGATAGTCCTGTTGTGTCATCTTTTACAAATGGATAAAAGATCATCCTTGCACCACAAGTACCAAGACAACGTGTTTCAAGTATGAGGGAAGACATGGAACATGTGAGAGAACACTATTTACCATAGAAGTTTGTGATTTCAGTAGTCTAACAATCTAACCATTGTCATGTCTGGTTTTTAGACACTGTGGCAAAAGAGACCTTAGGGAGTATTTTGTGGCGATTCTGCAAGTCTTCTCAGGATGCAGGAACACCCATGATAATAATACAGAAAATGAGAATGGTATTGCAGGTGAGTTTAAGCATGGAGTCTAAGATGGCGATGTGCATGCGTTACCATCTCAGTAATGAATGAGATTTGTGATGCCCAGCTCTGTTCAGGAAGATTTTTATAATCTTTACTAAGAATAACTTCAGGAAGGTAATGTGTACTGAAATTAAGTTACATACTTTGGTAGCACAAAAGGCTAGCTTATAGACAAATGTATTACACCATGATAATTACTCTAGTAAGCAGCACATTTATCACAGGGTGTACGTTACCAGGGAATAATGGGACAAGTTCTGGCATCTTTTCATTATGGGAAAAAATCATTGGTCCTTGTGTAATCCCTCTTTAGTGATTAAAACCCTCTTTAGTGACTGCCCTGCGAGTTGCAGAGAAGTGAATGGTAGTTAATTATACTCTACTCATTGCAGTACTGCAGCGGGAATATATGGAGAACATGAGTCTGGATCGGGATTACCAAAGCAGTTTATATGATGGATAATCAGTGAAGGGAAAGTATTCAAGTATCTTTTACCAAGAAAATATTTAAATACAAACCCATCTCAATTCTCACCAGGTATTTTCTTACACAGTTCTTAAATAATTCAGTTCTTAAAGTTTCTAGGCATCTCCTCTGAAGTACTGAGCACTGTCAGTTTTCATGGTCATCAATCATTTCTTCTAGTATAGAAATTTGGGATGCTTTCCTCTCTAAGGACTGTTAAGGTCAATGAGCAGCAGGAGATAGGTGAAGAGGGAGACAAATGCATGCAGAAATGCCACCAATGATCTGGATAACCAGATTCAGGAAATTGGAATCTAACTGCTAAGGCAGTCTTTGCTGAGAAACCTGATGTAGAACCCATGTCAATGTCATAATTTCATGAAGATACACTGATTTCTTTTGACATGTGAAACTGCAACTGCAATGTAAATAATATAACCATGCTATCTGTTAGAGCCTCCAAGGCTTCCACAGTGAGCTGAAGGCTTCAGAGCTTCCATTTGTACTGTATAAATTATGCATACAGTTTTAACAGCTCAGAAATCTTATTAGCCCTCCTGTAATGGAGCTTCTTTTTATCAGCACCGAAGTTTGTGAGTTTTACGTACAATAAATGCAACAGTGCAGTGCAAAACCCATACTTCTCTGCTAAAATCAATAATCACATGACTTTATGCAGGTAAGCTTCGTAAATAGAGGAAAATAATTTCTCTGCCAGCTTAAGAGAATGCCTATTTTAACAGTTCTGTAATTTTAAAAATCGCCATTATCCTTCATCTTCTCCTTTCTAAGCAAGCTCACATATTTGTATTCAATTGTCAGTCCATGTGACTATTATTACAGACTTAGTACTGGGTTTGTGTTGCTAGTTACCTGCTGTTTAAGAACAAGCTGAAAATTGGTTACCAACATTTTTCTCAAAACTCTGGCCTGAAACTAGACTCTGTTTACCTAGAAATGTATCACTAAGACACCTGTCCTATTTTTACTTACTGTCCTACAGTGTCAATAGAATTTGGGTAAATCAGGAATCTGGAGAGGAATATTGGGTTCTGCTTTCTTCTGTGGCACTGATTCACAGTGGAGTTCCACCCAACATCCCTGGAGCCATGTGCACCCATAACCACTGCAGAACAGGTCTTCAACCCCTCACAGCTACCTTAATATTCAGCATCTGGCTCTTTGGATGTGATAAATATATATATATATATATTTTTTTTTTTTTACTGGACTGTGGTTTCACAAGGAATAGTTAAACTTACATTTGAAGTTCAGTGCTGCATTCACAAAAGTTATTCTGAGAGAGGAGACTGTTGTTTAAATTCATTTGATAGAATTTAAACATGCTTAATTAATTACCCCTAGTCCTTATCATTTCCATCAGAAAATAAATATACTTTATTGTAGGCAGTAACAGGACACAAAAGAATGGAAAATAGTGTGAGGAAATGATTTACTTCAAGAAAAGAAAAAGTGGAAAAAAAAGTCTTTCTGCCTCAAAGTGATCTGTCAATAAAAGGTCATCCTGTAGAAGCTACTGTTTAAGCACTGGCATCTGCCTGACTTCAACTTATCTTCATTATAGTCAGTGAGGTTTCTCATGAGTGAACCACAGCATCTATTTAAACTCCCCTGAAAGCAGTTGGGCACTCTTTGAAGCATTCAGATCATCAACTGAGGCTGTTCTTGGAACAGAGAGGAATAATTCACCTTTTAGCTGGTAAATCATACTTAAATGGAAGTAGTTTATCAGTCTTTAGGGTGCATTTTCATGTAGGCATGTGGTTTTCTTGCTATTTTTAAAAATGAAGAAAATAATTTAAATTTCCTCCTATTTCATTTGTTGTGATATCGTAGGATGGCTTTAGGAAACATGCAACGTTACCAAGATACTTAAAGGCCTGTGATTTATTTCAATGTTTTCTTTCCATTTGTTAAATAATTTGAATTAAGATCAATGTAGAATGATCCCATTACTCAGCAAGGAACCTGTTAGGAACCTACAAACAAATTACTGAATTTTTAATTGCTTCTCTTGATATTAAACATACTTATTCTCAAAAAATACTTGTTACGGAAGACATGTTAAAGTACATAAATATATATTAACTTAAGCCTTTTAAGAATTTATACTCTAAGCAGTAAGTTTCCAAAAATTGATCTAGTGGCAGGGGGTCATAATTGGAATTGTTGGTGATAGAGGGTTTGGACTACTCCAGCTTTCACTTGATTTACTCTCTGTTGATTAAGTTGATTAAATTATTTTTGTTGCAACTTCACCAATACTAATGACCAAAAATTCACTGTTTATTACTTCTAGAAAGTGTGTTACATCACCACTAGACTTTTAACCAAAGAAATGTTGCTTTTCAGAAACTGTTGAGCATAATTTCTGGCAGACTAGGAAAAGTCTATGCACACGCTTAATTTTCTCCTTGAGTGGCTCTGCTGAAGACATTAAAGCTCTTCTTATCAGCAAAGTTCAATATGCACAGACTGGTAACAGCCACGTTGATTAACACCTTTGTGTTACCTGTTTCTCCCCAAGAAAAAACTAGAAGATACATGACATTATTTTTATAAACACAGAGGCATGCTTTTTCCACTATGAATAATGGGAAGAGAATTTTGAACGTGTTCTCTGTAAAACCTTGCCTTTCCAAGGAGGTATGCATCCCCTGACTGCAAGTGGAGGAAAACGTACTCAGATCTTCATAAAGTTAGAGCACTGTTACTTTTCCAGTTGATAAGCTGAAAGAAGGGTAGACTCCGGTATAACATGTATTGTCCTCTGATTCTATGCCTGTGGCAAGCGTTTGTAGTGGATTCATGCCTTAGTTGGAAATCCAATCCATTTATTACATAGATAAAAAATATGTGAGATGCTCAAAGAATAAATTGTGAGCCTCAAGACACATATAATTTAGCAAAATGAAGTTTTAATATAGCTCCAGATATGGAGCACACAGCTGGTTCATCATGTTAACTTACATTGGAGCAACTCAGAATAAATGAAGTAGCACCAGTGAATATGAGAATGCATTTTGAAGTGATTAGACAGCCCCTTCTCCATGTCTAACTGCAAAATTAGTACAATAGTTGTGTTAGCAAAAAAAAAAAAATTATGTAGAAGTGATCTGATATGATTCATAACAATGTATAGACATTCACTAAAATATTTGGGATAGATGTACTTTTATGTTGAGAGAATATGGTCTTTGTTCCTTCCAGAAAAATAATGTGTTAGTTGCAAATCTTGGTGGAAGCAAGGGCTACTAGTGATAAGAACTGAATTTAAAGATTTTTCGTGCAGGGTCATAGCATAATAGAATGCCTTGGGTTGGAAGGGACCTTAAAAACCATCCAGTTCCAACCCCCTGCAGTAGGCAGGGCTGTCACCCACCAGCTCAGGCTGCCCAGGGCCCCGTTCAACTTGGCCTTAAGTGTCCCTAGAGATGGAGCATTCCCAGCTTTTCTGGGCAGCCTATGCTGATGCCCCACCACTCTGAGTAGAAAAATTTCCTTTCAATATCTAATCTAAATCTCCTTTAGTTTAGTTTAAAACCTTTAGTTTAAAATCCTTTAGTTTAAAACCACCCCCCCTTCATCTTGAAGGTAGCATAGGTTGTGAGCACTGCCTGTGAATTCTCATGGGAAGCAGATGGCATAGAACATATCTTCCTGAGGATGAAGGAATGTTTTTGATGAAAGGAGTCACAGGGAAGCAAATGATCCAGAAGGAATTTTATTTCCAAAAAGTTAGAGAAAACCTGTTGTAGGATATCTGTTACTATTCAAATTGTTAGTCATCTTTCATCTCTTAATTACAAAACAAGTCTTGCTTTGATTTCAGTTTATTTCATTTTATTACATACAAACCTCCAGTCTTTCCTTTTCGATGCGCATTCTCACTGCTGGATTGGTTTCAATGGGACTTGATGCGTCTTGAGCCACTGATATGCAGCATGGCCTCACACTCAGTTTTTTCATACAGCTTTCAATTAATTTCAGTGAGAATATATTTTGTTAGATGGACTGTGTGAGAATGTAATAAAATAATGTTGAATCATCCGAGTCATCTATTTTTCTCCCACTCACAAAGCATATTGACTTGTCCTAGAAGGAAGTTAGAACAGTCTGACATGATTTCTTCATGAAAAGTGTTTTCCTCATTATCTGATAATTTTTCACAAGACAGAAGTTTAATTGGCTGAGTAAAAATTCTGGTTCCTCTTTCTTTCTCATTTTTAAAGAGGGTTATGACTAGAGTTCCTCATTCTTTCACAAGGTTAAACATCACCCAGTTTTTCAGATCACCACTTTCTGTAAACGTGCTCTATTCTCAGACTAGTTAAACTAACCTGAGAATTGCTAAGCAATCCGGAAAATCTTAAGTAAAGTAGCCCAAGAAACTTTCACGTTTTTCATTAAAAAAAAAAAAATCATGAATTTGTACTCTTTTTACTTGATTGCTTATGATTAGTCTTTCAAAAAGCCTACTTCAGACTTTTCTTTCATTTATTATCTTTCTTTTACTCTTGAATAGCTGGCAAATATTTTGTCTTCCTCATAAGAGGTAACATATTTTTAAAAGCATTTTTAGATTTTGTTTGGTTTTTTTTTTTTCATTGTATATCTTTTCAAACTTCTACATATTTTATTTTGTACACTGCGTTTCTTTCACTTTTAAATGCATACTGCAAAACTGGTGTTGTTTCTGCTTTATCTATGCTTTCTAGAGTTTGGTTGGTTTGTTTGTTTTTGTTCATTGTTTCTTTGTTTTATTTTGTGAGGCCATTGCAGAATTGTTGGCAGACTTAGTTTGGGTTTTAATACATTTCTTTTATTCCTTTCATTGGGGAAATTATAATTTTCAACTTTGGTACTATGATTTTATGTGGAACTCTGTTTCTCAGAATCTGGTCTATCATCCAGCATTTCACAAAGAATAAAAGCTAAAAGTGATTATAGCTTTTCTGATATTTTAACACCTCCCTATCCTTTTTGTCACATTGCTTAATACAATAACAAAACTGGGGTGGGGGAAGGAAAGTTAAGACTATATACCTTCAGTTCTGAACAGGAAAATGTCCTCTAATTCTAGGGAGAAATAATGAATGAGGGGAAATAGTTTTATTCTCTTCAATTTTCTGAAAACAGATAAATACTGAAATATTTCAACATTTAAAAAAAAAAAAACATTATGAGTACTTATCTAAAAATGGTGAAAGCTAATTGCTTTGCTCAGCACTGAAGAAAAATTTGCAATATTTTGAACAAAGTTAACTATTGGTGTCAGTAATAATATTTTCTGTAAATACAAGATGCGTTTTTCTTGGTAAACACGTACCTCTCACAGGTTACTCTTAAAATTAAACCTTCTAATGTTTCAGGAGAGTAATGGGAAATTGAAGCAAAACTGAATGCTGTGTTAGTTCTGTGATAAGTTCTTCATATAGCTCTAGCACTTTCAGGCAAATTATGTATGAGATTTGTTATACAGTTTTTACTCAAGTAGAAACTGAAGTACTAAATGACACCACAAGAGTTTTATTCAAAGAATACTTATGTTCTCTGACTGTAGTGCTAACAAAGTCTAAAATATTTTTTTATTTTTGACAACTGGATTTTTTGCCTGGACAGAATCTTGTGAAATCAACTATCCTATTGTTTTTTAGCTAAAACTGTAAAAACTTAGAATAGGATAAAACTCCACTTTTACATTAGATTTTAAAGCTTCTAGCACCAGCTGATGTACTTGGATTAGGTATGAAAACTGTCAATGCTTAGTTTTGTTCAGAATACTATGAAAATTTCTAAATAGTCTCCAATATATCTATTTATGTTCCTGTTTAGCATGCATAGCTCTGGAATGTGTGCTACATGGTTTTCTGTTTTATCTCAGTATGTTCTCTTCTCAATATAAAAGGAAAAGAATATCCTTTTTGGACCATCATCAAAGAGTAGGAGGAAGAACTTGAGAAATATGGAGTTCTATTTCTTTGGAGATGCTCAGCTACAGTTCAGTGGGTCATAATTATATCAGTAGAGAGTGATATCTCAGGAACACCAGTTGTAAGCCAGACTGGTATTAATCATCTCCAAGGTGATCCCAGTTACTATGGGAACCATGAATTTGTTTGTGTTCCTAGCTGCGGCTGGTCACCGAAGTTTGGCAGCCTCCTTACAGTAATCCAGCAGATTAGAAATGTTAAATCTCTGTCATGAATTTTTCATTATTCCTGTCAGTATGAACCTGTCCTTTACAGAAATAATTACTAATTAACAACCCCTATTCCATGTTCAGATGGGAAGGGTTATCTGTGTTAAACCTGCTCTTTTGTAACAAAGCTGTTTAAACCCTTTTGGATTTTGTCAAGCAAAGAAAACACCATATTTTCAATCACTAAGCTCTTCTTTTGACAATGTGCAAACTCCTTGCCATTCCTTTTTCCCTGTGACTTTTAGAAACATTTATTGAAAAAAGATGGATCGTTCTGAAGAGAGGCTTGACTCAGATTTATCATCCTCTCTTGTTTAATTAATTTCCACTCTCCAGCTGCTCCAGATAATTGCTCTGGTTAATGAAAGGTGTGAACTACTACTGGACCAGCTCTGGAGCCTTTGTCCTCTCCCAGTGCCAAGGTAAAGCCTGGCTGTACTCTCATCACCACAGCCTGGGCTGTCCTGCACCCCACATGTGTCCCTGCTACTCTGGGTGCCCCAGCAGAGCCATTCCCCAGAAGCTCTCGCTTCACTCCAGGTGATCCTTCCTGCTTCAATCATGGAAAAAAATGTCTGAGATTCATTAGATCCCATTAAGTCATGTTCCAGAGCAAAAAGATTTGTTCCAAGAGTGGGTAAAGAGTGAAGAAACATCCTTAAATTTCCATAAATTCCCAGAAGTGATTTATCATTGTGGAAAAGCCTTATTATACTTGACTCAGCACTAAAGAAATTACACCAAAAAAAAACCCTAGATAAATTATTGATAATGTAATCGGGGAAGGAGAAGGGGAAATTGGAGATAGCTAGAGAGCATTTCATTTTCCTGCTTTACTAGCTATCTTTCCACTGTGTGTATGTCATGCATTACTTCCCCTTTTTGTTTTGATGAGAGAGAAGCAGACAGCCCTTAGAACATCAGCTGTACTTGAACCATGCAGAAAATCTGAACTTACTTCACCACGAAGTAGTGCAAACTCTCAAACACATGTTTATTGCAATGCCAAGGCATGCATATATCACAATACCTCATGCTCATATACTTCTTTTTTTACAAAAATGTAAAAAAGCTCTCTCTTATTTTTATTCTTTCTTTCATGTTTTGCTGTCTGTGTTTTGTTTTAACTTTAAAATGCCTGTTTCAGCACTTACATCTAAACCTTATTCCAGTCATTCATAGAGTCTAAGCCAAAAACAAGTGAAGTTCAGGGGTCACTATAAAGATTTTTTGCGGGAATGAGGCATTACTGATAAAACTAAAATGACAGTCCAGGCATCTAGCAGGATGGAAAAACAAGAGAATAGCATACGGAGGCTGGGGAAGATGAAGCAGTTTCCGCCTCTTGAGGCAGTTTGGGCTGCTATTCATAAGAGCACGGGTAGGCAAAGTGAAAATTTTCATTTGAACTCTACTTCTGACAGTTTATTTTATCCAAATGTGTTCTTTGGGAACATTAACTCATTCTGAGAAGTTTGCATCTCCATTTTAAACAGTGCTGTCTTCCAAAATGGAATCTGAACACAAGATGCGAATGCAAAAAGGAACATTTAGGCAAGTATTCAGAGCCTACAGGAAACGTAAGTTTGAAAGTTTGAAAACCTATATCAAAACCTACACCAAATAATTGATTAACCTAAACACAAACAAACAAAAGAACCCACCAGGAATTCCAGAAATATGGTGTTAGAAAATGTCGGGGATTTATATAGTGCTAAAAACTGTTCAAAGTATGACTCCTTTTCACAACAATCTGATATAATTAAATAGGGATATACTCAGTAATACCTAATTTAAAAAAAAAAAAAAAAAAAAAAAAAAAAAAAAAAAAAAA